>NW_016803844.1:2219736-2248366 GCF_001698545.2 Rhinopithecus bieti
GAGGCGATGCCTCGCCCTGCTTCAGCTCTCGCTGGTCAGGCTGCAGCAGCTGACCAGCACCGATTGTCCGGCACTCCCTAGTGAGATGACCCCAGTACCTCAGTTGAAAATGCAGAAATCACCGGTCTTCTGTGTCGCTCGCACTGGGAGTTGGAGACTGGAGCTGTTCCTATTCGGCCATCTTGCTCCGCCCCCTTAATGATGTTTCTTTCTTAAATCACGCTAATATTTTTGGTTTACTTAGTTTTCGATTGATCTTTACCATCTTTAAAGGGTATACAAAATTCCATGTGTCATTCATCTCATTTATACTTTCAGGTACATTTCCCTTGAGATTAAAATATTTTTTAATAAAATATTTAGAAAACCTGATTTTTTGGTAATAATTATCCTTATTCTTAAAGTAATATAGATTAAACTCTCAAGATTGTATCCTTGTTTCCAGATACTATGATATATAGATCAGCTGTCAAACAAACTAGGAACAATCTGGTCTTTAACCAATTGGTCACTTATTGTTGCCAGAATTGCTCCAGAATAACCTCTGGAGTAGAAAAGACTAACGAAGATCCCTTCCTATAAGTGGTTTAAATAAAAGTGACTTTAGAGCTAACAGCAATCCATTGAATTTAAATTAGCAACTAACTTAATTCTGTTAATTACAAAGAAATTCTGCTGCGGAAAGTATATCATTTGAGCCAAAAATAAAATCATAAAATGATAAACTAATTACCATTTATCAAGATACATAGCTTCTCCCAAATATCACAGAAACCACTTTTTAGGCCACTAACCAGATACAGAAAGAACTTAGTTACGTGGAAATGGTTTTTATAATTACATTCAGAAGAATAAGATTATATTTATACTTAAAGACCAATAGTTAGTCCTTGGGTATTCTTTTTCAAAATAAACACCAAAATTTTATGTTTAGCTTTTATACATATCCTTTTACAATTCAAATATATTTGCATATGAATACTATATCTACTATAAAATGGTATTTACACTGAGATATTAATGGGTTGAAGTACTAAGTAAAATTTTATAGACTCTTTCATCAAGGAAATAATGCAATTTGATTTCAAAGGCTTTAAAATATAACACAATCAAACTGTAAAATTTCAGGAGCTAGATCTTTCTCTTCTTTTTTTGAACACATATTGATATTTAGGAAAAACAAGTCCATGAAACATAGTTCTGCGAATTCCTTAGTTGAAGAGGTCCATGACATGGGTCTTCATCAGAATCAGAAAAATATTTTATTATCAAGGAGGAGAACTAATGGTTTGTCCAATGTGGAATGCCCTGCTCTAGGTTGTGGAAGGAGTAAGCACCTACACATGCAGCTGCCCTTTGATCATGGTCTCCGCATTGCTCATTGTCTGAACATTAATGTCAGCAAATTGAACAAATGGACTTTTCCTTTTACACTTCTTGTTAAAATCTTAATTCTTAGGTCAAACATATTAACGTTAAAAGTTAATGTGTTCAGGGAAGCCCCTGATGTCCCTGCCCTCTTCCCCCATTCATTAAACAGCTGTGTCTGTGCTCATCCTAATAAGAGGGCTGTGTTGGCATATTCTCAATTCATATCAGTGTCTTACAACTTCAAGTTCTAGTTTGGATAACGTCAATATATTTTTTCAGAAGGTCACTTTAACTTTACCAAGCTTTAGACACATCAAAATAGGGATGATAATTCCCATGTTACTTTATTGGGTTACTGTGAAGAAAATAATGTATTTTCTACACTTGATTAATAATTGTCTTTCAAATGACAAAAGTCATCCCAGTCCTCCCCTGTTTAAGACTTCAAACAGATTTCCATTACTCTTAGATGAAGCCCAAGCCCCTTCGCATAGAAAATTTTGTCATTGATGATCTGGTTTATTATGTCTCATCTCTTAAAAGTCTCCTCCATTTTCCTCTAAAGACAAATCACACTGATTTCAGTTTCTGCAATTTCTTACACATTCTAAACTTCTCACCACAGGGTCTTTGTGCATGCTGCCCTCACATTCTGGAATACACCCCAAAGCCAACGCCCATGTCCCATCCCTCCCATTTCCCATTCTGGCTTTCTCCTCCTCCTAATTTTTGCACTCAATATTACTTCTTCTAGGAAACATACAAACTGTTCAGTGTAGCTTTTACACAAATAATCTATATAAGTTGTACACTGCTTTTTCATTTTGTCCCCAAACCACCGAAACATCGGTAGATTGTTCACTTACAAGGAAGATGATGATAACATCTTGTTCATTTCAAGATAGGAAGAGATTATTTGCACTTTGAAATCACTTTTTTATTTTCTACAAAATATTTAATAGACTAATTGCATAAAATTCAGTTGAATATGAATGGATATAGATGCCTATATTGGGGGAAAATATGTTAGAGAGATCCTATTTTATTTCCCATTGTTTATTAACTGTGTGACATTGGGCAATTTATAACAACAAGGCAACAAAAAACACCTCCGAGCTTCAATTTTCTAAATTCCTTATACATTACAGAGTCCTGTTAATTGAACCTTCATTATAATAGATACTGACAGGGATAGGTATTTCTATTCCATCTTAGAACTACAGGATCTTCTGTGAAAAAATAATAATTTAGAGCAAACAACATTTTCATTATTCACATATAAATAAGTCTTCTATAAAATAAACTTTTTCAAACAGTTTATTGCAATTGGATTTCTAGTTTCAGCACTGACCTGCTACTATTGACAAGCCACTCTGTCCCTTTACTCCATGAAAACTTTGGTTTTGGTGCAGCTTTAGGTTTGCATTCAATTATCACCCTTCCACCTTTAGCAGCCAGGATCTTCTTCTTCATAGGATTCATTTCAAAAGTTGGAGCCAACGCTAAAAAGAAAACAAATTGTTATTTTTCTCTTTCTGTTTGTAAAGCCTAAACATCGCTTCTGTGTTGTCGAATCTTTTATTCTCCTTTAATAGTTAATGGAAAGGATTAATCTCAGTAAATATGATCAGCTATCACCAATAGGCATTCTATACCTAATGCTTTGTAACTTTTATTTAATAACTTTGACTTATAAAATTCACCCAATTCCAATGTACAGTTCTTGATGATCACTGAATTGATTATTAGAAACTTTAATTAGAGTCCAGGCATGGTGGCTCACACCTATAATCCCAGCACTTTTGGAGGCTGAGGTGGGCAGATGGCTTAGCCTAGGAGTTTGAGAGTGCACAGGATAACACGGTGAAACTCCATCTCTACCTAAAATACCCAAAATTAGCTGGGAATGTTGGTGCATGTCTGCAGTCCCAGCTATCAAGGAGGCTGAGGTGGAGGATCACCTGAACCTAGAAGGTCAAAGCTCCTGTGAGCCGTGATCGCACCACTGCACTCCAGCCCGGGAAACACCATGAGACCCTGTCTCAATAAATAAATAACTTTAATTTCAATAAAATGTTTTATACACACTTACCTTAAAATTAACACTGAATTCCGTTCCTTTGACTCAATTCCACAAGGAAAGTAAAGTGAAAGGCTGAAGAAAATTGACCAGCATTATACACACTGACATATGGTCCTAATCAATCCTCTAAACTACATGTTGACTGAACTATACCCAGTTTATAAATGAGAAAAGTGAAATCTATTAGGATTATCTAATTCAGCAAAGGTGCCACAGGTAGTAACAAGTGGGAGTCACATTTGAAACTAGGTCCTTCTGTTTCCAAAGCATGTGCTTCTGATTAAACAATGCAGTCTCTCCTCCTTTATACAATTACTGAGCATCACCTGTATGCAAACACTCTGCAAAATGCCAAAATAACTGGAGCCCTGCTTTCAGGATCTATCTGTAAACAGCTATGGGAATAATGGTTCTAATAAACTAATTAAGGAGTACATGATCATTTGTAGTTCATCCTTACCTCCAAGTACAGAACAATAATTATCAGAACAGAATATAGAGTTTTTTAAATGTTACTCCCTTGATGGTATGCTCTGACTTTCCTCAAGGTCCCCACATTTAATCCACTGCTCACTCTCCTCTTCCCTTGGCAGACTCCAAAGAGATTTCATCCATATATTTCAACACATTACAATCATCTGTAACTGTGTACTTTCTGGAGGCTTTTCTAGGCCTAAGCATATCTTCATCTAGGTTTTGACCCTTCATCCTCTGGTCTGGTCATTCTCAAATTTATCTTTGTATTAAAATCACCTGGGGATCTTTTTAAAGTGTCCATTCAGCAGGTCTGGGGTGAGCCTGGGATTCTGCATTTCTAATGTGCTCCTAGGTATGGCCACTGCTGCTGATGAAGAAGACTTTTTTTTGTGGCAAAGATTCATTCTATTCCATTGTTTCACTAGTCTGAATTATGATAATTGGCAATAAATAAATTAGTAAGCAACCAACCTATGTTGTACACCTAACACAGTACTGAGTATTTTGTGTAGGCTCAATAAACATTTTGTGTGACATGACATATTGCTTCTAAAACATGAAAGAAAATTTAATAGTATTATATTTTAAAACCAAAATTCATCTAAAATAAGGATTTTCCTTGAATCAGTTTAGATTTCAGTGAAATAGTTGATTTGGTGTGGTCCTTTAAATGACTTCAGATTTATCTAATATTTGAATTTCTAACAACAGGATCTAGACTGTATTCCTATATATATTTTGGAAGTGGCAAAAATAAGGGGATATTCTTCCTCTCAACTAAGAAGATGGCACTATGCATTTCTTATCTCTTTGATTCTTTATTGCGGTATATGAGCCTGTTAAAGGAATAGCATCTGGTGTAGAGTAAGTGCTCAATAAATATTTGCTGGATGAACACATGAATTAACTAAATAACCCAAGAAAAGAGAGGAAGGGAGAAGTACTGTTCATAAGAGTATAAAAAACAAGAATAGAACAGATTGAGACAAATTTAAACATGTCCAGAGCTATTGATCTGGGGAGGATCAAATTGCTCAGTTTGCTAATTATATTAATAGCCATTAAATGATTTGACAATTCTAGACTAAATATATAGACATCTTTCAGTCTAAGCTGAGGTGTTTTTATACTTCTCTTTTGAAACAAATGAAGATATGAACTTTAACAGAAAATAAAATTTACATTTGGGACAGAGTTCAAACTGACTTCCTCTCTAAGTGTCACAGTGATTTTCTATTCCTTTGTACCAAAGATATCTGAGCTTGTGCTTGCTTGATACCCAAGTAACTACAGTAAATATATTACGAGAACATTTAGGCCGTAGAGAGGAAGAAATAGAGTATGATCCTCAGCATTAATAAGTGGCTGGGAATGTTAAAATTAAGATGGCTTTAACTTATTGAGAATAGTTTTCTTTAATTCTTTATTATAACTCTCATTTCCTATTATTTTCTTTTAGTGTCAATCAGTTTGTAGTGATACCAATGTTCTGAAGAGTTTTCTTTAGGTGCAGCAAGAATAGAAGTGGCCGCATTGAGTCATTGCTTTATCTTTTCAGTAACTAATGCTAGAAGAAAAAGCCTGACTTCCTGAATTCACTACTTACAATATGACTTGACTTAGTGACAACTCTTTCAAATAACATGAAAAGGACATAATACAGTAAGACTTTAGGGCCGGGCACAGTGGCTCATGCCTGTAAATTCCAACACTTTTTGGGAGGCCAAAGTGGGCAGACTGCTTGAACTCAGGAGTTCTGGACCAGCCTGAACAACATGGTGAAACTCCATCTCTATAAAAAATACAAAACTTAGCTGGGTGTGGTGGACTGTGCCTGTTGTCTCAGCTACTTGGGAGGTTGCGGTGGGAGGATGGCTTGAGCACAGGAGGCAGAAACTGCAGTAAACTGAGATCACACCACTGCACTTTAGCTTGGGTAATAGGGGAGACTCTGTCTCAATAAAACAGACTTTTGTAAAGTAGTTGTAATGAATATAAATAAGATAGTCATAATGGGAGATATTTCTGGTGTAAATTGGAGATTAGTGGATGTACTGGATGCGGAAGTGATGTGGTAGACTCTGCCATTCTTTAGAACAAAGAATCTTTGAGGAAGAGAAGATGTGAGTGTGGGTGGGAGACATTAATAATGAATTCAGCTGCAGACATGCTAAGCTTGGATTATCTGTGGGGTTATCCAAATGAACATTGCTACTAGGAATTATTTATATTGAGATTGAAGCTGAGGATAATTATCTGGGCCAGAGATAAAAGTAAAGGGATCGCTGGTAGGTAATAGGAAATGAATAAAAATTTAACTAGATATTTTAAAATAAAATAAAATCCAGGAATAATAATATAGAATAGAGAAAAGGAAATGAAATGGATCAGAGGGATGGAATGCTGGGATAGAGCAAGATTTCTAGCCAGGCAGAGGAGAGGGTGAAAAAGGTGACAATGAAGGAGATAGAGAAGAAATGGTCTGTGAGGTTTGACAGCTCAGAATCACCAAAGACAAGAGATAAGAAAGCTTAAGCATCATACAGAACTAGAAATCCTGTATGACTAAGAGAGGCAGCTGGTGGATATATGTTCACACACACACACATACATACATACATACATACATACACACACCCAGACACATACACACACACACACATGAGAATGAATAGTTGCTGATATCAAGTATCAGGGAAAGTGAAAAGGAATGAATATAGTGCAAAGAGGTAAAATAGTTGTTTCATGTTTGCTTAGGAGAGACACTTTCTTCTCTAGATAAAAAGTATTGAAAAGACAATGTAGTAAAGAGATAGCTTTGAGTGATGGATGGGAAGTTGAAATACTTCATGCAAAAAGATTTCAATTTTCATGGAGGACAAGAATACAATATAAAAGCCAGAGTCAGGGTGCAGTGAGGGACCAGCAGAATGTCCTAAAGGTTTTGAATAGCAACTGTAGTGTATGAGACCCAGGGACTGACAATGCCCACAAAGTGCCAAACACCCATCTGATGCTGATCACATGCAGTGTTTTAACATCAGTCTTCAATGTTATGTGATTCTTCAGGCAGTGTTCAGCTCTCCAGGCATATGAGAGGATAAGACTTATCAAAATTGGCATGTGTAAATTGTGCTTTATCATTAAAAAATGCTAAAAACAATTATATTCCATGTTCCTTCAAATTTATTATAGAATTCAGCTTCTTAGCTAAAAATAAAATGATGCAATTTCATGAAATAGGAATTTGTATGTAGTTGGAAATTCAACTAGCATAAGAAAAGTTTAAAGCGTTACTTTCTTCCTACTTACATGTTCTTCAACAAAAGGAAAACCGTATCATTTCGTTCCCAAATGCATGTTAAAAGTTTTTAACATTGCAAATAAAAGAATGTAATGTGAAATCAAATGTGATCTATGGATACTCCGACATCTTTTTTACTATGTCACTTTCTTGATGAATGTTTTACAGAAATTAGAAATGATACTGACCCAGGATCTTCAACTCAGCATTTGCATAAATGGCTCCATATGTGTTTTCAGCTATGCACTGATACATTCCGGCATTTTCAAAAGTCACATCGTACAGTCTTAATTCCCCTTTATGATACTGAAAAGAATAAAATTGAAACATATTCTCAATGGACTTTAATAGGAATACTTTCACTTAGGTCTGGGCTTGGTTGTCTTTTAATTTAGATACATTATGTTCATCTGCCCCCACTGTTACCTAAAATGAACTAAGTGGGATTTTCATGGCATGGGAAAGGAAAACCCACTTACCATGCCCAAAGGCTCTTGTTCTATTCATCCTACAGAGCTGAGAGTCCACCTTTTCACCTCTTGGACCAGCTGGGAGATTACAGTGGGAAGGTAGAGAAGAATCCCACTGCCGCTACTTGTCCCCAGGGCCAAAGGTAGGACTTAGAGCTTCACTCTTACCTCTGTCTCTGTGGGGTACAGGAAAATAGTGGCAAGAAAAAGAGGACAATATCAGGTATTGGAGATGGATGAGTAGGAAGAGGGTGGAAAAGTGGAACAAAGGAAAAAATGAGAGAGAGAGAAAGAAGGTAGAGTAAGATTACAGAAAGTTGTTTAAACTGAAAGAAGATACTTTATGTTCAGTTTTTGTTTGTCTTTTTTCAGAAGCTTTTATATTTCAGGGCCCAAGTACCCTTCTCTATTGTCTCTCCTGCTAAATGTATCCCAGGACCACCCTGAAACACTGCTTGAACAGGGACTCAGGAACAGCAAAGCACTTGAACATACATACCGCATATCCATTTTTCAACCATCGGATTGTAGGGATGGGCTTCCCTGTGGCCACACAAGGCCAGTAGAGGTCACTGCCTATGTCCACCTCTGTGTCATTGATATGTTCTACCCACTCAGGGAAAGCTAAAAAGTAAGGAACATTGTAAATGTTAAATCAAAGTCTCAATATCCATCATAATCTCCAGAGTATAAATATTACATTTAGTTAAACTAATTCTGCAGAATACATCAGATAGTGTAGGTATCCCGAATTCAGTCATAGGCCTTGTCTTTTCATAGGTTTAGCCTATGCAAATCCTGTGTTATTACAGCAGGAGGTAACTATAACTCATTATTTTTCCATTTGTAAATCATGTTTTGTTGAAAAGTTGAGTTATAATTAGTACTAAAATAATTGACTTTTCTGCTCATAATATAAACCTTTCAAGTCTGTAAAATGACAATTGAGGTTTTAAAGAATTACATCTCAATTCAATATGACACCATCTCTTAACATTTTGTTTAAAGACTCAGATTTTTTCCCCACTACCTCAGGTATACAGTATCTTCATTTTGATGGAACTTTCAGGTAGTGGCCACTGTAACATCTTACTGTGGTGCTAGAAAAATGACTTGGACACCTAAATATACTCTTTCCATATTAGAAACTATATACAGTAGCTATGATTGGTGAAATCCATGCATTAGTAAAATTGAACTCAGTCTCATTCTTTAATCTGATCTACTTTATACCTAAAGAAACATCCATAAAATGAGAAAATGCTAAAATTTTCCAAAGAAAAAAATATTTCTAGAGAACAAGTAAGTAAACAATTTGACAGTCTTTTGATTATTTCAGTTATCTAGTCCAAATAAATGCAGATAAATAAATTAATATAAAATAAAAAGGAAGTAGGAGGAAAGAATCCTGAGGGGAGAATAATATTTAATTTTCTTTGAAACTGGGAACTTGTGTTAGTTTTATGGCAAAAGCAATATATGCATCTTATAAAAAGCATTTAACGAGTAATAAAATACTAGAAATTTGAAAACTAGTTTTTTTGTCATTTTTATGTCACCAAATACCATCAACAATATACATTATAATGTATACATTATGCATGTAGACATATGTACACCTATATATTTTACAGCATAAATAATCTCATTTAGTACATGTTTTCACTTATCATTACATTTGTCTATAACATAGGGAGATATTTAAAATATTGGTGGATATGTTCATGTTAATTGAGAGATGTTTTATTTTGTATACAATCTTAGCAATACATAATACAGGAATATCAGCACCCTTCCTGTCTTGGCCTCACATGGACAACACAGACATTTGCTATTACATCATGTAATGAATAATTGAACTGGATTGACACATTCTATATATGGCTTAATTATGTAACCTTCCAGTGATGTGATCAGACCTAAAGATAATACTTAGTATGCTGCATTAGTAAAGAATAAATAATATTTATCTTAAATTACCTGCTATAAATACGTGCTCTGTCACCTTGGTTCTTCTAAGGCTTTAGATATTAGTTCAAAATACTACTCTGTTGAGAACCTGGAGTGTAGTTTTCTTAATATGTTGAATAAAAACAGGTCTATAAGCTTTAGAAACCTAGTAGAAAGTGGTGGATTCATTTCAAAAGTTTAAAGGATCTTACCTAGAATTTTCTTCCTTTCAGGAGGCCATTTCATGCACATTTGATATTTATCATATTAACATTACTGTGGCATTGGATACACAAGTCTGAAGTTCAGGGTAAATGTTTGGGTTAGAGCATTCAGGGTATAGAGTGTGTCTAAAGCCATGATCACGAATGAGATCATAAAGGGAGTGACTGAAATGGAGATGGGGTTCACAGATGGAACCCTGATCACGCCAATGTTAGAAAGGTATGGAGTTGAAAGGCAATGGAGAATGAAAGATGATACAAGGAAATGAATAACAAAGTGGGTTGCAGACATGAAGCACAGAAAGTGAATCATGAAGAAGGGAGGGACCAACTGTGACAACCACTGCTGTTAGATCAAACAAAGTACAACTGAGAACTGATCGTTGGCTTTAGCAATATGGAAGTCTGTGATCATGAAAAGAAAGGTTTCTGTGGAGAGGTAGAGATGCAAATCATATTGGAGTGCGTTTAAGAGAGAAGAAAAACTGGAGATGGAGACAACACCTTTAGGGAGTATGGGTTAATCTGTCAAATTTTTTATTCCTTTTTGGGAGAGACAAGAGAAAGTGAAATGGGACAGTAGCCAGAGTTAAAAATGAATAATCCTGTGGAAGCCCTCCATGTTTCTTTAGTTGTGACCTGCAGGGTTCATGTTGTGGAACATTATAGTTTCAGTCTGGAAAGTTTCCAATGTGGCCTGAAAAAAAATCTCTCTTCCCAAATGTAAGTTTATTTTAATGTGTGAAAATGAAAGGTTTGTGCCAAGATAATTTTTGTCAAAAAAAAAAAAAAAAAAAAAAAAAAAAAAACAAAAAGATTCCTTAGACCAAGTGGCCTCTCAAAAGTGTCAGGACCAATAGTAGCAGCATCCTTTGGGAATTTGTTAAAAATACAAATTCATGGACCCTTAACAGACCTCTGAATTAAAAATTCTGAGAGTTTGGCCCAGCAATCTGTGTTTTAACAAGCCCTCCATGTGATGTTGATGCATGCTTAAGTTTGCAAACCACTGACTTAAACTAAGTCATAACATATAGCTTCTTCTATGAATAAAAAGATACTGAAAAAAGACAGTGATAAAATGAGTAAACAAACTACATTGAGTGTACATTCTGAAAATTACCAATAACCATTCTATTGATCCATTGCTATTACCTACGGTTCAATTAGTAATAAGTTCGTAACTTCTATAACTCATAGTTGTGACTTCATTAGACATATGAGAAATATTTTATCTTTCTTCATGATGTAACATACATCACTGTTGTTAAAACTATTAATCATTATATAGTAGTTTTTCAAGTATGGAAATGGTTCTAAATAAGATATTGATGAAATTTATACAAAATTAAAATAATATATCTACCTTGAACATAAATTCTTGCTTGATGTTTATCCTTTCCTCTAATGTTCTCAGCCTCACATTCATAGATGCCTTCATCTTCTAGCTGAATATTGAAGATCTTAAGAACAGCCCCAGAGGTGCTAATCTCAGCAGTGCTTGGCATTGGTTCTAGAACCTTCCGCCATCGGATATCCGGAACAGGACTTTAAACAGAAGATACCAGTGCTAAAGATTCGCACACTTAAAAGACAATTACTTTATGTTTATAGCTAAACAATTATTTATTTCCTAAAATGGTACTATTTCTATATATATTAATGAAAGTGTCAGTATACTTACTTTCCAAGTGCAAAACATTCTAAGGTCACATTTTGGCCCATCAGTGCATATACATCCTTGAACTGAACTACAATATCAGCAGGATATGGTTTTGTTGTTCCTAATATTAAGAGAAACACAAATGTTCACTAATTATTAGGCACAATAGTAGTTATTCTTAAACATGGTAATTCTGTAGGATTAGAGCTGCTTCAATATGGAAGCTTTTCTCTGTACAGGTACTGGTTATATCATAATGGATAGACTTGTTTGTTTATGCACAGTATGAATATAGTATAACTTCCCAGCATTTTCATAAATATTGGCTCATTCTGACAGCTGCATAACCAATGTGACTCAATTTACTAAAAAAATTCCTGTCTTGGCCGGGCGTGGTGGCTCAAGCCTGTAATCCCAGCACTTTGGGAGGCTGAGACGGGCGGATCACAAGGTCAGGAGATCGAGACCATCCTGGCTAACACGGTGAAACCCCGTCTCTATTAAAAAATACAAAAAAACTAGCCAGGCAAGGTGGCCGGCACCTGTAGTCCCAGCTACTTGGGAGGCTGAGGCACGAGAATGGCGTAAACCCAGGAGGCAGAGCTTGCAGTGAGCTGAGATCTGGCCACTGCACTCCAGCCTGGGTGACAGAGTGAGACTCCGTCTCAAAAAAAAATAAAAATAAATTCCTGTCTTCAGTGAGCAACAGATATGTGGCAAACATTGTGATCACTGCTGCATGGAACTCAGGAAGATAGAGAAAGAAAATGAAGGAGAAGGAAAGAGAAGGAGAAGAGAGTAGAAAAGAAAGATGCAAGGCAAGAAACTAAGGAGAAAAGAAGAAATGCCCAGAGATAAAGGCAAAGGGAAACAAATTGAAAAGAGAGAAGGAGAGAGGGAAAGAAGGAAAACATTTACTCAGACAACACAGCACTCTTCAAAATAAACACTTATTTAGCATATCAGTCCTGAAAGATGTGTTAATCCTTCAGGCTTACAGAGAAAATCAGGTTCAGAAAGGTGAAAGGCATTATTTAGGATCACAAATTGAGCGTATACCTCACACTGTAAAATGCTAAAGAGACAAATAAACAAATAATGATATATAAGCCAAACCAAAATGGGTACTCTGAGTGACTGATGAGGAGGGTAGTTAGAAGTAGGTAAGGGCTATAGGACTCTGAGGCAAATATGGCATTTAAATTTGACCAGTTCAGGTTGAGCAAACAGCATATTATGACAAAGCTCCAGGAGTGTGCAAGGAATTTTAAAAGGTCTAGGAACTCAAATGATGCTGAAGTATATGAGCTGGAACCCACAACCTAGAAGGACTGAAAAAATGATAGAAAGATTTTGAGATGAATTTTCTCAATAGGTAATGTATTAGTCTGTTCTCACTCTGCTAATAAAGACGTATCTGAGACTAGGTAATATATAAAGGAAAGAGGTTTAATTGACTCACAGTTCCGCATAACAGGAGGTCTCACAATTGTGGTGGAAGATTAAGGAAGAGCAACGGGAAATCTTACATGGCAGTGGGCAAGAGACAGCATGTGCAGGGGGAACTCCCCTTTATACAACCATCAGATCTCATGAGACTTATTCACTACTACAAGAACAGTATGGGGGAACAGCCCCCCATGATTCAATTATGTCCACCTGGCCCTGCCCTTGACAAGTGAAGACTATTACAATTTGAGGTGAGATTTGGGTGAGGACACAGCCAAATCATATCAGTTAACTACCACTGGGACTTGGTAAGAGAAGTAATATGGATCGTATCTTTGGTTTAAGTCGAAGACCTTGTTGGCATTTTTAAAGAATGGAGCATGAAGAGGAGAAATATATATAGAAGACAATCTCAGAGGTCCATAAAACGCTGTTTCAACACTTCAGGCAAAACAGGTGAGGGCCAACACTAGGGCATAGTTACAGTGAAAACAGAAAGGAAATAGTAAATATAAATTGTATTTTAGAGGCAGAATCAACAGGACGGCTCCTTGGATCAGTGTTTCTCAAGGTGTAGATTAAAGGCTCAATCATCAGAATCACGTAGGATACTGGTTCAACTTGTGGATTCCTGGGTCACATTCCATGCCTGATGAATCAGTACGTCTGGGTCCTGCATTAGTCCCAAAACTCTCCAGGTGCTTACATACTAATTAAGAACCACTGGGTTAGCTGTACCGAAGATCAGTGGAAATTGGGATTTGATAATAAATCATGCTACCTTGAGTTAGTAGAAATAAAATTGTGTTGCTAAATAAGCTAAAGAAAAGGAGAAGGTTTTGGGGAAAAATAATGTGTATTTGTGACATTTTGAGCTTAACATCTTCGAGGGCTTTTTCGGGGGACAAGTCCAGGATACAGGAGGAATTGAGATCTAAACACAAGAAAAATTTCAGAGCTGTGAACTTGAAGTCTCCTGCAAAGGTATACTGTTGAAAATGTATAGGTGGGTGAGAATATCTAGGAAAGATTAGAGGAAAATATAAGAAAGAAGAATATTTTGTGAAGAATATTCTATGAAATTTGTCAGAGAGGCAGAAGGGAGATGAAGAGTTCAGGAAATTAGGTGAAGCAAGAAAACTTCATGAAAGGCAGAAGAGGCCGTGTCAAAGCTCGAATAGAAAAAGGACTGCAAAGTGTCCTTTGGATTTAGCAAATAGGAATTCATAATAATTCAAAATTGCATTGAATACAAGAGAATATGCAGAGAGAAGGAGGTAGAGCAGAATCTGAAGATTCAGGAAAGGAGAAAATAAGTGATGTAGTGAAGTTTCTAATTGAAACAAATGGAATGTGTACCAGAACAACTGGAGAACTTAGCTTGAGCAGGGGGAGAAATATTTCTGCTACTGAGACAAAACGTCAGAAAATAAATAGAAGTGCTGAACTGCAAGTGTATTTCTGGGGAAGAGTAGAAAGAAAATCAAGAGAATTTTTACATGATGGCTTCTTTTCAGTCTATGAAGTAGGGGTGAGATTATCTCTTAAAACCGAGAAAAGAAAATGAGCCAGAAAGTCAACAATATTTTTTGAATACCAATTATGTGAGTGTTGTCTTGCAGAGAAAAATAAAAATGGAACCTCAATGGTGTTATGGCATTTTTCCCATCATCACACTGTACTTAGGGGTAAAGGCAGGAACCAGACCTAAATCTGTTAATCTGAAGCTGGTATGCTCTCATGAGCTTGAATTTGCTGATATTAATGTAGCAGAAGGACTTGGATAGAAATAATGTAAAGTAAGCAAGTATACTGTGATTTGATTCTCTTAAGCAGCAGTGCATTTTAAAGGGGAAGTAGTTCAATTGGAGCTTAGGGAAAAGCCAATCAGATTGTCAGTGGTCATCCGCCGTGGTACTACCGGGGTAGCACCATACGCTGATTATGTAGATTACAAAAGACCATTTTTATACTTAATTGTATCATGTAAATAGTTTCTTAAAAATACCAAAATAATCAAAATGACTTAAAAGAATTCTACAGTTACTATTGTTTGTTTTAATCTACAAATCATTTGATTTCTTCATGAGCTTACTAAGAAATAGGAATGGCCGCAAAACAAGAAGTAGATGCCAGCGATTTCCACTGTAACCAATACACTAGAACTTGACTAAAGTATCAGTCCCCTGTGTATTTCCCGAGCTAGAGGCAACTCATCCGAACACAACCTTATTACAGCAATTTTATTAACTGAATCTTCTCAACGCAAAAAGCTTAGGACCAAGCCTTTGGCCCCTTCAACGTGCATCCCCTTCTATATTCTCCTTCCTGAAAAGCCAGCTAGTCCTCACTGGATATTTCTTTTCATTACGGTAAGTATACCATATGTAGACAACCTTGCGAAAACAGAGTATAACAAATAAAATACTTACGTTCAGGTATTGGAATGAGTGGGATGAATTTGCTGAACACGCTCTTTGTAATAGAAGGACTGGAAACAAAGCAGGAATAATTGCCTTTGTCAGAAGCCTCAACATTTGCAATGTAGAGATTGCCATTTGTCTGAGACACAAATCGTCGTTTATCCATTGTGATAAATACAGGAAATTCATTTAGAAGCCAGCGGTAGCTAAGATCATCTAGAAGAAATTATTTTCTTCTAAATATGAAGTGCTTCTCCCAAAGCTGTTACAAATTTAATAGAGGCTAGTAACAAGCTATCACTTAATCTAACAGAGGCTATTGAAGAGCAAATGTTAGGAGAAAGCCAAGACAAACAGTGTACACTTTAAAATATGTACTATATTTTACATGAATATAAGCATTACACTAAGCAATTACATCTATTTATCTATATTTCTATTATTTTATAAACTATTAACGTTCTTGCTTTCATTTCATTGATGGACTAAGTGAAACTCGAAGAGGTTACATAACTTGCTTAGAATTTCATGACTATTATGAAGAAATGGTATTTTGAATCCACATCTAATAACTCCAAAGCCATGATTAATCTGCCATACTGTATTTTATAAATAAAATTAAGATTACTTACCATATTATCACTTTATCTGTTATTTTGTATGTGTGTGTGTGTGTGTGTGTACATCTATTTTAAATTATAGAGTTAGAAATGAGCTTACATAACCTATTGTGGTCACATTAAAAAGAGAAAACTACAGAAACAGGGAAAAGTATGGTACTGGTTTAATTAAATATTAGGAGACATATCATATGGTAACTCTTACCCACATGAAATTCCTTTGGCTGAACACACTAACTAGTTAAATGGAAAACTGAATTTCCTCCTTAATTTGCTGAATTTCCTATAGTTTTCTATTCCTTCCTTCCTCTCTGTTTTGATGAATGACTCGCCAGGAGTCATTCAACAAAGACACAAGAAGAGACAATGGGAAATGCACACCTTTAGGTCAAAAAATAATGATTCCCTTCAAAACATCTTGATCACATAAAGACAGTTTCTACTGAGAAGAATGTAAGTGGAAATCTCTCTAGGTCAGACTAAATAGGATTTTAGGTGTAAAATGGTGAAAAACCAAGAACTCGCAGCACTCAGGCTTCTTTTAAAAATGAATAATCAAGACAAAGGGCTATTTTGCTTTGGGGAACTCAACGTGGCTAGCAAAGCTTTCAAAGAGAGTGTGAAAGCACAATGACTATGAAAAACTAAAAGAGATGCACATTAAATAAGCTTCACATAATTGAGAATAATAACCTGGGCATTATATTTAGCTTAGCTATGTAATTTTCTCCAGCAAAATACAACATCAAGAAAGACGGTGGATATGATTATATTATTTTGGTTTTCAACATTGATTTTTTTTAAATTACAGAAGCAGCAGCATATGTTTATTATTGAAGAAACAGAATACAGTTAAAAAGAGGCAGAAAATTAGACTACTATAATTAGCCTCTAACTCAGAATTATGGCTAACATATATTTCTAGGCACTTATATCTGTGAATAATTGAATTCTTTTAATTTTTTTCTTTTTGCTGATTTAGGGTCACAGGATAATTAGGATAGGAAATTATTTAGGGAGCTGCTTAAATGTCTTAAATGAGGGCTCCTGGGATAAGTAAAGAAGTATCACATTCACAAAGGAGTATCAAGCAGTCTTTCAAGCTGATATGTATAGTACATTTAAAAGAAGACTGATCTTTTCTGATTCTGAAATAATATTTCCTATTCTCAGTTGAAATGTAAGTCCAAATTTTGTAGGGATTTCTGTGAACAATTAAATCCTCACTCCCCCACCCCACCACCAAAGCCAAAAATGTCAAGAAAGTATTTCCTTACAGAGAAAGGACTTTTGTAACTATAGGATGTATGAAAGATACTTCCCACAAAATGCATTTAGAGTAATCTGAATCTTCAGTGGTTATGTAATACAGAGACCTGAATTTTAATTCTCAGTATGACTTTTATCAGTCACTCTATTACTTATTAGTCACTCTATTACTCAGTTTCTCTAAAATGTAAGACAGTTTCCGGCCCACCACTCATCAAAGATGTGTGAAAAGGAATGAAAGAAGTGATGGTAGTTGATCCTTACAAGGGATAAATGCTAACTCAGAGACCTTATTGTCGTGATGTTGTATGAATGTAAGTCTTGGACTATAGAACAATTGGTCTGACTGACTGAATGTCCTATGTAGATTCTCTAATTTATTTATTTTGCAAAACCTGAGTACCTTCCAAGTGCTGCTAAACAAGATAGATGTGGCCTTTGCATTTGTGGGACTTGCAATGTAATTAATCTAAATTTATTTAACAAATCTTACTTATTTTTAAAGCCATTCACTTGGACAAAACAATAATTGCAATTTGTTAGAATCTGTCAGCACTCATTACAACAAAGGTAGGAAGGGTTCTTGCCATTTTTAAATGGGGGATCCAAGGCCTAATAGGGTGAAGTGACTTGCCAGAGGTCATACAGCAAAAGGGAGGCAGAACTGATGTTCTCACCTCCTTCCCCACCCACCATCACCAAAATTAGCTGTACCAAGACTGGAGCAATAGCCACCCTGACTCTCCAACTTATGGATGAGACATGATTTTGTCAATCGAGCTAAGCCCTGATCTAGTTTTTTCAAGGACTCAATAGACCATCTTCTTTGTGTCTTTCCTAGCCCCATGCAGATGATAAAATCAACCATCTTTGCAAAAGCCATCTGTTTTCCTCAGATTATAGACTAGATTAAACAATAAATTACTATAACATTATTTTTTCAGTAAGTGTCAGCATATGCTTAAGAAATGTTGCTTTTACTGGTAGATATAGGAAACTTCTTGCTATTTTACCCCAGAAATCTAGAGCACATATATTACAGGAGAAATTCATTTTGTCCAATTACGATGCATTTGGCTAATATCGCTGTATTACTTTGAACTACACCACTTATGTAATCTTGCAAAATGCTATATGTATCTGCTTGAAATACACTTGAACTTCTTTAGTTCAAACCATGGAGAAATAACTTGAAAACTTTTTAGAAGATTTTCTTGCCTTTTAGAAAATTAGCTTGAACAGAATGGAATTCGCCTACACCAAAATCACTGTAGCTTCTGATCAGTACTTTAACACAATAAACTATACATTAAATATGTTTGGAAAGAAAGTTTTGATGTGAGCTAATGTGTTGCTTACCCTGGTCTCTCATTCCTGTCTATTTTTGTAATGATCTATTCAGTCTATTAAGATTCTTTCAAGATTATATTCAATATTCCAGGAGTTGTTATTCTGAACAGTACTCTTATTTTCTTATCCATTTTAAATTTCATAATGTCTCTATTATGAGGTATCTCTTATTTTGTCAATAATACTTACCCTTAAAATGACAGACTTTTTTTTTCCCTTTATTTCTCTCTTGCTATATACAAAGATATGATTTATATTTTGTGAAATGGAGTAAGTTGCTTTTTGATCATGATATTGACAGAAAATTAGTTGGAAAGGAAGCATTATGTTTTCATTTTGAGAGTCTGTGAGTTTAAAAGTCTTGCACATTTATGAATTATTTATTGCAATATAATAAAATCAAACAGGTAAGTTTATGTTTTCAGGAAACTTAACCCCTACACTTAATTTAATGAACAAATCTATTTGCTCTTTCTTTCATTTTCTCACTCTCTCAGATATTATATTGAGCACTTACTCTGTGCCACATATGAGGAAATTAGCTGTATATCAAATGTTATAAAACTGAGTGAATATTTGTACTGAAATGCACATTTATGATCACTCTTGATAAATAAGTAAAGTGGTCCAAATGAGAGTTTCCCCCCTTGCAAGGAGCTGCAGACCATCCAAATACAGAAAAAAAATATGAGATGGCAAAAGTTGAGATGTTTCCTTTTGGACTTTTTGCCTGCACATAAATGAGGAAGGCAACATCTCTATAATCCTGAACTAAAAATCTTTAGTGTAGTGAGATATACTAAATAATAACAGATACAAAACATCAACTGTACTAAAATATTTTTTATTCACTTTAATAATAATCTATTGAAATTACATATCTTTGGCAGGGCACGGTGGCTCACGCCTGTAGTCCCAGCACTTTCGGAGGCAGAAGCAGGCAGATTGCGAGGTCAGGAGTTCGAGACCAGCCTGACCAACATGGTGAAACCATGTTTCTACTAAAACTACAAAAATTAGCTGGGTGTGGTGGTGTGCACCTGTAATCCCAGCCACTCGGGAGGCTGAGGCAGGAGAATCACTTGGACCCAGGAGGCGGAGTTTGTAGTGAGCCAAGATTGTGCCACTGCACTCCAGCCTGGGTGACAGAGTGAGACTCCGTCTCAAAAAACAACAACAACAACAAAAGAAACTACATATCCATTTTATCATTTTCATATACATTTTAAACAAGAAAATTGAGATGTAGACATGCCTAAGTTTACTTGACATAATAAGGACTGAATCTCAGATCACCAAATAGAATCAATAGGGTTTGACAACTCTAAATAATTGTGTATATAACATTCTTAGAGGTTCAGAACCCAAAGACAGATTCCTTTGCACCCTCAACCCAAGTTCTAAGTCACAAAACATAAAACTTTAATTTACCTTCTTTAAAAAGGAAGGAGATTTATAGCACAGAGATAGTAAAATAGTATACATACACATATACATACACGCATGGTTTTGAAGCAAATGTCTATTTTTATATCGGTTGAAGGTGGTATAACTGATGAACTACTCAGATTTATTCTGTGAATTATGTCTCTTGGACTCTTGAACCAACTTTATTTTGTTTTGTTTTGTTTTCCATGTAAACATATTTATCTTTATTGAGATAAGGAAGTAATGGACTCTTTTGGCTTAATGGTTTTAAGCTTCTGCCAACCTTGCTCTGGCCAATGAAATTCTACACTTAGCACCATGGCTAAGAGGCAGCAAAAACCGAAAGCAGGACTTACCTTAGAAAAATATCAGAGCCTGTTCCTTGGACCCCTGCTTCTTGCTTTCTATCTATTCTAATTCCCTAGGTAATCACATTGCAGTCCCATGGTTTCGAAAACAACTTATAGAATGATGAATCACAAATTTATATTCCAAGCTTAGACATCACCCCTGAAATCTACACACATATAGAACTGCCACCTTGATTTCCATTTGGAAGCTTAACAGACGCTTCACATTTAACATGTCCACACCTATTCCTTCAGCTGAAGTAATGGCAACTTCATTCTTTCAGGAACTCTTGGCAAAAACTTTTATGCCACCCTCAACTTTTGTATTTATCTTATATACCACATAAAATCCACAAGCAAGTCCTCTTGGCTTCTCCTTCAAAAGATATGTAGAATTTAACCAAAATATACCTATATTTCTATATAGAATTTAATATATTCTATTTATCTAGAATATGCCTGGATTTATCTTCCCACCTTCACTGCCACCATTTTGGCCCATCATATGCTACCTAAATTATTGCAATACCTCCAAACCGATCTCCTGTTTCCACCTTTTCCCTCCCCAGGTCCTTTTTTAAAACAGTAACCAGAGTCACCTTTCTATAACTTAAGTCACGTCATGTGTCTCCTCTGCTCAAAGCCCTGAAATGTAAATCGCATTCAAAGTAAAAGCCAAAGTTTTAATAATTGCTATGGATCATAAGGTCCTCCATAATGCAGCTCTTGTACCTCTTTTATTTCATTTATTACTACTCTCTGCCTTATTCACTCTATGACAGCCACCCTGGCTTCCTTGTTTTTCCATAGTCTGACCTCAGCATCTGCCTGGCATGCTCTTCTCTCAGATACTCATATTGTTAGCTCCTTTACTTCCTTCAGGTGTTTATTCCAACTTTCCTTCTAGTGATGCGGCTCCTGAGTTCAGTCATCCCCTCAATACTTACTC
The DNA here is from genome assembly GCF_001698545.2 of Rhinopithecus bieti. Classification (NCBI taxonomy): domain Eukaryota; kingdom Metazoa; phylum Chordata; class Mammalia; order Primates; family Cercopithecidae; genus Rhinopithecus; species Rhinopithecus bieti. Next base: position 2,241,117 of record NW_016803844.1, read on the forward strand.
TCTCTACTTCCCTGCATCATATATATATCCCTATTTTCAATATCTAACATGCCATGTCTTTTAACCATTTATCTTATTAAGGTCTAACTCTCCCAGTGGAAGACCTCTGAAGGCTGGTAGCTTTTCCTGTTTTGCTCCACTAGGCATTTCTGTGGATTACATTGTGCCTGCTGTATAATAAATACTCATAAGAGATTTTCTGAGTCCGTGAGTGATGGAGTGAAGTCCATCCAGTATTAAATATGATCAAATGTAGTCACTGTATACTTTTGGTCATTACTTTGTGGGTTGTGGGAAACGCTATGAAAATGGTAAGGTTTTTTAAAGTAAATATAGAATATAGTATTATATTTAAATATATATTATTTAAACTATATAGTATATAGTTTCTTATATATATATAGTTTCAATAGTTTCTTAAGAAAAAGGCTTTTCTCATTGAAAGGGTGTTACAAAATTTTGAATTTTATATGTCCCTCCGTATCTATCAAGCAATCATCTTTCTCCTATTATGGAGGAAATCACCAATATTTGATATGTAAATAACCACAGCTATATATATATATATTATATAAACACACACACATATATACATACACACACATACACACAATTTCACATGGAATACATAATGTATAATTTTGTGTGAAATATATGTGTGTGTATATGTACATACACACACATCAGATTGATGTATTCCACACAAAATCCTGCATGTATTCTAAAAGCCTGTTAGGTTTCAGTCTCCATGGAGGTATTTAAAGTCAAATTAATGGCATAATATTAGAACTATAAGAATAGAAACATGATTTTTAAATTGTGAAAAGAGGTATTTATATATTGTTTCAAAGGGATATTTGATAAATAAATGAAAATTGGTGAAAGTATATGAAGAATTCATCTTTTAATTAGCACTTTGGTGAATTTTGTCTTAGCCATATAGAAGTACAGAAAACATACATTCAAAGCTGAATTTCGTAACAGATGACACTTAATTAAGCCCCATTTATAAAGTAGATGATTATTCTTGCTGATTGGCATTTCTAAGGAGATTAATAATTTATTATGTCTTTATCCCTTTCTAGTGTTTAATTACATAGAGTTCACAGTATTTTATAGATACTAACTTATTAAGAAAATGATTGATTATACATCCTTTCTTGGTACTATTCTATTTCAGGAATATTTTCTAGAAAATCTAACAGAATTTCCCTGTGGAATAGGAACTTTAATGATGGCACAATACAACATACATAAGTTTATAAACTGAAATGATTAGAGATCCTTGGGACTAGAGCCAGGTGACTAATGAGCTGAGAAAGGAAGTGTCCGTAACAATTAGTGACACATTACAAGGTATGTAAATATTCAGTCTCATTTAATTAATAATAAGCCATGATTATCAATAATGTAGCATTATTATTAAGACAATGGAAACTTGTCCATTTTGTTTCATAGATGCTAATAGTCAGAGAGGAATTAAGTTTACCTGGAAAATGATATGGAGGGTCACAGAGAAGCACCATTCCTTTCCCTTCTTTTACTCTGACCTCAGGACGTTCCTCAGGTGGGAAAGGATCAAGATCTAATTACAAAAGAAAAAAAGGGAAACATTCACTCTCTCATCAATAGAAACAGAGACATTCATCAATTTTACCTTTCAGCGAATAACTCATTCTTGAGATACAGCACTTCTCAGTGGTTTGGCGAAGCCTAGTAAAGTCAGTTCCTTGTTCTTACATTGCTGAGATTTGTATACACTATTAAAAAGTTCTGTGATGAGCTCAAAGTCTACGGATATTGGGAGCAGCCTGCATAACAATTCTGATCATCCTGAAAATCACAAATATCCTAAAGACTTTTGTTTCAGACTTAGGGAGACTCTCAGTCAGAGTATCTGGAAATATAATGAAATCAGACAAACCCAGGATCTACCAAAGAAAGTAAGAAAGAAAGAATGACTTAAGAGGAATGGACTCATTTGAAAGGTATTTCCCTTCCTGAGGGAGGACTTGGATATTAGGAAGGAATAAGGGTGAAAGGCAGGACCCTATTTAGGGAACATGAAAGTGACCAATCTCTTGCTCCTTCTCAAATTCTGGGTTTGCTTCAGTTTTAATTTTCTTTACTCTTTTCTGTGTATTTGGAACTTACATTTCGCTTGATTCCTTGATATTCTTCTTCCAGTTCTTCATTTGTTTTACTGACACTCATTCTACTTTTTTTTCTGCCTCTCTTCCTGTTCCTTACCTGTGATCAGCACCCAAATCATAACATTGAATTGTTACTTTTCTCAGTATAAATTGTATACCTCTGAAAATCCATCTATTCCAAGTGTTACTTTTTTGCACAGGACTTTTCAAATCTACTTCTCTAGACCTGGGTCTTATTTGAATGCCATCCCTATCCTCAATAGCTTACTTGACATTTCAACTTGGATAACTCAATATCACAATAACCTCTGCATGTGAAGCAACCATTTAAATGCTTCCTGCCATCCTTGAAATTGGTTTTTCTTGCTCCCATCCCATTATTAATGAGAACAGAATGTTTTTGCCCTTTGACTAGATATTCCTTGGGAAACAAAATTTACAGTCTTCTTTCCTTTTGTGCAACCTGTTAATTCCTTCCTTTATATCTATGTTATTTACATTTTCACTCTCACCACACTAATGTAATCATACTTCTCTTCCTGGACCTCTCTCATTCCCTCCTGATAAACCCTACCACGAAGGACTTCTTAAAACATTGTTTTCATCCTATAATTCATTTTGCAAAAGATTTAAGTGCTGGTTTAAATCATACTGGAGATCACCTGGTCCAACTCATCTCCCAATGTAAACCTTTCTTTCAAAACAACCTCTAATTTTTAGCTTAGCACAGTTTTTCATTATTAGTCCTAATTAAATGTTTCATGTAATTTAAATTTAATATAAATTAACTAAAATATAATTATATTTATTCCTACTATGAGAAATCAAATACTAGGGAATAACATATTGTCATGTTGGGTTGATCTTTGAAGAGTCACAGTCATTATGTTGCAATATGTGACATTTTCTTCCCCCGAAAGCCCCTTTGATAATACATGACTTGGCGCTTCCATTGATGCATTTCTTTTTTTTTTTTTTTTTTTTTTTTTTTTGAGACAGATTCTTGCTCTGTCACCAGGCTGGAATGCAGTGTCACAATCTTGGCTCATTGCAACCTCCACCTCCCGGGTTCAAGCAATTCTCCTGCCTCAGACTCCCGAGTAGCTGGGATTACAGGCACGTGCCACAACACCCAGCTAATTTTTGTAGTTTAAGTAGGGACAGGGTTTCACCATGTTGGCCAGGATGGTCTCGATCTCCTGACCTTGTGATTCACCAGCCTTGGCCTCCCAAAGTGCTGGGATTACAGGCATGAGCCACCGTGCTCATCCTGATGCTAATTTTTAGAGAGTCATTCAAGATCCTCAGACCCCAGCCTTCCTTTATTTGACAACATCATCTTTCATTGTTTCAAGTGCATTCATTGTATGCCTTGTGGTGCTTTGTTTTGTCCATCACACAATTAAGGCCCACTCATCTTGTAAGATCTACCTCATCTATGATGCCTTCCTCTCACTATCCTTTCTTGATGGTTCTTCTTGCTGAACTCACCTAAACACCCTTGCCCTTTTTAAAAAGTTACAGTTTACTTACATCCAAAGCTCAGGGTTGCTTCAGTGCTTCTGACCATCCCGTAGCTATTGGATGCTAAACAGTAGTAGATTCCAGCATCTTTCTGTTTATCAGGGTTGTTGATAACAAGGTTTCCTCCTACCATACTGTATCGATCACTTGTGAGATCAACGTCCCCATTATTCATTCTCCATCTATGAGAAAAAGACACAAAGGTTATATTACAAGTCATGAGACCTAGAAACTCTACGGAGCTAACACAGTTCTAAAATAATTTGGGTATGGCTCCATGTGAAGTCAGACAATTAAGAATATGATTCAGGTGGTATTTCTTTGTACTCTATAATTCTGAGTCTCTAGGACCATAATTTGTAATTTAGCTCAGGTACAGACAGGTAAACCTCAAAGTATGCGACATATTTTGTCTTTTTTTTGTGAGGTATCTCAAGTGACAAATATTTTGTTGAGTTTTTCTCCATAAATTGATTTCTTGGGATGTAATTGGTAGCCATCTATGCACCAGTTAGATTCATACATATGCAGATATACTGTCTAAAATATTAAAAGCATTGTTCTACCAGAAATAAATATAAAATATCAATATCTGACTCTAAATTTCAAAGCAATTTTTCAATAAAACATACTAATTGACATTGGGTTCTGCTCAATAAGTGACATATTCTGACCACTAGAGGTCAGTCACACAATTTGAAAATGATAAAAGTCAGTAGGGTTTTTGAAAATTTATTCCGAGCCACAAATATACAAGTAAAACTGGATTTTCCTTAGCCTAGAGTTAGTGGTCATTTATGTCTTTTCTCATTACTCAAAGATTACTTTTAATAAAGTAAAAAAGGTAAGCAATTCTTTTTCTCACCAACTACACAATATCATAACAATGTAAGACATGCTGCAGATAATCAGAGCATTAACTGATAGGGATAGTACTATAAATAGACTGGAAACAGGGATCTAACTTTCTGATGTGATGATGAAAAGAATGCATGTAAAAAATAGTTCTCAACTAAGAGAACCAGCTGTATAATTTTATAATCATTCTTTATCAGGGTTTATCCTTTAAAGTTCCATGTCCTGAGGAAAGTCATAAGCCTAGAGCTGTGGTCAAATCGCTCAAGTAGTAGTGGCTTGTGGCCACATCACTCATTCCCTGACCACTTCTAATTTGAGTAATAATCATGCCCAAAAGTCCTAATGACTTTAGAATATCTGTCGTCAAATCAAAGTTACTGGAACATTATTAGTTACAATTTTTTCAGTATAGGAGATAATTTAAAAGCAAGTATAGAAAACTGTGATTTTGCATTTTTAAAACTTACTAAATTACAATCCAATGAATAAAGCCTTCCTCTTACCACAGGTGATGGCAATATTGTCCCTGCCTGAACTATCTAGTGTTAAGTTGCTTAGCTCTTGTCAAGACAGTGGGTTTCTTTGTTGGGCAGCTCCAATTTTTGTAATTTCTCCCTCATTATATTGGTTCCAACTTTTTGTTTATTATCTTAATTTCCTCCACATGGATCTGATTGTGTTTGTGACATCATACAAGGATTACGTTTTTCTGTGTTTGAAGAAATTCACTGGTCTAGTTTCAGAAACATAGACTATTCTACAATCCTTTTTAATACTTTTTTAATTGTAATGCTTGTTTCTTTGGGGATGGAGGAAAGATAATGATAAGCCTCAAGGCTTATAAATCAGAAGTAGGCCGGGCACGGTGGCTCAAGCCTGTAATCCCAGCACTTTGGGAGGCCGAGACGGGCGGATCACGAGGTCAGGAGATCGAGACCATCCTGGCTAACACGGTGAAACCCCGTCTCTATTAAAAATACAAAAAATTAGCCGGGCGAGGTGGCGGGCGCCTGTGGTCCCAGCTACTCGGGAGGCTGAGGCAGGAGAATGGCGTGAACCCGGGAGGCGGAGCTTGCAGTGAGCTGAGATCTGGCCACTGAAGTCTAGCCTGGGCGACAGAGCAAGACTCCGTCTCAAAAAAAAAAAAAAAAAGTCAGAAGTAATGTCCCCCATTGTACCTCTCGGGATGTTGCTATGAATAGCACGTTGTCACAGAACATGCTACAAATATAAAACTATTATATGAATAAAAAATTGGATGATTACCAAGGTTAGTATAATTTGTCCTGAAATTAAGTACATTTTAAAAACTTTAAATGTTATTTTCCATCAAACTACTTGCATCATGAGCTGATTTTTTTTTCTGTTCTTTCCCCCTTTTTTTTTCCTGTCAAATGCAGACTGCCTTCATAACAAGATTAAACGTCTATCTGTCTTCTCCAGTTCTATCTATTAATGTATGGATAACCAGGCCAAACTTAAAGTGGGAATTTCAGTGCTGGGTTCAACCTGTGAGAGGCAGTTGGTGACTTACTGGCAAAGCAAAGCTTTGCTTTTTATTGTGCCAGTGTGGTGGGGGGATGGGGGCACCAAGGAGAAGCATAGCCTTTTCCATGTTTCTAGAACATTATCTGAGAGCAGCCCTTTCTTCTGGTTGCCTCTGTTCCAGCCTAGAGACGGATTTGCTAAGGTCCCTTGTGTGAATGTTAACAAGAGTGTCACAGAATAAGTGTCATTGAAAGAGCTTTCGGGATTCTATCAATCTATCCAAATAGATAAATAATGAAAAAATTGCATACCTCTTTGGAAGTCATAAAACCTGTGTTTCAGCCTTGGATCTGTGATTTACTAGTTCTTGAGCAAGCAAATTTACTTATTCGGGATTCAGCTTCCTCTCCTGTAAAATTTTCTTGGATTGGATCTCCTCTACATATCCTATTAGTTCTATTATTCCATGTCAGTGACAAATAGGCTCTCATTATATATGGCTTAAGGGTGCAAATAAGTCTAGCTCATCAACTATTTTCAGAACAAATGTGTTATTTATAATTTATAAAATACCTACTTATGTCTCATTTCCATTCATGAAATTGAAACAATAAAAATAATTTCAATGGGATGGTAATTTTGTATCTAAATTCACATTTTATCTTAAGAATTATTTTGTAATTATAGCCAAAGGCAGGAAAAACCTGAGTACCATTAGAATCAAATGGGTGGAAGGGGATATTCTCTTTTATAAGAACTTTTTATAATAACAGGAAGTTACTTTTCTATCCAGGAAAAAATATTAAAATTAACTTTGTTGAGCAACAACCTTCAATTTAGTCAGGTGACATGAACAAACTAGAACCCCCAATTTCTCCATCAGTCACTTGTTTTGTCTTCATGGAACCATTGCATAGGTGAAATTTAAACCCACTGGCTTTCGGTTGATTTTTGCATCTCATTCTTTGCATCAGATGAGAAACTGTTGGTATACTTTTCTGACACATCTGAAACAGGAAAACTCACTGTTGCTTTTATAAAGTTGTTTTGACAGCATACATATGTAACCCAGAAAAACAGTAAGAGGTATGTTTATATAGATTTTCCTATAGGTGGAGACATTTAAGAAATTTGCTGTGTTGGCTGGAATACAGATATGAGACTGTTGAAAAAGCTGATGCTTTCTACAGTTATTTGTGCAAGATCTTTTTTTTTTTTTTTTTTTTT
>NW_016803844.1:2252507-2264957 GCF_001698545.2 Rhinopithecus bieti
CCGCCCGTCTCGGCCTCCCAAAGTGCTGGGATTACAGGCTTGAGCCACCGCACCCGGCCGCAAGATCTTTAAATGTGCTTAATATAAAAATATCCATTTCTGTAGGTATGAGTTATCCAGGCCAGTACATAACAAAAACATTTCATCCTCAAATCTGTATACTTAAATTATGCATAATTTTATATAACCATTCGTAGGCTTAAAAACATGGTTTCCATTATACAAATTGTAAGTGGATGATGTCAAATGCCAGTAGCATTACCTGTGCAGAAAATACTGGGAATTATTAGCATATATTTAAGAAAATCTCCTATTTGAGCATTAGACAACTTTTTTAATGCTTGTATGCCAATATTTGTGTTAATGTCCATGGAATTTGCAGAAAGCACTATATTATATCTGTACAAGTTCATAGCTGCTGATCTGTGATCATTACTCTGATACTCCATTCTGAAAAGAGAAGTGAGGTACATTACTTGTAAACCGGGAAAGGGCTGGCTCGTGCCCTACAGTTGAGTGAGACTTTTCCTTCCAGTGATTCCTCTGGATAAATGGTATTGATTGGCTGCTCTTCAAAATTGGTCCAAATCCTTTGTCTTCCTCAGAAACTACAAGAAAATTTTAAAAAATTGTTTTACATTGTACTGCTTTATAAGTCAAAGAAAATTTGGGAACACTGAAAAAAATTTGCTTGGAAAAAATCAGAAACAGAATCTCCATTTTAATTCAAAACAAAGATATTTGCCAAACATCAGGCTCTTCATTTAAAATTATTTTCTGTGAATCTCCTGACATTTCTCCAAATGTACCATGTGTTGCCAAACTTAACTACTTTCCACTTCCCCAAACAAGCTGTGCTTTCATGCCCCTGAGCCTCTGCATATGCTTTTGGTTTTCCTAGAATCATCATTCTACTTTTCTTGTCCTATCAAAATTTGCATGATACTTTGGTGACCTAGCCATAGTTAGTTCCATCAGGAAACCAAAACCTCTCATCTCTCCTGGCTTCTAGTGGTCCTCTTTTGAGTTCCTGTAGTTCCCCATATAGGTTATGGTACTTAATACACTTGCTATGATTCTTGGTACAACTTTCTGTTCTGCTAGATTGCAAATGCTTGGGAACAGGTGGCTATGTCTTTCATCTGTGTACATCATTCTCCTGGGTAGCTGCCTGGTTGTCTGGAAAACAATAGGAGCCTAACGATTTTTGAACAAGAGTCTGAATGTGAAGGAGAGTTTCTTGATGTTGCGGAAATGAGTCTCTTTTCTGAGCCAGTTTTTGTTGATTTTTTTCTAAACATGTGACTAGCATTGGCACTCAGCACCATCTAGAACAATCAATCAATAAATTACATGGATATTGGATCTAAACAGCTGTTTTAAAATTTATCACAAACAGCTGTGTTGAGAAGCAGTTGTTTCTGGTGGTCTATTCTCCCTGGAAGGGAAGAGTGACACCTCACAGCAGGATGAGAAGAGAATCATTTACATGACACCACTGTGGCAGCATTTACAGAGCACAGCACAAAGCCATATGCTTCAAATGAATTAATAATGATCTGTGTGGCTAGAAAGAACGAATATTCTTACAGGTCACTGGAATGTCTCTGCCAGATCTAAGCCATGATTCACTCCTCCAGTTATTTTTTAAGAGAGAGGTAAAGGCAATGGCACACAGACATTTTATCTTCTCTAACACTAAACTTGAAGACGAGAGCTCTGTTCCAGCTTCTTTTTGAAGAAATAGTTTCATTATGTCATTTAAATCTCACCTCAGTACCATTGTCAGTGTGCCTTTGGACAAATTATTGAATCTCTGCAAAGCTCGATATCACTCTTTATAAAATGGGGATAATAAAATCTACCTGATAAGGTTATTGTCAGAATTATTTTGAGACAATTCATGGAAGATGGCAGTGTACCTGGCTTATAATCAGCAATGAATAAATGCTAATTTTAAAACCATTCTCATGAATTTTCCAATCTCTTCAAAATTTAGTTTATGTTTCTTATGTATATAAAATATTCGACTAATCATGAAGCTTCTAAAAACCAGAAGACAAGTTTTCACTCATGTAGCTCTGGTCCTATTAGCACTGTGTTTGGGACACTGAGTACATTTTTTTTGTACATATAGATGGTTACTAAAATCCTCAAGTTAATTCCACTGCCCCTCCTCCCCCACCCCCCACCCCAGCCACTGGTAGGAGGAATTAATTTCTCTAATTAATAAGTTAACCCAAAATGTTTCAAAGGGAGCTGCCTCATTCTTGGTTGAAATTTGCTGAAACTTTTATTCAATAGTTTATAGACCTCAGACACATTCCATAACCACCATCCTGTTTCAGATAGGAAATAAATAGCTGGATCAGAATCAGAAGGATGAGAGGAACTGATACTTAGACTTAGCTCCTACGCAAGATAGTAAGATCATCTAGTGAGTACTGAGCTGAAAATGCAAATTCAGGCTGGTCTTACTCTAGATTCTGTATTTTTTCCAGTATACCATGCTGACTTTATTTCTGCAATATCTGTTTGGTAGTTATTGTCTTAGGCAAGCAATTTGTTTTACAGGGCTCATATATTCAGAAAAGAAAGGAACATGAGCATATGTCCTAAGGACTCCATGTGCCTACCACAATTATTATTAAGATTACAAACATGAGTTATTCACAGAGATGCTCTCTGCCAATAATTTTGAAAGTTGTGTTCTAGGTTGTCTCTGGTTCCATATCCTTCTTGAGGTTGTAAAAGCCATAAATGAATATAATGTTTTCTGCTTCACTTCTAATAATTTTACTGATGATGTCTAATATTTTCTGGCTATTCAGGCTGTAACAGCACAGCAGGGAAAAAATAAGAAATGAATCCTGAATCCCTGATTACTGAAGACTTTCATTTTTTATGTAAGGTCTGGATTTTCTGATTTCTCAAAGAAATGACCTTGTGCTTATCTGTGATAAAAATCATATGTTATTTTTCTTCTCAGTTTGACAATTTCATAAGCTCTTCCTTGAGTCTCTCCCAATTGCACAGGTTTTCTGACTGGAGCAATTTAGTAACACCTGCCAGTTTGAAGATCTTGTTTCTTCTCAATGCATATAAAAATGCTTAAAAAGACAAGTAGATAAATCAATATATAGAGATTCTCTTCTTGAAGGTAAGATAATTTCTATTCCCACCATAATCCTTGATAAATAATGACTTTAGTGTGAATTATTTTAAAACAATTTATTTTAAATCTAAGTTCATAAATATTTAGAAAACTAAAAATAAATATTGCTTAGGGGAGTGTAAAGTTCAAAAAGATCTTCCAAGTACTTTGATACTTATGCAACAAGCCTGGGGATGATGTAAATGTTATTATTACCAATGGAGAAGGCTATCCGTGTAAGAAGATTTAAGGAGAAATGAATGTGTGTTGCAAGTATGCATATACTTTAAACATAAGGCCACTGATCTGCATTGGATTGGATCTTGAGTTTCCACTTCTTACAACAGTGGTAGCATAGAAATTTCAGATGGTCATGTTGGGAGCAACAATTTGATACACTATAGGTGTTAGTTATCCTTGATCTGACTTTGGGTACTTCAATAAGTTTTTAGACACAACACCAAAAGCATGATCTATCAAAGAAAAAAAGGATTAAGTTGAATTTTCTTAAAATCAAAAGATCTGCTCAGTGAAAGACAATGTTAAGAGAATCTCAGGTCTTCAGGGTTAAGAGTTTTCCTTTGAACCTTCTCCTACTTGCATTCTACAAGCAGCACATTGGAAAGATTTTTTAGATACTAAATATTAGTCTCATTTAATGGAATATAGTAGTGATTAAATATGACTTCCTAAAATACGAACTCATCTCAAGAGGTACAGACTTACATTAATAAAGACCAGTTACACAATTGTATTTCCAATGTAGAAATAGACAGCCCTGGCCTGTCTAGTGTCTGCTTCTAAAGTGGCTTCTAGAAGTGCCATTATATGGAGGGTCATCATACAGAATTCTAAATTTAATTCATAATTTCATTTGCTTCCTTGAAAGAAGCTTTTTTATCTCTTTGAAGTAAGGTGAGTTACGGTCATTCAGAATTGCTTTAGTTATTGAAAGTACTGCTTGGAGCCTTCAAATACAATAAAGACAGACTCATATAAACATATTTCTATGTAAAGATTAGTTAGTAGATTTTCATATTTTAATGAAATGAGTAGTCTTAAATATTTCTTTTGATAATGTATCCTTTCATTTAAGGTATATGCTTTTGAGATAAAAGCTGGTCAGCTTTTAGAAAACTGAGAGTATGTTTTAAGTAGCTTTTTTATCTTAATAATATGTATTTTTAAAAAAGGAAAAGGTGCTAGCCAGGAAAATTTTCATGGAAAATTATAGAATGTCACATACTAATAATGATGAGGCTATGCCTATCGGGTTATACTGAGTATGTATACAGAGTTATTCCTATATATAAGGAATGAGCAAACCCTCCAAGGGAATATGCAAGTATTTAACAATTTTGGAGTGAAATTTTATAAGCCAAACTGGATAATATTGGTGTGTTATGATACTTTTTCTTCTCAGTTATAATACCTTTCACAAATTATATGTATGTATTTCTCAATACTCCCACTTATATTTGACATTTATAGGAACAGACAATGCAAGCTTTCAGGGATTAAAATAAGAAGCGAATCTCCAAGAAAATACTGAAATTATTTTTCACATCGAGAGAATATTGCAGTTAAGATATTTCCCTTTGCCCTTTCCAAGAACAAAAAGCAGAATAGGACACACTTCACATCACATTCATTTTTTGGTTAAGATTTTATTTCATAACTATATGCTTCTTGCTTTTCTAAACTTTTCAAGCCTGAATCACATAATGTATTCTGTTTGATGGTTTAGCAATGACTATATATATTTTATTTTAGGAAGATATTTGGGCCCTTGAAAGAAAAACTACTCAAAACAAGCATCTGTATTGCATTGCCAGGTTCAGCATGAACCTCTTGAATATGATCCTCATGTCTCCCTTGTAGGCTGTACCTTAGTTTATGACCATGCTAGCTCACCTAGGGTGCTCAGATGCAGGGAAAAGAATTTTCAGGGATATTTCAATACACGGCTCAGCAAAGGATCCAGTAATGTAAGCATTATGTTCTCAGCCTACAGAAAATACTGTCATCTATTGATTTTTTTCTACAGCCATGGAAACACTTAGATGACAAATTTTGATGCTTTGGAAGTATTATGAGCTTAAAAGGTATGAGAAACAAACCACAGATAGAGATTGTGTTTTTAAAAACTAAAATTATCTTTTAAATACATTCCTTTTTTTACTAGATAGATTCTTCTTAAAAGGAGCAGAAAGTTATAGATGATTTCTCAAGCTAATTGAAGCTTTAACACTTCATATCAGTATTTTGATCTGCTTTTAATGCAAATGCATTTATTTCCTACCAGATAATGTGATTATCATAAATCTATTACAGACATAAGTACATTTCTTAAATATGATAAAAAAGATAGAAATAATGTATGAATATTTGCAGTCATATTTACTAATGTAAACGAGAGGCAAAAGCTACTGTTCTTTCATTCTCATTTTCACCATTAATATAATTAGTCAATTATATAATCTCAAATGGGATTACTTCACCTATCACTATGTGGAGAGTGTCCACTATAATATTGCTATTCTATTTTATTTCTGGAAATTGAAAGTAAAATTATGATTTGTGCTTCAGAGATATTTTTATTCATTTTATATACTTTTTGAGACAAACTCCACTTCCCATTCTATTATATGTCACCTCAATCTGTTAGTTAGTAAACACAATTTTACGCAGGCATGTTATAAGAAGAGTCCTAGGAAAATCTATTAGAAAAAGGTGATGGCATCAAAATTTCCAGAGACTAAAATGGAAATTTTTATGATATTTACAGTATTATAGTGATTATTGGGTGGGAAGTGGTATAAGCTCCCTTGAAACTCTCTAAATGAGATAATATTTAAATTATCACAAAGCGTCCTTTTTCCACACAGCACAGCTTCCTTTCTCCATTGCCAACCACTTCCTGCTGATAAGAGAAGATGGGCTTAGCCTTAAAATACTCTGGTGCCCCAATTTTTTAGGGTCATGGGTAATAGGTAACATTGCAGTACTTTTCCATAACTAAACATGCAAAGTAAGGATTTGGTCTCAGAAACTTATAGAAATACAGTTATTAGAATAAAGAATATAGTCAGGTTAGCATGAAAGTTAAGTGAACTGAATTCTCCTTGTTTGGTTTTACCTGCCCAAAGGGAGCCTGTCACGTCTCTCTAGAGAAACTACTTCCTTGTCCTGTGACCCACCTCTGAAGCATGTAGACTCTGTTTTACATACCTGGCTAGGCATCTGCTGACACCTACCTCATATCTTACTACATCCTAATATATAGCATGACTGGGCTCTTGGATCTACTTCCAGAACTCGGCCTGTTTCAGTCTAACTCTAGTCTATTTTGATTAATGGGGCTATTTGGGACCATAGATCAAAATAGTCACAGATCACTGACTGCTATAAAATGTCAATCATATTTAGAGATAGAAATATGTACTGAAAATAATTCTTAGTGATCGATGTGAGTCTAGTTGAAAAAATATACAGGAAATCTTGGTGCAAGTACTATAAAGATATGTGAAATTTTCTACCTGCCCTCCCTACAGCCAAGTAATGAAGATAGTTTTTTTCATGTTAGCTTTGGATATTATACAGTCATATCTTAACTCTACATGTGCAAAGTATAAATTATATATTATTTCATATCCCAATTTTTACAAAATACGTATTATACTGCTATTTTATTTCTTTTAAAATACTTTTCTCAATGAATTACAAAGGAATTAAAGATACTTATTTTCATTTTAGATTAGCCTGGGTATAAGTTGGTCCTACAATAGCTGCAGGTTTTTTCTTCTTTCTGAAAGTAAAGTAAATGCAGACCACAAGAGGAAAAAAGCATCTAACGTATTTGCTGTCAAATGATTTAGTTATTAAGTATCTAAACATTACAGATTGATTATGTGCAACTTATTCATATTTGCTCTCTTATCTCAATAGAATATGATATTGCTTTCAAAAAATCTAAAACAAATTAAGAAGAAAAATATTCTTAAAGACATTAAGAGTGAAGTTGGTTTTGATGATTTTGTTATAATCTTTTACGTACTTTGTTTTCAAATTTAAAATGTTTTGTTTTAATACATACATTTAAACACTAGCTACTAATGTTGCTGTAAAATAATCATTAAAACTCTTAAATGTGCTGGATGACATATTGGATGGAACTTTTTCATTTGTGAGAAAAATCTCAATTTCAATTCACCTGAGTAATTCAGCAGACATTGTTGGTTGACTAATCAGCTCCTCTTCTGCCCTTTACCTTCATGACAAAGCTCAGCCTAGTACAAGGATCAACCCATCCCTCACATGACTCAGAAGGAAAGGTTGACTGGCAGTGATGCCATTACTCTTGCTAATGATGGGTTTGGTGGTGAATGTGTGACCCAACTCTGGACATGTAGTGCAAGGTTTCTGGGAAAGGTCTCCTTGTTTTTAAAGATAGATAGATACAAGAAAAAATAAGCACACTCTATTTGCCTACAGGACATTGTTATGTCTCTATGTGATACCTGGAACTGCAGCACTACTGCCAGCAGGTCGAGTAGGAAACCTGAGAGTTGACCATTGGACTTACAATGTGTGACATTAGTGACATGGATAAGGCAGTTTTGGTTGAGTGGTCATGAGAAACACTGATTGCAGCAGATTAAAAGGAGAATATGGGTCAAGGAATTGGAAAAAACAGCCATAGGCTTTTTTTAAAAAATACTTAGTGAATAAGTCTCACGAGATCTGATGGGTTTATCAGGGGTTTCCACTTTTGCTTCTTCCCCATTTTTCTCTTGCTGCTGCGACGTAAGAAGTGCCTTTCGCCTCCTGCTATAATTCTGAGGCCTCCCCAGCCATGTGGAACTGTATGTCCAATTAAACTTCTTTTTCTTCCCAGTCTCGGGTATGTCTTTATATCAGCAGGGTGAAAACAGACTAATACAATGGGTAATCTTGATTTGGCATACAAGTTCTAGCACTGGTTGTTCAGTGATTCTTCAGGATTTTTCATTCTCCTACCATTATGCAGTGGCTTTTATAAGTTACTAGTGTTGCTACACTCATTAAGCACCTACTTGCCAGTCATTATGCTAGAAGTTATCATTGCAATTCATTTTTCAGTCCTCACAACAATTCTGTGATTTTTACATATTGGAGAGTTGAGGCTCATAGAAGTTATATAATTTACACAAGATAGTAAGATCATCTAGTGAGTACTGAGCTGAAAATGCAAATTCAGGCTGGTCTTACTCTAGATTCTGTATTTTTTCCAGTATACCATGCTGACTTTATTTTTGCAATATCTGTTTGGTAGTTGAAGTAGGATCTAAACTGCGAGCTTAGTAAACAATAAATTTTGCAATATCTGTAAACTTTTAATTGAACTGAATCTTAAGATTCCAAGTTCACTAACTTTAGTTATCTCCCTTGCAACAAAGCAAGAGATTTTCAAAAGTAAGTTCAATGCTTACAAATTTTAAAATATTGCTTCCAAATTTAGTGGTATAGCATTGTTACAAAGCATGCAGGAAAAAATACCAGCCACAGTGAATATTTTCCATTTGCTACAATCCTCTCATAGGATATTTGTTTATGATGTAGCCACTCATTCAATAGTTTGCTTATAATCTCAGAAAGATCACCTTACAAAATTTCATAGTGATCTAACATTAACCATTTGCCTTAAAGTTTAGAGAGTTAATAGCTTCAAATAAGGATAAAATATGATTCAATAGGGAAAAGGTGTTTACAAGGTTTACTCTTTGGTCAACTTACCTCCATGACCATATCTTCTATACCATGTAAACTCTAAAAATGAAAGAAAAAACAATTTTGATCCTGAAGCAGTTATTCAAATTGTGGTTTCAAACATTGCTTAAATAGCTGAGATGCTAGACAGTGGGATGAGAGTAGTGGCCCTTTACTATAAAGGTTGAAGTATTTTCACATCTGTGCAGACATTTATTTCTTATCTTTACATTAATAGTTGCAGCACCAAAGTTTGCAGTCAATAGAATTCGTATGAATTTTAAGTACTAATAGGATAATTTTTGTTTTATTTTATTCACAAAAATAAGACTTCACAATGACTTTACCAAATTTTTTCTTTATTATATTAACACTATATATGTAAATATATTATACATATAATTACATAAATGTATGTGAGTGAGTGTGCACAATTACCCTGGTTATAAAATATATATTTATCAATGTCATTAAAATCCTTGAGTACTAATGAAATGATCTTTTCTGAATTTTGGAGTGAGCATAATAAAAATTATTCCCCAAAATAAAGTAATTTTTTGTGTTCTTAATAATGATGCCTTTCAGATTAATCATTAAAGTGATCAGTGGGGATTTATATACAAAAGGATGAGGACCACTTAAGTCTTGAACAAAACAGTCACTCAACAAGTATCTATTGGGTTAGGTCATTAACATGAGAGTATTAGAAAAATTGATTGTTAGAATTCAATTTTTCTAATACTTTCATAATAATGACCTAGCTCAATAAGTACTAGTTGGGTAATGATATCAGTTTTTCAGATAAAGATATAGTGTGCCTCTCATTATAGAAAATAGGTCTGAATGCTTCACACTTGCCTTTGAAAGACAGAAATATATTTCTTTGTCCTAAAGTGAATGCCACTCTCAAAATTGTTTTATTAGTCTTATGTCCCTATACACACTGTAAATTACTTTAATCATTTTTTAACTTATATTTATCAAATTGGTAAAAGAGTTGTAAGGTTCAGTAGTGTGTTGCATCTACTTATAGCTCTTAAGAAGTGATTATTAATTTTCAGAAATTTTGTGAATCAGTTGTTAAACATGGCCAGTATTAAAAATTATATTAATTTACAAAGAAATAAATTATACTAAGAACAAAGGGAACAAATGCTTAAAACCCATTGCTTTCTCTCTTTTATTTACTATATTTTATATTCTCTTTGCCATTGTGGTTACTTATATCTGGGTGGTGAAAATACTACAAACTAGTGAGCTGTTGCACATCTTTCCAGTTCCACATTAAATGATGTCAAGTTGAAACTGGCCATGGTAGGAGAGTTTACTCCCCAGTAATAGACAAATGCTGCACTCCAGGGATATCCCCAGAGATCTAGATTTTAAACATTCACCAGCACACTATTACCCAAGATTGGCAATGTTTTGTGAAATCTTAATTGAAATTAAAAAGGAAATAGGGTCACCCTTAATACATATTTATCTACCTGTCTGACCCAGATGTCAAGAGCAAATAAGGATTTTTACTTCATACAACACATTTAATAAAATAAACACACATATCGATTATGTTGACATAATATATGTAGAATATACAAAGGATATTTCTTACCTGCTAGACATGTAGTAATAGATATTATCACAAGATGACTGACCAGCAACCACATTTTCATCTTGTATTCAGTAGAAGTTCGGTTCAATTTTCCAAAAAAGAATTTAGCTTTATGGCAATTGGATAATTTTAAACACCTGCATCAAGAAAGAAAAAGAAGAAGAAGGAAAGAAATAGAGGGAAGGAGAGGGGAAGGAAGGGGAGAGGAGGAGAGCAGAGGAGAAGAAAGAAAGGGAAGGAAATGGAAAATGTTCATCATTTGAGGAAAACATTATTAACCTATTTGACTTTATGCTTTTTGTTTGTAGAATAAGTTTTCATTTCTTTAAATATATTTGTAAACACCATGTAATGAAAGGAGTGGAGTCAGTATCAGAAGGCTTCAACTGACATCCTAGTATTGACACAATGCAATCAGGAGCCTCACTCAATCCTGTGTTTAGGTTTCTTTTCCTCTGTAACCATTGAGTATAATAATCCTTTTCTACAAATAGCACAGTTGTAAACATTTTGATATCAGTCACTTTAATTGAAGGTTACATTTAATCGAAGCCCTTGTTGAACGATTCAATTGAAGTTACATTTGTGTAAGAGCTTGTAAACTCACAGACATTACACAAGGGTGATGATGTTAGCATTTTCTGTTGGTGGCTTAAAGAAAATTTTTGCCAGACATGCTAATTTTAAATGTTAAAATACATTAATTAACAAAATATTCATTCCTCCTCATCCCTTTTACTTCTTTCACTTATTAATTCAATGAAAAAGCAAATAAGTGTTCCTTGCATGTCAACAGGTGACAATCAAGGTTCTGTGGGGTCAAAATTGTCCATTCGGAGAGCTTTCTTTCAGGACAAAAAGAAAATAAAATTACTAATGTAAACGAAACTACAAAACCATGTAGCAGCCTAATTAAAATATCTTGCTTTTAAAAATTTTGCAGTAATGTACGACCATGTGATTACACTGCTAAGGTTTCACCCAGGATCCCAGAATAGCCCCATGCAGGTGAAGGGCGCTGCAACTTAAGTTTCATCATCTCCATGGTAAAATCCACCACTGTGACAAAGCAGGTAGCTACGAAGACTCAAAAAAGAAAGACACAGTTTGCTTGCTCTTAAGAAGTTCATAGAAAAAGAGTACACAGATATGTGAACAAGCCAGTGCAATGACATAGTGGTGTGGACCTGTATGCTATTAAATGTGAAAAAGTGTTAATCATTTTCACTGAAAGCATGGTAAACACAGCATGGTGGGAATGGGCCTTCCTGCGATAGGCAGGGTATTATACAGGAGTGTTGCATTCTTAGATTTGAGTCATTTGGTGACTTCCTGCCTCAACCACCACTTACTGGATCACTTTAAGAATGATATGGCCCAGGGCATTAGGAAGAGCACTCATCAGTAATGACACAATAGGAGTTTCATCTTGAAAAGACATTAAATCATTGTTTTACAAGAATATATAATAGCATAACTGAAATCTCATGACATAGAGTTGAGTGAAAATATAAATTAAGATAGAGCATGGGCCAGGCATGGTGGCTCACACCTGTAATCTCAGCCCTTTGGGAGGCCGAAGCAGGCAGATCACCTGAGGTCAGGAGTTCGAGACCAGCCTGACCAACATGGTGAAACCCCCATCTCTACTAAAAATACAAAATTAGCCTGGCGTGGTGGCACATGCCTGTATCCCAGCTACTCGGGGGGCTGAGGCAGGAGAATCACTTGAACCCGGGAGGCGGAGGTTACAGTGAGCCGAGACCTTCATGCCACTGCAATCCAGCCTGGGCAACAAAAGCAAAACCCCGTCTCAAAAAAAAAAAAAAAAAAAAAAAAAAAAAAAAAAAAAAAAAAAAAAAACATGAAAACAATTCTAAAAGGAAAACGCCTAATGCTCTAGTGTTCAACGTATAAATATAGTCAAACATATTTA
>NW_016803844.1:2265381-2282520 GCF_001698545.2 Rhinopithecus bieti
TTTTTTTTTTTTGGCCTGATAGTTTCTAATTTTTCTCATTGAGTTACGCATACAAAATAAGACAAGTTCTTTTAATGAAGAGAAAGTTAGAAAAAGCAAACACATAAAGATGCCAAAACTTTAATGCCAATCAAACAATTGACTTTGTAAAAATTAACTTAGAAAACATATTATTATTTTTAATTTTAATTTTATTATTATTACACAAATCATAATCTGTGGAATCCTAACTGTACTCCAGCCTGGGCGACAGGGTGAAATCCTAATTTGTGTAATAATAAACTGTTATAATTTGAAAAATCTTTTTTTTAATTTTAAAACATTTTTATTATAAAAGTAATACAAATAAAAACATTAAGAAAAGACAAAGTCATCCATTTTCTGCCTCCCATCCCACTATAACTGGTTAGTAATTTGATTTACTTTGTTATCTTTTTATAGAATGCTTGGTCTGTTATTTCAGCCATGATTACATCCACTCATACACTTTTCCATCTTGCAATTTTTACTTAATGTAACATTTTCATGCTTTTAATAATATTCATTACTAATTTTTAGTAAGTACATTATGTACCATTTGTATATATTTGTTTATTGACTATTTCTTAGATGCAGGGATGCAAACTATGGCACCACATTTGTAAATAAAGTTTTACTGGAACAAAGCCATGCCCATATTGTTTATGTATGGTCTGTGGCTGCTTTTGTGCTTCATACAGCAGTGTTGACAAGTTATGACAGAGACAGTAGGTTTAAAAACCTAAAATAGTTACTTTCTGGCCCTTTATAGAAAAAGTTTGCCAATCTTTACCCCAAACTTTAAAGTAGTTTATAATTTGGGCTACTAAAAGTAATGTCACTTGGAATATCTTTGTGCATATAATTTTTCATACTTTGTACAATTTGAGAGACATTAACAAAAGTGGAATAACTGGGTCTAATTAATGAAGACATTTTTAAGGTTGATACTCTCCCACACTCTTGTAACATTCAAGCTATGATATGTGATAAGAATGAAAAGGATAGCCCAGAACTCTTGTAGGTAACATGTCTCTGGTTCCTGTTACTTAAGACACTTAAGTTTACACCCTGGATGAACATGTTTTGAGTTTTGATTTAAAGTTAACCAAAAAAGAGAGATAACAGTAATTGCAACAGGAAGACCAATTGAAAGAAATCTTTTACTTTCTACTGGAAAGGAAAAAGCAGACAGAAGTAGGTGACAAGGTATATGTAAAATGCCATTCTAACATAGCTGCAGTGGCCAAAACGCACTGGGGAGAGTTGAGTAAGAAAAAGAGATGGCAGTCTCAACAATGAGCTGGCAGTGGCAGCAAGAAACAAAGAGGCAACTATGAGTGCGGGATGACAAAGGCAGCAGACAGGTCCCACCCATATGAACACATCCTAGGCATAAACCTGTATACAACTGTAATTAAACTGTCTCTAGATATGAAAGTTTTAAAGAAATCACTCTATTTTTTAATGAGGAGAAAGTCTTCTATCTAGGGAAGTTTTATTCTTCAGAGTGAAAACCTTATGGAATGGGGAAGTCAACCCTCACTATCTAAGTCAACCCTGACTATCTCTGAGATAAAAGATGAAGCAGTCTGATGGTTCTCAAATCCAATCTTGTATGAATAAAACAAGCATCAGGAAACATAGATGTCATCCTCTAAGATAAATATTCTGAGGGTCTGGCAGCATAAATCCATCAGTAAGTTTATAACAGACTATTGTAGAACCAGACTCCACTATGGCCAAAGTAAAAGACATCGGCAAATCTGGATCACCCTGCAATTTTCGAGATGCCTTCAAGATCTCCCTTATTCTGTTATGGCTGAGGGAAGCAGTGATGGGGGTAGGCACCGCAGTCTGTAATCCCTCCCCTTCTATCTCAGTACCAGCAAGGCAGATGAGCTGGAGTTCTGGTAATCCTACACAGTTTACTTCATGCCAGCTTTTGCTTTCCATGAGGTCCAGGTAAACCAAGAATGCTATATAAACTTGAGTGGCATCTCCTATATCTAATTCCATCATTTCTAAATACTTAGGGTGGGTGCCCATCCAGGCGTCCTCGGGGGCCCACGAGGGAGCTCCTCCGCCATCGCCAAAGCCGCGAACGCCGCGGGGACCCAGGCCGCTGCAGCCAGGGATTGGCTCGGAATCGCCGCGCTCCTCCATGCCGGTCTGTGCAGCGCTATAATTTGAGAATTCTAAATGTTTCCCACAGATATGCACATTTAAGAGCAAGAGATGCTACTGCAGTGTTGGTATTGAGGGGCAAGAGAGCAGCACTGACCAGAGAGAAAAAGAAACAGATAAATAAAGTTGAAGAATTAAGAGCAATGTCTGTGAAAGTTTGCTTCTGATTTTTCATTTTGATGGAGTACATCAGTGATATTTTGGTCTATTTACCCCTGAACTTTATAGATAATCTGGAAAAGAAGTGGGATAGGCCTAAAAAACATTAGTTGTGTCCACCTACAGCAAGAGATCTCAGTAAATTGAAAATAAAATACAGAAAACTTTTCTAGGGCTAGAATGTAATTTAACAGTTCCTTCTCAATAATGACCACAGTATATGGGAACATGCGCCAAAATGCATAAATGTGTACAGGGGAAATTAGCCGGATCTTGCCTGAATTTTGCCTCAACCATTCTTTAGCTTGCAACTTTGGGCAAGTTACTCAATCTCTGAACCTAATTGTCCTCACCTTTTAATATGGAAAGAATATCTATTTCATAGCACTATTGCAAGGTCTGCATAAAGTTGTGCATGCAAAATGTTGACTGTGAAAGTATTCAGTAACCATTTATTATTCCATTAGGCCATAAGCCAACCAGATCAGGGGATACATATCTTGTTCATTGTTGTGGCGCTAATGCCTGGCACACAGAAGTCACTCGATATGGAGTTACTGAATAAATGATGAAATGAATGGACCATGTGCATAACTATAATTCAATTCAAAATGAACTTTAATTTCCTAAAATAAGAATAGGGGCTGGATCCAGTGGCTCATGCCTGTAATACCAGCAATTTGGGAGGCTGAGGCGGGTGGATCACCAGAGGTCAGGAGTTCGAGACCAGCCTGGTCAACATGATGAAACCCCATCTCTAGTAAAAATACAAAAAAAATAGCTAAGTGTGGTGGTATGCACCTGTAATCCCAGCTAATTGGGAGCCTGAGGCAGGAGAATTGCTTGAACCTGGGAGCCGGAGGTTGCAGTGAGTGGAGATCGTGCCACTGTACTCCAGCCTGGGTGACAGAGTGAAACTGAGAAAGAGAGAAAGAGAGAAAGGGAGGGAAGGAGGGAGGAAAGGAAGGAAGGAAGGAAGGAAGGAAGGAAGGAAGGAAGGAAGGAAGGAAGGAAGGAAGGGACGGAAAAGGAGGAGGAGGAGAAGAGGGCCAGGCGCAGTGGTTCACGCTTGTAATTCCAGCACTTTGGGAGGCCAAGGCGGGCGGATCACGAGGTCAGGCAATCGAGACCATCCTGGCTAACACGCTGAAACCCGGTCTCTACTAAAAATACAAAGAATTAGCCGGGCATGGTGGCTGGCAGGCGCCTGTAGTCCCAGCTACTCAGGCTGAGGCAGGAGGATGGCGTGAACTCGGGAGGCGGAGCTTCCAGTGAGCTGAGATGATGCCACTGCACTCCAGCCTGGGTGACAGAGCGAGACTCCATCTCAAAAAAAAAAAAAAAGAGAAAGAAAGAAGGAAGGAAAATGTCTCTTACTGGGGCTTTGATCCTTGTTAGGGATTCCATACTCCAGAAAAGGATATTTTAAGTATCAATATTTAAAAGCATTTTGAAATATGTGGTTTATTGGGCATTACTGAAAGTCTGTTTTCCAGTTCTGAATATGTACACTCTAATCAGAATGAAGAGTTCATTACTTTGAGCCTCTCTGTGTTATTCCATGCTATCTTTTCCTTCACTTCAAAATGTTTTGCCTTTCAGGAGGACAGTGAGACATCCCCAGCAGCATGTAACTTATTTTATGAAATGGATTTCTTGCCATTTGGGTATAAAAGTATCTTTCATATGTTGTTCACACATTTGTTTTTCTGCTGGTGATCTGTTCTATTGTGTCACCAGTTATCCCATCACTTGTGCCTCCCTGATCACATCCTTCAGCAGCACAGTAGAGAAGACAGCAAGCTGAGTGCATTCCTGCTTATGTGGAAGAAACTGTCCTTACTACATCTCTCTTGAGGCCATACCACTTATACCATACCACTCCATACCATGGAGGTCACAGCTATCCCCCTGACCTCCATGGACCTGAAAGTGCTGCGAAAAATGAAGTGGCAGAGGCAAAAAACAAGCAACTCTGACAAACATGTGCCAGTCACAGGAGCAGACTTGTTTCTTCTCAAAAACTGAAAGAAGGCCCAGAAGCAGGAACTGGGGGTGCATTCCTGTTTCTGAGGCCATGCTGTGCTGGCCAGTTCCCTGAACGTGTCAGCCTTTAGAGTCCTGTGACCTCTTGTACACCCAGCCAGGACTTACGCCAGGTACTGCTGCTGCTGCTGCATCTCGCAATCTCACACAACTCTGTGGGTCTCCATGACTGATGGATCCCTGACATGGACTGGCACTCTGTTAATTTCCAGAATTCACCTTCTGTTCTCTGGCATCCTTTACTAAATCTCTTACACATATTTCAAAACAACAACACTTCTTAGTACAGTAAGGCAAGACAGTATGACACATCTTTGTCTTTTTTTTCTCCTTCTCTCTTCCTCTACTTGTCATTCTTCTTCCCTCTCCCTCTTTCCTTTAGACAACACTAGGGTTTTCTCATTTGAGAAATCTGTCCTATATCTAGATATGCATTTTTCTGCTGGACAGACCTCCATCTAGCTCTTGTCATGTTTTATTCTGGTGCTGGGTAGTCCAAATAAATTATTTACAAATGCATCATCAATACATCAATACATTAACACCATTTGGGGTGCACTTGTTAATGAGACAGATTCCTGAGTAAATTGCAAGAATAATAAGAATTTCTGTGGAAATAGCTCAAGCATCTGATTTTAATCAAGCTTCCTAAGTAATTTGTAGGCATACTAAAGTTCAAAAATTATTGTAGTAAGAGTGCCAGGTGAAGGTTGGAATGTTTAACACTCTGGGGATGCATCAAGTGACATATTGGTGTCTTTTTGCCTAGAATGATATGTGCTTAACTTGAATAAGCTTCTGCTGTGGTCAAATACATTTCATAAAAATTTCTGAAGACCATACTGTTCTAAGCCAGGGAATACAGAACACACACAAGGAGAATACCCC
Organism: Rhinopithecus bieti; assembly: GCF_001698545.2. Lineage (NCBI taxonomy): Eukaryota > Metazoa > Chordata > Mammalia > Primates > Cercopithecidae > Rhinopithecus > Rhinopithecus bieti. The sequence goes on from NW_016803844.1 coordinate 2,270,680, forward strand.
CTTTTCTGCAAATGATTACAATCAGTATGAAATATATTTGAACAGAGGCCAGGCGCGGTGGCTCAAGCCTGTAATCCCAGCACTTTGGGAGGCTGAGACGGGCGGATCACGAGGTCAGGAGATCGAGACCATCCTGGCTAACACGGTGAAACCCCGTCTCTACTAAAAAAATACAAAAAACTAGCCGGGCGAGGTGGCGGGCGCCTGTAGTCCCAGCTACTCAGGAGGCTGAGGCAGGAGAATGGCAGGAACCCGGGAGGCAGAGCTTGCAGTGCGCTGAGATCTGGCCACTGCACTCCAGCCTGGGCGACAGAGCGAGACTCTGTCTCAAAAAAAAAAAAAAAAAGAAAAGAAAAGAAATATATTTGAACAGAATAAAATATGTTGTTCAACGAGTAGGTAGAGCTGCGTTGGTCTTCAGATGGCAACAGCCTTAGCCCCTCAAACAGCCTGTCACTTGAATGTGTGTGCCCTATACATGAAAGAGGAGCAATACAACAACACATTCTAAAACATCTCATCAAGTATAACATCCCCAGAGTGTTAAACATTCCAACCTTCACCTGGCACACTTACTACAATAATTTTTGAACTTTAGTATGCCTACAAATTATTTAGGAAGCTTGATTAAAATCAGATGCTTGAGCTATTTCCACAGAAATTCTTATTATTCTTGTGATTTACTCAGGAATCTGTCTAATTAACAAGTGCACCCCAAATGGTGTTAAGTAGCCCCTGGACCACATTTTGGGAAACACTGACTTAGCATTATGAAAAATATGCTAAGTTTTGAATATAAAAAATCCTTTTTATGGTCTAGATCCAGAACAGATTTTAAATATCTTTTTTAAAAATTAATAAAACATAGGGAATTTAAATGTCTAGAGTAAAAGGATTCAAACCCTGGCTATATTACTAACTATGCATTTTTGGCAATCAACATGATCCCTATTAACTCAGTACAGCTCTAGAAATGTGAGAGATTTGCTCAGGATCAGATATGAAAATGTACAAGTTAGTGGCTATGGCTTATAATATTTAAGCAGATATGCCTGTTACTTCCCTTCTCTACTGCATTAGTATCTGAGGTTTACTGGTCTATATATATATAAGATTTTAAGCAGATATGCCTGTTACTTCCTTCTCTACTGCATTTATGTATCTGAGGTTACTGTGTCTCCTTCAGTACTCCCATTCATTGCCTGGCTCCCTTCAGTCTCTTCTACACAGATTCTTCATGTAAATCATCGACAACAGAGCAGTTGTCAGTTTCACATCTCCTCATCCTTCCCAACTCCTACTAAAACCTATCTACCATGTTTTATCTTTCCTTTAAATTCATTTAATATTTTAAGCAGCAATTATTTGCCAAACCTAAAATATGGCTTTGCCCTTGAGTAATAAACTGATTCATATTAATATACTGATGGGAAAGAGGTTGAGTGGAATCTTGCAAATACATTTGTGAGTTCTAAATCTTCTTTGCTAAAACAGTGCTTCTTTTGTTCATTGAATCAGTAATTCTCAGAACTGCTGATAAGCAAGAAATAATATCACTTGATTTGTTTATTATTATCTCCATTTTCCATTAGCATCTCAAATTTTGTAATTCTAGGCAAAATAACTGTGTGGAGTTGGTACCTTATCAGTTCCATGGCAAGATAGTTCGGAATCAGCAGGGCTTTTCCGCATTTTCTCGAACTTCACAAGGCATCTAACCATACATACACACACTCCCAAAATGTAGGACAAAAATCTATGTGGGACTTCCTATTTTTTGCTACCAGCTAAAAACGATGGTTTCCTGAAATTCCAGGGAATACGCATGGCTGTAGCAATTATAGTCCTGTATGACACCATGGGCTTAAATTATCCTAGGAAAAATATGTGCTATAAATATCACAAATAAAGTTTCACTATTTTTACGTTCCTCTGATTGCATTACATCATTTCAAAAATAAAGGAGCAATTAATTTAATTATAAATCAAATTATCTAAAAATGTACGCAGTCAGTTGCTCTCTAAAATGCATGTCGTGCTGTCAGCACTTAATTAACATCCATATCTGTCAAAGCCTTAAGATTTTTTCTCCTCAGCAGCCATTCCTAGAGATGGACTGACTTAAGGGGATTACATGGATTGCTCAAATACAAACAGCTAGTAACAGAGCACAGAGCAAAGGTTTGACATCTTCTGTTCCATACAGATTTAAATCCCTTATTGTTTATTGCTTAATTTTTTAAAAAGATACTTAGTATCTGTCTTTGCTTTAGATTATAAAAAATATTTTGCATATTCAATAATTAACATATTTTTCATAACAATAAGTCAGTGTTTCCCAAACTGTGGTCCAAGGGCCACCTACATTAATAACATTTAGCATGCGATTATTAATAAGATCAATTTCTGAGCAACTCTTGAAGAATAGTCTTAGTATCTACATTTTAATCAAGTTTTACAGGAAATCTGCGGGCATACTAAAGTTCAAGAATTGTTGTAGTAAGTGTGTTAAGTGAAGGTTGGAATATTTTCATTGCTCACAGAGAACAATGTATAGGTATCTATGTGCGTGCAAATGTGTTCTAGGGCCATGTGTTCAGCCAATGCATCTCTAAAAATTAGAAGATACGTGGTATTTAATAGTCTGTCTCTTAAAATTATGACTATATATTTTGTGTGGCATTTGGTCTACATGATAAAAGAAATATCTGCTATGTCTATATCTGATTCACTTTGCCATATCATAATAAACAAGGCATTCTGATGTATTGCTTTGACTAATAACTAGAAGGTTTCTGACTTTTATATGAGACTGCCTTATTGGACTATAATGACCTGATTGATTGTGTTTTAACTTTCATTGTTGCTCAACAGCAATTCAAACCGATCTGAGATTGGTAGACTACTATAAAAGAAATACGATTTGTGATACCTGTGAATCATATATAAAGATCCAAAGTAAAATTTAATACAGCAGAAAAAAATCCTACATCAGCAAGAGAATGTCCAAACTCTTTTCTCTTTTGCTCTCACATATAAGCATAAAAGGATAAGACCTGTAAAGAAACAGTGTCAGATCCAAGAGCTCACTCAATGTACCCTGAGAGTTCGAAAGACTTCCTGTGCTGTAATATTCCCTTTGTATGGCCTTACTCCTCTATGGAGATGCCCACATCTAACAAAAAGGCTTCATCGCTGCTGCCACTGTGCTTTCTGAGGTTCCACTCTTAAGTCGTTCTACCTAATGCTGCTGCATAGGATTGTGAGGCTCGAGGCTGCTCCATGCTGCACAGTATCTGAATATCTTTGTTAAAATATTAGGCATTTATTCCACTTCACAAATCTAAAGGTACACAAAACTTCTGAGCGTCTTCTGACACGAGACCACCCTTGAAGGAAGAATGAGACTGATGATCTCGTAACTCCTATTAGCTGCTGTTCAGGTTAAGAGATGTCAATATGGAAGGTACAGTCCTCCTGGGAGCATGATGTAATCCTTGACATTCTGATTTTTAGATAAAAGAGTCATTGAATACAGGTCATTGTATCAGTACTTAAACTGACAGGTGATTCATACCAAAATTATTTAGGCCCTTATATCTAGAAAGAGCATAAGAGAATTTTATATTAAATTCACTTCAATTAAAACCATTCAAATATTTATATTTGAAACACATATAAGATAATCTCAGTGATTGTTTGTGCAATTTAACCATGCAGACATCTGTTTGTATTGCATGCTGTTCAAAGACAAAGAAATATATTCACATTTTCTTTGAAGAATATAGAACAAAGTAATCCTATAACGATAGATGAATGGTAATTTAAAATTATTTATTAATTTATTCCATACATATTTCCTAAGTATCTACCATGTCCAGACATTTTGTAGCAGTAGCATAAGTACTGGTAAATCAAAGATATTTATTCAGGGAGGGAATTTCTAAATTACAAACTCCTCAACAGCAGATTATCTCACTCCTTTTTCTATACCCCCCACACTACCTAACATGATGCCTAACACATCAAAGATACTCCATTAAAATCTGTTGAATATGTTTACTGAGCAATTACTAAAAGCAAATTACTGTTCCATATTTGGCAAGCAGATCCAGGAGGAAGTAGTAATAGAAGAAGGAGAAAAATAAAGGCCAAATTCAGAGACCCTTGAAGAAAAAACATGGCTAGGGCATATACTCATGAAAATATTTGAGAAAGAGAAGTGTGTTAAAATCATGGCACCTTAAATTAAATGCCATGTGCTGAACTTTTGGTTTCCTTCACAGAGAGTCGTTGAATAGTTCTACAAGTAAATATCGTCATCCTATTTAATCCCAAGTGCTTTAGTTTATGAAGCCTCTGCTCTTCTGGATCCTTTTAAAGGTTTCATTACCAGAACAGATACTGGGGAAATTACCTGGCTACCTTAACCTGGTGCCCCCAAACCATTGAGGTTTCAGACTTACATTCACAACACAGTCTTGGGCTGTACAGAGAGCTTTGTTCCTTTTTATTCAAATTTATATCAAATATTAATTAGTCAGTAGGGCAAGGGTCAATACATGCCTCCAGTAATATGAAATTACATAAAGAGATGTGGATTATACAAAAACTGGTATGGAAAGTGATTCTATAGTTTCTGATATCTTTAATTATTCTCCCTGAATGTAAGCAACTATTTCCTTGTATCAAATCCAAGTCTTATCAATCAACAAATACTTTCTTTCTTCTTTTTTTTTTTTGAGACGGAGTCTCGCTCTGTCGCCTGGGCTGGAGTGCAGTGGCCGGACCTCAGCTCACTGCAAGCTCCGCCTCCCGGGTTTACGCCATTCTCCTGCTTCAGCCTCCTGAGTAGCTGGGACTACAGGCGCCCGCCACCTCGCCCGGCTAGTTTTTTGTATTTTTTAGGAGAGACGGGGTTTCACCGTGTTAGCCAGGATGGTCTCGATCTCCTGACCTCCGTGCTCCGCCCGTCTCGGCCTCCCAAAGTGCTGGGATTACAGACTTGAGCCACCGCGCCCGGCCTACTTTCTGAGTACCTACTATGTGAAATGTTTCATACAAGCCCTAGTTAGTAATAGCAGTAGAACCAAATCCTCAAACTTCAAAAGCTTAACGCCTAGTTAGGCACAAGCTTTAGAGAAAACTTTGATCCCTTCCACCAAGAAGAAACAGTCTAAACATTTATTTTTGTAAAGAACATATATCCAAATCTCTGAAGCTTAGTGAACAATACAAACGTCAATTTGACCTCCAAAAACTATAATTCTCTTACTATACTCTCTGACTCAAAATTTACCAATGATACACCATCATTTCATCATTCATTCAACAATTATCTATTACATACTTTTATGTATTAGGCATTATGCTAGGCAATAGAAATTAAAAGATAAACTTAAAAATTTTTAGCTTAGTAGTTACGGTATATGTACTCCATCTTCCAACTTCTAAGTCAGGCTCTGTTTTAAAAGCCTAAGTATTAACTCAATTTTCATCTAAACAGATGATGTAGCTACTATTATTAGCTTCAGTTTGTAAAGAGAAAATAAAAATTTCACCTCTATTTCAAGATCTAGATTAAATTTTATCTTTATACGAAAGTGTCTCCTCAGCCTCTTCTGAGGTCTTCTCCCTTGTCAAAAATCTTCGAGTGGTCCTTTGTCTCACCTACTGATATCTTATTATTATATTCTTGCTTACTTTTAAATGCAAGGCCACTTCCAGTTGAATATCGGGAAACTGAATTAGAAAAAATATATTTGAGGACAACTTAAAAGGTTGAGGAAAGAAAGTATTTTGGAGAAGTATTTTCTTTGTTGAAAGTTGGTGTTTCTGATATGTCTTAATGGACAATAAATAGAACAGAATATCCAACTATAAAACTGTCCTAGGATATCTGAGCCTATTTTCATAGTATTTTAGATGTTTATATTATCAAAAGGCAGTGAGGCTGGGAGACAAGAGTACAGACTGTGAGTATAGTCAGCACTGATGCACATGGCTCAGTGGATTTAGGCAAGTCATTTCAGTGTTTCTAAAATGGGAATGGTAATATAATACATACTTCTGAGAATTATATAAAAAAAAGTACGTAAGACACCTGCGATTGTTTCTCTTCACCCCTAACTACACTATAAGCTTCTGAGAGAGAGGAAAATAAAACATGCCTTATACATATCTTTTTATTCCTATTGGGGCTTAAATACTTTGCACAGTGTGATCAATAAATGTATGTGTGTAAGAGTGTGTGAGCATGTAAGTGTGTGTGTGTATGTTCAGAAGATTTAGGTGTCTTAGAATAGAGCTGATAATTAAAAGAAAAGCATCTATGAACATCTGTGCAACTACTTTCATTAAGAAATTTTGAAGCACAAGAATTGCTATTAAATAGTTAATATTGGTGCTATGTTTTGCGTGTGTCCCCCAGATTTCACGTGTTGGAAATTTATTCCCTAACATGACACTATTTAAAGGGGAGACCTGAAAGAGGTAATTGAATTATAATCCATTCATGGGTTAATGGATTCATGGGTTATCATGGGAGTAGGACTGGTGGCTCTACAAGAAGAGGAAGAGAGACCTGAGCAAACACCCGAGCACACGCAGTCCCGTCACCACATGACGCCCTGTGCTGCTGCTGCTGCAGGACTCTACAGGGTCCGCATTAGCAAGGAGGCTGTCACCAGATATGGCCACTGAACCTTGGACTTCTCAGCCTCCATAACTGGAAGAAATAAATTTCTTTTCTTTATGACTGACCTAGTTGTAGGTGTTTTGAAGCAATAGAAAATGGACTGATACAATTGGACTGAGGATACTTCCGTGCATTTCTTTTCTTTACTTTGTGAAATTGTGGTTATCTATTTAGGAGTTAGCATCTGTTCTACAATTTTCCCAGGATGACTATGAATACCAGATAAGATAATATATGAAAGTACCTTTGCAAAGTAAAATAGTATAATTTTAATAATTTTACAAATAGTATAAATGGACTACACTATTATAAATAGAGGCTTCCATATAACTGATAATCAATTTGACACTTTATAAAACTTAAGCTTACTATAAAACAGAAACTTGAGTCTCAGTCTTTGAATTCTATTTCCGGAATTATCTTGAGGCCAGACTTTCAAAACCCTTTTATACAGAAATGTATTAAAGAAAAAAATCATTCTATAATGTTCTTTCCCCTCTTCTTTATTCCACTGAGAAGTTATAACATTTCTCAGGATACGCCAGTTCAAAAACCCCCAATGGCTAGCTGCCAAGACTGAATTTATATGGACCAAATTCTCTAAAAATGATACTATTCAGTGTGAATTTCCAGCACATTTCCCTCTCAGTTGTAATAAACTCATTCAGAAATATTTTTATTTCATAGAATTGATTTCTTCATAAGTCTTCATGAAGTCAGCATTATATATTATCTCTTTTCACTTAGGGGAAGGAAATGAAATATACTCAGTTAATAGATAAAAGTTAAATAAAAGTTAGGTATTAAAAGATAAGACATTGGGAACTGGAGAAAAAATGGGTCTCTAGATGTCTTGAGAATATAATGGCATAAAATGAGAGAAGTATTTTTTTCCTGTGACACATTTTATATGTTATTTTCAGAGTAGTTTTAGATTTAAAGAAAATTGAATGGAAAGTACAGAGAGTTTCCATACATCCCTTCTCTCCTATATAGTTTTCCCATTAACATTTTGCATTATTGTAGTCGATTTGTTATAATTGATGAGCTAATATTCATACATTATTATTAACTAAAGTTCACAATGTAAATCAACATTCACTCTTCCTGTGTATCTTCTCTGGGTTTTAACAGTTGGGAGGAAGGATACAACAGAGCTTATCTTTCAAGATCTAGTGAATTCTTCAATGCAGTGAAGTTGCCAGTATCACTTGCAATGTAAGTATGTAAAAGCAATCATTTGCTTATCAAATGAAAATGCTGTTATACAGGTAATTTTATTTGTTTTAAAATCTTTAAGTGACTATTGTATATACATCCTGCTAGGTCCTAGGGATTTAACAGATCCAAGAAATACGGTTCTTGTCTTCAAGGAGGGTATGAGCCAGTGAAAGATAAACTCTGATTGCACAGTACCTGTAGAGATATTTGAACAGTAAATGAGGAAAAGGGAGGGATTCAGGGATGGGTGTTTGCCTTTTGGGGTGGCTATCAGAGTATAACATGTTGCTCTTCAACAAAGGAGAACTCAAGTTTTGATGGGAAAGTGAGTTGACCAAGAATTTAGTTTTGAACATATTAGATTTGAGTTTCCCATTAGACATTCAAGTGGAGATACTAGGTAAACATTTGAATAAATCAGACCAGAATTTAGAGGTCAGACAGGAGTGGGGGATAGCTACTTGGAAGTCATCTGCATATTGATAACATTTGAAGCCCAGTAATAGAACTTCCTAATCAGTTTGTTTTATGCAATAAACAAAATGGAAGGAAGAATAATGAAGCAACAGAAATATAAATCTGAAATTATTTTGTTTGTCCTTTGTCATGGCTCTCTAACTCAAAGAAACAAAATAAGGGGAGGAAGGAGTGAGAGCTGTTATCTATTGGCAGTCATGGAGCTGTCTGCTCTCTTGGTAGATTGTTTACTTTCTTTACAAGTTTAGAAGAAATACCTTTGACTTGTGATCTAAAGTTCCTGTCAAGGTAAAACATTTTTTAAATAAATTGCTTGCTGAATATTTTCAGGATTGAAGGAATATCACTACAATAGCTGCAGTTTCTTAGAATAAACATATTAGAAATTTGGGGGTTGAAGAATGCAGAAATTTATCCTCTTTTATTTTTGTGAACTAACTTACATTTAGCTTTTTTCAATAAAGTATCAATTTTGAGTTTGATATGTCCAAATTTCCATTCTTAAATTTTAAACTATCATTGACATTTTAAGTGATTTTGATTTAGCTTGAAAATTAAACTCCTAACATGACTATGCAGAGTGATATAATTATCTACCTAGTTAGAGTAAAGAGGAAAGTTCTGCATTTAACTGGAAAACTTTAGGTGAAAGGCGATATACTTATTTACATTTTATGTGACCATACATTCTTTATTCAAGTTTGAACTATATCTGAAATCATTACATCAGAATGTTTCTATTTAATATTTTTGGTATTTTAATAAATATTGTTATGTTTTCAACTCAATCATATATTTGTTTATCCACCCCCCAGTTTTCATTTTTCTTGAATTCCATTTGTTTTGATTAATGTGTCTTGAATTTCTGGGAAGAATTTGTAATGATTGATATTGTGCTGAACTGAATCTCTCTGAGCACCTCAGCAGAAACAAAAAGCACCATGTTTTGACCTTTACATTTCTCTTAACATACATTGTATAATGAGATGTTAGCAAATCACCCTCCAACCCTGTCAGCAAAAAAGTTACAAAGTTTCAGGTTTCAAATCTCTTGCCCCTGCAGAAGTGGACTTCCCTTCCCTTGGCTGTGAGTATATAGTTGTTGGATAAGTTATGTCGTGAAACATGATTAGCATTCCTGTCAAAGCACAATGTCTTAACTAAATCAGGTGCTATTTCTGATATGTCAGTAATAATGATCATTTGGCTATGGTTTTTCCATCTCCTGTTGCTGTGTCTCCTTCTTTGGGAAGATTCTGTTTTATTTTCTGTAATTAATATTTTTATTTGAATAAGAGTCAGTAACCTAATACAGCCTCTCATGGCAAAATTCTAATATGGCTGGAATTAAGTGTTTTGCTGAGAATGAGAAACTCCCTGGACTCATCTAGAATGCACACATTATTTTATGAAACAACAACAAAAAAAAATCAATTGAGAGTAACACTTTAAGGGGTATGCAGTGTAACAGATTTTAGACCCTGAGAGAAGCTCATTTCCACTGTAGCTATGTCCTTCCTCTCACTTTCTGCTAATTTCATCTAATCTATACATCAGTCACCTTCAGACAGGCTCACAATACAAATTCTTAATGGTAGATCTTTGCTTAACCTTAAAAGTCAACCAGTTATTTGACCAAAACTAAGGATAGCAAAAAGGATAAACGTTTTAGATAGGGCTCTAGTATGGAAGAGTACAAATTATTCTTCCCTTGAACAAATATTTAAGTAAAACACAAAGATAAAAACATAGTGAGGGAGATTCAAACTTGTCAAGATATCAGTTCTCCCCAACTTAATCTATAGATTCAACACAATCCCAATCAAAATTGAGGCGAGTTATTTTGTGTATATTGACAGTGTTTCTAAAGTTTACATGGAAAGGCAGAATGGTCAACACAATATTGAAGGAAAGGAGCAAAGCTGAAGGACTGACGCTGTCCAACTTCAAGATTTAAAGCTATCAAGACTGTAAAGCTGTGGTCACCAAGATACTGTGGTACTGGTGAAAAAACAGATACATAGATCAATGGAACAGAATAGAGAGTTCAAATATAGAACCATATAAAGATAATCAACTGATTTTTAACAAAGAAACAAAGGCAATATAATGAAGAAACATAGTCTTTTAAACAAATTGTGCTAAAATACTGAACATCCATGCGCAACAACAAAAAAAATTTAGATCGTTTGGCTATGGTTTTTCCATCTCCTGTTGCTGTGTCTCCTTCTTTGGGAAGATTCTGTTTTATTTTCTGTAATTAATATTTTTATTTGAATAATACATACCTTACACTCTTCACAAAACTAACTCAAAATGAGTCACGGACCTAAATTTAAAATGCAAAACTATAAAACTCCTACAAGGTAACATAGGAGAAAATCAAGGTGACCTTGGGTATGGAAATAACTTCTTTGATACAGCAATAAGGGCAGAATCCAAACTTCTTTGATATAGAAATAAAGGCAGAATCCATGAAAACCAGAATTGCTAAGCAGGACTTCATTAAAATTTAAAATTCCTGCTCTGCAAAAGACACTGTCAAGAGAAGGAGAAGGCAAGCCATAGGCAGGGACAAATACTTGTAAAAACATCTGATAAACGAGTGTTATCCAAAATATACACAAATTCTTAAAACTTAAAAATAGGAGTACAATCAACTCAACCAGAAAATGGTCAAAATTCCTGAACAGACATCTCACCAAAGAAGATAAACAAATGGCAAATAAATATATGAAGAGATGCTCAACATCATATATCATCAGGGAATTGCACATTAAAATGGTAAAAAGATATCACTACATACCAATTCAAATTGCAAAAATCTAACACCAAATGTTGTTGGTTCCTGCTGTTCCATATCCTCACTACCATTTGGTGTGGATCAACAGGAACTCTCATTTATTACTGGTAGAAATGCAAAATAGTACAGCCACTTTGGAAGACAGTTTGGCAGTTTCTAACACAGTTAAACATATTCTTACCATATGATCCAGCAAGCGCACTCCTTAGTATTTACACAAAGAAGTTGAAAATGTATGTCAGTACAAAACCTGGCACGAGGATGTTTATAGCACCTTAGTTAATAATTGCCAAAAATTGGAACCCATCCTTTAGTAGAGGAATCAATAAATAACCTTTGGTACAACCAGGCCATGGAATATTATTTAGCACTAAAAAGAAATGAGCTGTCAAGCCATAAGAATATATTAAGGAAACTTAAATGCATATTACTAAGTGAAAGAATTCAATATGAAAAGACTGTATATTGTGTGATTTCAACTATATGACATTCTGGAAAAGGCAACACCACAGAGACAGTAAAATAATCAGTGTTTCCTAGGGGTTAGCAAGGAGGGAGAAATAAATAGGGAGATCACAGAGCTGGAATGCAGTGGCACAGAAGATTTTTAGAACAGTGAAACTTTTTTTTTTTTTTTTTTTTT
>NW_016803844.1:2282690-2292613 GCF_001698545.2 Rhinopithecus bieti
CATGGAAACTTTTTTTTTTTTTTTTTTTTTTGAGACGGATTCTCGCTCTGTACCCCAGGCTGGAGTGCAGTGGCGCAATCTGAACTCACTGCAAGTTCCGCCTCCCGGGTTCACACCATTCTTCTGCCTTAGCCTCCCGAGTAGCTGGGACTACAGGCGCCCGCCACCATGCCCGGCTAATTTTTTTTTTTTTTTTTTTTTTTTTTTTTTTTTGTATTTTTAGTAAAGACGGTATTTCATTGTGTTAGCCAGGATGGTCTCAATCTCCTGACTTCGTGATCAGCCCGCCTCGGCTCCCAAAGTGCTGGGATAACAGTCGAAACTATTCTGTATGATACTATCATTATAAATTCAGAAAAATCCATAGGATGTACAACAGCCAGAGTAACCCTACTGTAAACTAAGTACTTTGGATGCTAATAATGTACCAGGGCGGGTTCATTGATTGTAACAAATGTACCACTTTGGTGCGGGATGTTGATAGTGGGGTGGGCAATGTGTGAGGAGACAAGGGGTATATGAGAACTCGCTGTTATTTCTACTCAATCTTGCTGTAAACCTAAAACTCTTAAAGTCTATTAAAAAATAACAAAAATTATAGGGAGAAATAAAGTACAATGGGGAGTCACCGGAAAGGTGATATTCGCTCTGTTTAAAAATGACCTTAGAGATAGTCCATATCTAACGCTATTCTCAGAATATACCACTCATGTATCTGTATTTCTTTTTTATTGAAAATATCCATATAGTATTAGAGATTAATAACCCATGGATAGGAGTCTGGTAAAGGAAATAACTCATTTATAGAATACTCACTGTTTCAAATACTGGTGGTTTACAAATATCTTTCATCTTCAGAATTACATGTAGGTAACTATTATTGACTCCAACTAACACATCGAGAAATGAGGTTTAGAGAAGTCAAGCAGCTTGCCAATGATAATAAATGGCGATACCTGATCCCTCACATCTTCATCCTCAGCATAAAGCTGGTCCTCATGATTCTTCTCATCACTGAAATACATACGATAGGTAAACTCTGCCACAATCCCTGCCAGTTCTTTATGTGAATTATCTTTTTGAATACTCATAATAATACATTGAGATGTATACCATTTGTGCCTTTCTTTAAGGATGAGTATTACATTTTATGATTAAATAATTCTCAATGTCTAACTTTCCCGTTGATTTGGGGCTTCAAAAACCCGAGAATCTACCACAACAGCTATCACACAGGAAATGCTTAGTAAACAGTTTTTAAATTCCTGAATGTATAAATTAGCAAATTGTTTTGAGAGTTACAACTATGCCACTGACCTAAAAAATTGCTTAATATTTGTACAGAATATGTAAATGGATAAATTAAAGAGACTGAAAAGAGAAGCAATGACATTCCAATAGACCCTTTTCTTTCCTTCAGTCCCTTTCAGACTGGACAACTATATTTGACTCATAACAATTTTGTTTTGTTTTCTTTCAAATCACTTATCACATCCCCGTCTTTGTTTTTTCCTCTCAACATTATGGCTAAAATCTAGTTAATAAAGAGCAGTGATTTTAATTATAGGCCCAGCTACTTCTCACCAACCTTTTAAAGAATCTCCCTCCCACTACAAATACAAGCATACCGATAGGAAGTGAATTTCCCAAGGCAGCAGGTTTAACCCTTATAGAGAATAACCTAGTTTAACCCTTACAGAGAATAAAGAAATTTCAAATGGTTCAACTTTTAACAGCTTCAGTCAAAATACTTTCAAGAGATTTCTGCAGACTGGCCCCATGGAGTGCATCCCTGGCACAGGCCTGCATACCCACTGGCAAGATGCTATGGAGTGAACCGAGTGGCAGAAGGGGAAGCAAGACTGTGTTCTTTGTCCACATGAGTGCCTCTCCTGTGAATGGTTTTCTCCTACGTGCTAAATCAAGGGAAAGGATCTCTTCCTTTTGCTGCAACTCTCAAACTTGTTTTGTTTGTGGAAAGCCACCCAGCTTGTTAGACTCTTACTCTGTTTATTAAACTGATAAAATGGGCCCATAGTCTCTCTACCAGGCCCAGTAAGCACCTTGCTGTCTTTCCTACCAATCAGCTATCTTTCCCCGTGTTTCTGCAGTCCACAAAAGATTAATTGCTGGCAAAAGAAAACCTAATTCTATATGCTTGCTTTTATGTTGTTGTTGTTGTTAATCACACTTCTTTAAATTGTAATCGAGAGTCTAAAACAAGTTAAGATTGTAAACCACATTTTTATTTATGTTTACAGAAGCCATAGGTGACCAAGCCATGATTACAGACTGAATTATGTTTCCAGTACTACTGTTGAACACTCAAAATAAGACTCTTAAAATGTAAATTAATGTACCTCAAGTCTTTTCTTTTCAATGTATCTTAAAATTTCTCTATGAAAATTAGTTGAGTTTTGAGAATATGGGTAATTAAAATATATATACAGTACACATGTAAGGAAATGGGTAACACTATCACAGTTATTTTCAATTTTAAAAGTCTGTAACAGTGAATAAGAACATATAAATCATCACAAAATTAATCAGGATATTAATGAGACTGATTTATCACTATAAGTTAGAATAAAAGACTCTTAACATTTTACAGTCATAAGCCCTTTTAATAATCTAATAAAGGTTACATAACATCTCCCCTAAATAATGCAAACCAACACACAGGATTTGATAGATCAGTATCATGTTAAGTCCATGGGAATAGATTTAAAGCACTGTGAGGACAGGGCCCATCACTGTCGGGTCTGTTTGTTTATCCCAGTGTCTTCTACCATACCTGAAACACAGAATTTAGCACTGTTTTGGAGATTAGGCAAATATAGTTCAAAATGAAGTAAAAATTGTATTTACAACAATCAAAATGAGGATGCAGAACTATTATTTGCATACAGTATGATTATACACCAGAATATCAAAGAAAATGGATTTAAATAAAATACAAACATTAAGAGTTCAGCAAGGTGATTAAGCAGAAGATAAATACAAACTATAGTTTTCTTTGGTACTAACGATGTCTACTTAGAAATAAGAAAAATGAAGCCTCAGCCTGCAGTATTAACAAACACACGATTGATGACCTAAAAATACTTTTAAGAATCAGTACAAGAAACAAAAGCTATAAATATTTATTGATAGACTTAAAAGAAGCATTGACAAATTGGAAAATATACCAGCTCTCTGATAACAAGTCTCAATATTCTTAAGGTTTTCCAAAATGACATACTTTCAATCAAAGCACAAATGGGATTTCTCTAAACTTGAAAGAATAAGTCTCAACTTTATAAAAGAAGAAAATTGGTTGAAAAGGACATTAAGACTATTTTGGAACAAATTATAGCTAATGCTTACATAGCACTTACTACTAACCACTTTAAATACATTTCATTCTCATTGGAGTCCTCACAATAAATCTCTATGGTAAGGGCTATGAATATCTCAATATTACAGATAGAGAAATTGAAACACAAAGATGTGAATTAGCTAAGGCCACACAGTAAACTAGTTGGCATGTTGGGATTCACAGCCAAGCAGTTTAGCTCTAGAGTCCATGTGCTTAAGTACTCTACCAAATTGTTTCTCAAGGCTAATAAAGTAACTATAATCCCACCAACTGAAAATCATAATAAAAACCTTCACAAACAAAAAATGTTGTTCTTTGAAGAATAAACAGATTCTAAAAGAGCTAACATTTTCTGAGCATTTATTGTGTGCCAGACACCTTACATATGTTATCTCACCCCTCACAAAAACCTTGGTATAGGTTCTTTCTTTGTGTCCATTTTAGGGATGAAACACCTGAGTCATGTAGGTTAAGCAATTTGCCCAGTATTGTGGTGTTTCTGGTGCTAGTAAGTGGTAGAATTAAGATTTAAACCAGGCTTACATTTATATTGCTTACATCCTCGATTTGTGAAAGTGCTAACAGGTAAAGATATGAAATATGACTTAATAAAGGGCACTGAGACAATTAAATAGCTAGAAAAAAATCAGTAAGTATTCTAATCTCACTTCATATATCAACAAAAACTCAGATGGATTAAAAGTCAAAGTATAAAATCAAATTAACTTAAAAAGGAAATAAATACACCAACTCCCTCAGTATAAGAAAATACAAAGGAAACATTTTAAATTGCATATATAAAAGTTAAGAATGAATTTTAAGGGCAAAATATAAATTGGGAAAAAACTTCAAAAAGATTACAGACACAGCTATAAGGAACTCATAGTTAATATATGAAAGACTATTATAATAATAGACAAATGAGTAAAGAACATGTTAAACTTACATGAATGAATATACATGTATGACATGAATAAAAAATGCAACCTAAAAATGCTGTATATATATTTGACAAAATTTGCACAGCATTATAATTAACAATACTCAATGTTTATGTGGATGTAGTGATTAATATTTTCCTATACTGCTACAAGAAGTAGTAACCAAGACAACCTTTTCAGGAAATAATTTACTAATATGCATCAAGTGTCTTAAAAGTATTCAGGTATTTTGATACAGTGATTCCTCATAGAGAAATTTATTCTGATTAAATAATTTGATGTGTCTACATATAATAGAACAATATGATAAAAATATTAGGGAGACCTTAAATTACACTTTCAAATGCTTTATAATAATCAGAATCAGGAAAAGCTTATACTGGACTATGTGAAAATGCAGGACTAAATATTAGATATTATAACCTCAATAATACATGGTACATACACTAATCAAATACAAGGCAGAAAAGAGGGGAAAAAGTAAAAAAATTGATAATAAAAAAACATAAAATAAGATTTTAGAAATGCATCAAGGTACATAATAAATTATAATAAATATAAGTGGATTAAACTATTTTACTTGCTAAATGGCAGTGTATCAGAACAAACCTATAACAACCATTAGCCAACATGCCTTGAGTATTTAGAAGAAATAAAACATAAATAACACCAAAGCATGGTTATTTCTATAAGGTGGCATTATGGGCAATCTTTATTATCTTAGTATATTTTTTGTATATCCACATTTTCCTATGATAAAGGATATATTGCTTTAGTAGAAATTACTATTAAAGCAAAATTAACATGAGTTAATTTTAAGTGCATTTCTCTTATAGTGATTATTTGGACAAAATATTATATGCCTATAACTTTATCCTTGCACCAATTAAAAAACAAAAGAATTCCCAGAAGTTGTGGTGCATATAATAAACTCAAACTATTTCCAAATAAGTTTTAAATGAGCCTATAACAAGTTTCCTCTGGATACACAGCTAATAGATTATTTTTTCTGCTTTTTAAATCAGGACATCCTACCACCACACTTTCTTATTACAGGATGGAAGACAGCTCTGTAGGGGATTTCATCTTCAAATTGTGTTTCCTAGCAACACTCTTTAAACCAGAGTGTCTTTTTTTATATCAAACATTCACATCTGTGGAAAATGCTTGAAAACTTTTCTCTTATCCTGTGACTAAACATTGTGAGCTACGGTAGCAGGCAGATGGAAAGGGAGAAAAGGAATATTAATTCTAAAATCACTAGAATTTTCTTGTTTCCTTTGAAATATTATGGTGCTTGTGCTTTAAGTTTGGAGAAATACATTTGCATTTCTCTGTCACAGTTGTATGACTTTCATAATATTTTAATTGTCAAGAATGTGGACTGAAAAGAACAGACACCATGACTGTATCATCCTCATATTTCTCAATACCAGAAATAGTCAACAAATAGCTGAAGAATACATTTACCTTAAGAAAGCATTGCTTGAATTTGATCATTCTCAACCATGAATGCAATTTAGAATCACCTGGGAATCGAAAAACATACCCCTCCCCTGGTTCAAAACCCTAGTTATTCTGCCTGGAGTCAGGCTTGATTAAAATTTAGGCTTGAGGAAATCTTCAGGTGATTGTAACATATGGCCTAATTAAAAGCATATGGATTGTGCAAGACATATAGTCAGTGATAAATAAATATTCTGGAATAAATTATTGAAAGACAATCAGTTGTACCTTAAATATTCTAGCTTGTAAGGAGATTTGCTCAAATGGATCAAATGTACAGTTCAGATAATAAAAACACAAAGAAGCCAAAATGTAAAAATCAGTGCTTCATGTGTGCAAAGCAAGTAAGAAACAAACAAAAGAAAAAGTTAAAGGTTTTTGCTATTATAAACTATTTTACTTATACCAAACATGAAATATGTTAAATTCAAAGCATTTTAAAGGGAGATTATGTGTGCATGATTATTGACACTCATATTCAGTTTAGAAGTTACACCAGGTGGGCTTAGTGAAGATGGAGTACTATTTCAAGCTCTATCATATGATTATACATGGCATAGATCCTGAGAGATGGGCAACTGGAGAGAGAGGTTCAGATGAGATTATTTCCACTGAAAGTACTAGTTCCTATTGTCTTAGAGGAAAGATGATCTGGATGAATATTCATATAACTCAGTTTTCTGTGTTTCATATTACAGAAAGTTTACAGAGAACTCTCTGGGAGAGTGAGTCAGAAACCAGAATTAATCTGGGACAATATATCATTTATCTTCATACTGAAATGGTTTTCAAATCGTCTACTTTTATTGTTGTTAATGACACGTTTCCTGTTCTATGTAACAGTCTCTGAATCAAACTAAGAAAAAGCATAAATATACTGATGAGGTTTATTTAACTCATGTCTAAATAATCAGAACAAATCACTAATGGCACTTAAAGTATTCCGAAATGCTTGTTAGTTCAACTTGTTCTCTCTATAGCATTCCATATGCCTATTTTTCTGATACTTCTTTTGTTGCCTTATCCAATCATAATCAAGATTAATGCTTAGGGAACTGAGAAGTGATGCAAATTTATTACAGACAATTCTTTTTCTACTTCTGCCTATCAGTCCCTGTACTCCTTCCCCTCAATATCTGATGCCTATTATATTAAAGCCCCCATCCTCCTATCTTAATGTCTTCCTTCCCCAACAAAGAAACCAGTATTTTTAAAACGCCATTCTCTGATCATTCACAGAAAATTATAAATCACTGAACATATACAAAAACAAATCACATTTTACAAAGAAGGCAAAATGGTCTAGACTTAACATATAGAAAGCAAGTCAATTTCTTCTCCAACTACACATGACTGATATGTGAAACTGGTTTTATCATTTTTTAAAATCAGAGTCCATTATCCAGAACTCACATGAGGAAAAATTTAGACAAAATGGTAAACCCGAATCACCTACTCAAAATCTGCATGAATGGGTGTGATAGTCTTTAATATGTAATATTACTGAACTAGTAGCTGCAAAACCCTTGTCTATTTTCCATATTCTGATCCCTCTTAGGAAGTAATAACACATTTCTGTAAGTCAATAGCTATAGCTATGATTCCCAAAATAGGGGCCTACTGGAGTAGTCAATATTTATTAAATATACTTCTTAATTATTTATTTTGGTGAAGGGGTGCCACGCAAAAATAACTGAGAAATTAAGAGTGCTGTAACTTGCAAAAGTTTTGGAACCTGTGGCCATAGTATAGCCCTAATATGTGTAACTATGAAAACATCTACTACTGGAAAAGCTAATAGACAATCAATCACCAAGCTCTACCAGGCCATTCTTCAAAAAATTTTGCACATGCATATCACCCTCTTCATTCCAATTTATGTGTATAGCTCAAATTCATACAATTTGTAGCCATAGTATGTGGTCATTCTCTCTCCAAGCATTCTTTCATCCAACCTATTCAGCATAGTGCTATCATACAACACCCTGGAGTAAACATTTGGGTGGATTTATAAAACTTCTGCATTGCACTCATTTCCAGTACAACAAATATTCTCTGGGAAATAAACTTCCTCCATTCTCATTCTATGTGGATATAAGTGGAAGCACATAGGCGCTGTGCTTATCCAGTTATAACACTGAATTACTGAATTCTTCTATTCACAGGAAGTGAAGGATAGGTTTGTAGTCTACTCCTGGTAAATCTCTGTAATTCCATCACTTTAGCCACAGTGATTGGCTAAGAGATAAGTTTCTAACCTTAGAAGTTCCAAGCATAGAAAACAGTAACTTTATTCAGAAGCAAACCAAAGTTTCCCTCACTTTTCTACTGGACTGAATGCTTTGAGGATGTAAGCCTAAAATGGAAAAAAAAAGTGTCATGGAGCCTGAGAATAAAATAGAGTCAAGAGAAGACTAAAAATAAGTTCCTGATTAAATCATCTGTGTTCCAGAGTATTCATAAAGCCATATTTACTTATGAACTTTTCAATCATATGTATCAATACAAACCTGTTCTTTTATTGGTCAGCTTTAGCTGGGTTCTCTGACACTTATTGTCAAAGGACTACTAAGTGATACACAATCTTTTACTACATCATCTACTTGCTTAAGAGTAAAGTTTCTTTTTGCACATAGCACCAATAGCAAATATTTTGAATAATGATTAAAATCTCTCCTTTCCAGCATTCTCACTTCTATACCATTGAAGCAGAAATGCATTTGTGCTTGGCATTACAAAGGCATTTATCATTATATCCTGAAAACTTGATGACTTTGTTATTATCCTTATAACCATTTACTCAGCAAATGTATTTGCATCCACTTAGGAAAGAATATTCTCCTACATCTCCTTCAAACCTACATAAAAACTCACTAAAAGGAAATCCTGTTACTCAGACTTCCTAAATTGTAGAATTCACAATAATCTTTGGACCTCTAAAATCTAGTTGATTTTAGGTTTACTGATAATCAGGAAATAGTTGTTGAATAAATGAATACACTCATAGTATGTATCCCTATAATCTGCCTTTTCCTTATTGATAATCTGTTTTTTCTTTTTATTATATAATATTTACATTATTTATGACTTTGTGTCACCTCAAATAAATGTGTTCCTTGAGAGTACACTCTGTATTACACTATTTTGTATTCCTCACAGCCATTAGCACTAAAATTCTTGGAGCAAAGGTATTATTACAGATATTTTTCACAATCTTTATTCAGTTTGTTTGATAAGACAATGCTGTTTATTTTCATGTAGCATACAATAAGCACTATGAATTTCTTGCTTCTGATGAATTACCTATTTTTTCTTTATCTTGATACAAATTTCTAAATGCCCAACAGAGAAAAGAACAAGGACTTAAAGTTGCACAAAAGGTAAAAGTCATAATACAAGTAGGATTGATTGTAACAAAGAATTTATGTGTCTCGGTGACATTCATATCCTGTCTTCTCACAGAGGACCATAATTTCCTCCTATACATAGGGAAATCAAGAACAAAACTATGCATATTTTCTTATTCCAGCCTTCAGTTAATTTCTGTAATTTCCCTCCTTGCTGCCTGACACATATCTTATTTTTTGGTGATATAATATTAGACTCTTTCTTGATTTTGTCTCACTCCTTTCTTTTCTTTTCTTTTTTTTTTTATTATTATTATACTTTAAGTTCTAGGATACATGTGCATAACATGCAGGTTTGTTACATATGTATACTTGTGCCATGTTGGTGTGCTGCACCCATCAACTCGTCAGCACCCATCAACTCGTCATTTACATCAGGTATAACTCCCAATGCAATCCATCCCCTCTTCCACCTCCCCGTGATAGGCCCCAGTGTGTGATGTTCCCCTTCCCGAGTCCAAGTGATCTCATTGTTCAGTTCCCACCTATGAGTGAGAACATGCGGTGTTTGGTTTTCTCTTCTTGTGATAGTTTGCTAAGAATGATGGTTTCCAGCTGCATCCATGTCCCTACAAAGGACGCAAACTCATCCTTTTTTATGGCTGCATAGTATTCCATGGTGTATATGTGCCACATTTTCTTAATCCAGTCTGTCACAGATGGACATTTGGGTTGATTCCAAGTCTTTGCTATTGTGAATAGTGCCGCGAT
>NW_016803844.1:2294830-2299049 GCF_001698545.2 Rhinopithecus bieti
TTGCCTCAATTTCAGAGCCTGCTATTGGTCTATTCAGGGATTCAACTTCTTCCTGGTTTAGTCTTGGGAGAGTGTAAGTGTCCAGGAAATTATCCACTTCTAGATTTTCTAGTTTATTTGTGTAGAAGTGTTTATAGTATTCTCTGATGGTAGTTTGTATTTCTGTGGGGTCGGTGGTGATATCCCCTTTATCATTTTTTATTGCATCTATTTGATTCTTCTCTCTTTTCTTCTTTATTAGTCTTGCTAGCGGTCTGTCAATTTTGTTGATCTTTTCAAAAACCAACTCCTGGATTCATTGATTTTTTGGAGGGTTGTGTCTCTATCTCCTTCAGTTCTGCTCTGATCTTAGTTATTTCTTGCCTTCTGCTAGCTTTTGACTGTGTTTGCTCTTGGTTCTCTAGTTCTTTTAATTGTGATGTTAGGGTGTCAATTTTAGATCTTTCCTGCTTTCTCTTGTGGGCATTTAGTGCTATAAATTTCCCTCTACACACTCACTCCGTTCTTAATTTTCTTTTTCTCATTCCTAATCCCCACCATTTGACTCATTTTGCATAACATATAAAAAAAGGAGAGAGGAGAAGGATAACATTCTTGGTGCAGCATAAAATGCTCAATTTATTTCTCTTTGGGGAATTTTATGTCTGGTATTGCTTAGAGAAGCAGGATCTTTGTTGTTTTCTCAGAACTTTTGAGTAAGCTAAGGGACTTTAGAAAATACATGCCAGAGAAATGGCCTTTATTTAACTGTAGGAGGAATATTGGAAAATCCTTTGGAGAGGTAGTAAATAAAATTCTGATGGGTGACTGGTTTTCAAAATCCTCTGACCAATGTTCTATAAAGAAATAGTAAAGTGTGCTGTTTATAATATTTGATAAATAATTTAATATATACAATTAAAGTCATCATGGTGCCTTAAAATTTCAACATGGAAAACCATGACATTGATTTCATTCTTGCACATGAGCCAACTCCAAGGCACAGCCTATTAATCAATCTCTGAATAAACCAAGGCTGGGATATGTGACCTCGTTGCCCTTCAGACTCCTCAGTCATGTTGATTTTATTTTTGTAATATTATAATTTTACATGGACTATAAAAAAGTAATTCAAAACAACTAATCAAAAGCTATATAATGTGAACAAATCTCATTAACAAATAGAAAGTGCATTAAGCATATAAGTCCTCAAACGACTAAGAGGATCTCTTCCTTTGGAAATAAATGCTTTTTCACATGCTCAGGTTTCTTACTTTGATTCTTTCATAAAACAAAATATTGAGATCTGAAAGATAATGACGTTGGGTGTCACTCAATAACTGTAAAATACTCCAGTAGGCCTCTGTTTTGGGAATCATAGTTATAGCTATTGACTTACAAAAATGTGTTATTACTTCCTAAGCGGGATCAGAAAATGGAAAATAGACAAGGGTTTTGCAGCTACTAGTTCAGTAACATTACACATAAAGGACTATCACACCCATTCATGCAGATCTTGCGTAGGTGATTTGGGTTTACCATTTTGTCTAAACTTTTCCTCATGTGAGTTCTTGATAATAGACTCCAATTAAAAAAATGATAAAATTAATTTAACATATCAGTCATTTGTAGTTGGAGAAAAAATTGACTTGCTTTCCAAATGTTAAGTCTAGACCATTTTATCCTCTTTATAAAATGTGATTTGTTTTTATATATGTTTAGTGATGTTATGAACTATT
Organism: Rhinopithecus bieti; assembly: GCF_001698545.2. NCBI lineage: Eukaryota > Metazoa > Chordata > Mammalia > Primates > Cercopithecidae > Rhinopithecus > Rhinopithecus bieti. The sequence goes on from NW_016803844.1 coordinate 2,296,549, forward strand.
GATAACTTACTGTGAATGATCAGAGAACAGGGTTTTTTTGGTTTGTTGGTTTGTTTGTTTTTTAGTTGTTTCTTGGTTGGGCGCAGTGGCTCACGCCTGTAATCCCAGCGCTTTGGGAGGCCGAGGCCAGCAGACCACCTGAGGTCAGGAGTTCAAGACCAGCCTGACAAACATGGTGAAACCTTGTCTCTACTAAAAATGCAACATTAGCCAGATTGGTGGTACATGCCTGTAATCCCAGCTACTCAGGAGGCTGAGGCAGGAGAATCGCTTGAACCCAGGAGGTAGAGGTTGCTGTGAGCCAAGATCACGCCATTGCACTCCAGCCTGGGCAAGAAGAGCGAAATTCTGTCCCAAACAAAAAAGAAAAAAGAAAGAAGAGAAAAAAAAATTGTTTCTTTGGTGGGGAAGGAAAAGATGAAGATAGGAGGATTGGGGCTTTAATATATTAGGCATCAGATGATGAGGGGAAAGATTACGGGGACAGATAGGCAGAAGTAGAAAAATAATTGCCTATAAGAAATTTGGGTCACTTCTCAGTTTCCCAAGCATTAATCCTGATTGTGATTGGATAAGGCAACAAAAGAAGTAAGTATCAGAAAAATAGGCATATGGAATGGTATAGAGAGAACAAGTTGAACTAACAAGCATTTCGGAATACTTTAGATGCCATTAGTAATTTGTTCTGATTATTTAGACGTGAGTTAAATAAACCTCATCAGTATATTTATGCCTTTTCTTAGTTTGATTCAGACTATTACATAGAAGAAGAAACATGTCGTTAACAACAATAAAAGTAGACGATTTGAAAGCCATTCCAGTATGAAAATAAATAATATATTGTCCCAGATTAATTTTGGTTTCTGACTCACTCACCCAGAGAGTTCTCTGTAGACTTTCTGTAATGTGCAATGCAGAAAACTGAGTTATATGAATATTTATCTAGATCTTCTCTCCTCCAAGATAACAGGAACTAGTACTTTCAAAGGAAATAATCTCATCTGGACCTCTCTCCAGTTGCCCATCTCTCAGGACCTATGCCATGAGTCTGTTTATTTGATTCTACCATTTGGGGTTTTAACTTAGAAGTTACTAAATGCAATTCAAGGAAACTCAGGGTATCAACTTCAAACTTTTCTGTGGAAAACTGTCTAAATATGCCTGACCTTCACTGAACCCAGAGTTAGATAATTAAATTTTAATGTTAGTCTAGCTATAATGGCAAATTGGCAGATGGTGACAGTTGTCAAAGGGAAAATATGCCAACTTATTCAAATAAGAAGCTCTCAAACAGGAAAGTTCATACTCACAATTATTTTGGCAAAATTCAGTTCTTACAGCAGCTCAAAACCAAGTGATTAATTGCAATGGAAAATGACACACTCAAGTGTCTAGGTTTTGAAACAGTGCATAAAGACAAATAGCCCAAAATTTAGAGAAAAATAATGCACAGAAGCAAATATATTATTAGATTTACCACTTCTTTAATGAATGTATTGAGTTCATTAAAATGATGCCAACATAAAGTTCTTCTATCAAAAAGTTTTGCTAAAAAAGGAAAACGATATTTGTCCAACAGATATACAATTATGTTTCTGTCTCAAGGAAGCAGAGAAATCTCTGGTTGCAGCAGCTAGGAAAAATCAATACTAATAACAAAAGTTATTACATATACATATATATTTAATAGGAAATGTTTTGGTATAAAAATAGACACAACTTTTAAAATAATAATAATGGGATAAGATATTTAATTTCTGTGATTATTTAAACATATTCTCCTTAATAGAACATTATATTCATTGGCTCTAATATCCTAAAAAAAATCTGAGAATAAAGGTGGTCATATTGATGGTTTAGTCAAATTTCTAATAAATAAGAAACATGCCTCTAGGATGTGGATATCATCCAGTGTTACTTGGTTAATTTTTTCATGAGGTTCTATGAGGTTTAAATGGATCACTATATCCAATTTACTATACAAATTGTTGGGTAATTTTTCTTCAAAGCATTCTTGTTACTTTGGTTTCAAGTCAATGAACATCTCATTAGAAAACTGTGCTTCTTTGAAGTTGGTTTTAGAAATGTTTAAATATTTGAAGTGTTTTCTTTATCACATGCCATGTCTAGTAAACAAAGCTAGTGAGATGGTTGCATACCGATATTAATTTCCTTGTAGGGTGCTTTGCAGTTTAGAAAACCTTAAACTGTGGCCGGGCGCGGTGGCTCAAGCCTGTAATCCCAGCACTTTGAGAGGCCGAGACGGGCGGATCACAAGGTCAGGAGATCGAGAGCATCCTGGCTAACCCGGTGAAACCCCGTCTCTACTAAAAAATATAAAAAACTAGCCGGGCGAGGTGGCGGGCGCTTGTAGTCCCAGCTACTCGGGAGGCTGAGGCAGGAGAATGGCGTAAACCCGGGAGGCGGAGCTTGCAGTGAACTGAGATCTGGCCACTGCACTCCAGCCTGGGCGACAGAGCGAGACTCCGTCTCACAAAAAA
>NW_016803844.1:2299089-2302149 GCF_001698545.2 Rhinopithecus bieti
AAAAAAAAAAAAAAAATAGACTTATAAGAAAACCTTAAACTGTAAGCTCTGGGGTTGTTTTTGTTTTTGTTTTTGGCTTTTACTAAATGATGTTAGCAATATTTAACCTGTGGCTATTTCATGATCTCCAATTTCTTAGAAATAATATTCATATCAAAATTAAAAATACTAGTGGTAAAGTCATCTTTGGAGATAAAAAATAATTTTACCTTGAGATAGACGCTGACTTTTTGACCTTTAAGGGTGATCAAAGAGAGAGGTATTGACCAGTAACACAATTTCCTTGAAAGACAAGAATAAGTCAGGATGTGATATGGCCTAGCAATTGCATTCCTTGGTGTTTATTCCAGAGAAATGCAAACATACATTCAAACAAAAACTTATAAATAAATATTCATAGAAGCTTATATTTAATAGCCAAAAAAACCTGAAAACAATCAGATGTCCTTCAATAGATGAATGTTTAAACAAACTGTGGTACTTACATACCATGGTCTACTATAACCTATAAAAGAAGTGAAATATTTATACATGCCACAACATAGATGAATCTTCAGAGAATTTTCATAGATAAAAAAGATCATTCCCAAAAGGATATATATAATGAAACCCTATATAATGGGATCCCATACTGTGTAGTAGAATCCTATAATATAATTCTATATAATGGAATTCCATTATATAGTATGCAACCTTTTGGAATTGACTTTCTATTTATATAGAATGTTATAACATTCCTGAAATGACACAATTACAGAAATATGGAACCGATTACTGATTGTCAGGGGTTAAGGAGGGGATGAGTGGGAGGGAAATGGGTGTGGATACAAATAGGCAACAGGAGGGATCCTTGTGGTGACAGAAATGTTCAGAATCTTGACTGTATTAGTGTCAATCCTGGATGTGATGTTGTACTGTGGTTTTGCAAGATGATGCCCCTGGGGCAAACTGGGTAAATGGTAAATAGTATTGCTCCATATTGTTTTTACAACAACATGCAAATTTACAATATCTCAGAACAAGAAGTTTAATTAAAAATCAGATTAAACAATATTTATGTCCAGACTTGATCCCCAGTGATTCTGAGTCAATTGATCTGGAGAGAGGTTTAGGCATGAGTCATTATATTTAAGTGTCCAGATGGTTCTAATGTGCAGACAAGATGAAGAACCAGTCTTAGAGCACTCTTATATATATGTGTGCGCCCAAAAGCACATGTGGTTAAGACAGCTACATCTTGACCTGATTATCTTATTTTTATTTCCAGGAACACCATGTACCAGCTGTGTCAAGTTGACCCACTTTCTTCATCTGTACATTGTAGATAATAATAGTTCTTACTATGAGATTTTGTGAGATTAAATGATTCAACATATGTAAATCATTGCCTGAGGAGTAAGCATTAGAGAAGTGCTTTATATTACTTTTATCATCATTTATTATGCTATAGCAGTTTATGAAATAGTAAAAGTTTTAAAACATGCCTAAATATACATCAATAAGAGCATGAATGAGTGAACTGTAGTTTCATTCCTACAATAGACTTATTCTAGTTTCACTGCAGCTTCATTAATTAATAGTGTATAGCAGTGAAAATAAATGAACTGGAGCTTCATTTATCAATTATGATGGCTTTTGCAAGCATCATATTTATTATAAAAAGTAGGTTACAGAAAAAATACAGTTGGTCTCATCCATTAAAAAATTTTAATATGTTTCTATATATTGCTTTATAATATAGACATCTGTAAAATAATGTATAGGTCTATAATGAAAGAACAAAAGCATGCATGAGAAGGATAAATACTGAACTACAAAATAACATGTGCTTCAATTGTATTTATAATGTTCTATCTTTTAAATTTCATTGTGTCTTTGATATTTATTATATAATCATTATAAGTTTTTATATATCTGAAGTATTTCCTAATAGAATTAATGATTACCAATATGTATGTATATTTACTAGGTTGTATACTAAATTCTTTATATAGATTATTCATTTTATCCTCCCAATAACCCTATAAGGTACTGTTATTATTATTATTAACCTAATTTTATAGATAAGAAAACTGAGGCAAAGAAAGTTTAAGTAATGATCCCAAGAACACATGGGTTGGGGGTGGCAGAGCTGGGATTTGAACCCAAACTCCTGAGTATAGTGCCTAGAACATGGTAGGCATTTACTAAATAGGAGGTACCATCATTTCTAGTGGAAAGAATACAAGATTTTCAAATCAAATAGGCACGGATTTCAATGTCAGCTCCCTGAGCTCCAGTTTTCCTGTCTCTATATGTAGAAGGCGATTGGAAGCATGAGGGGTAATATACTAAAGGGCCCAGCACACAGCAGATATCCAATAATTGATAGCTATTGTTACATATTCAGTTTGGGGGCAACAAGGAACCATTACAGATTTTTAGTCTACAGAGTAACAAACTGCCAAAAAAAATTGTAGAGGATGAAAGAGTGGAGAAATTTAGAATTGAGTTATGTTTTGAGTTTTTACAGATATGGCCTTTAAAACATATTGGTACATCTTAAAATTGTATTGTATTCTAAAAGGAAGATCCTTGGGCAAATATCATGGACTGCAGAAACATCATATGTTAAGGCTTTTCATATCATTATAAATATCCTTTGGCCTAACACTCTAAAATTTTAACAGGAACATTTGGAAGAGGCAAAGAAAAATTGCAAAACTTTATATGTTTTGGTTTAAAAAATATTTCAGCAATCAAACCAATGTGCAGAGTCTACATTATGTTTTAAAATACATGTATTTTTTTTTATTATACTTTAAGTTCTAGGGCACATGTGCATAACGTGCAGGTTTGTTACATATGTATACTTATGCCATGTTGGTGTGCTGCACCCATCAACTCGTCAGCACCCATCAATTCATCATTTATATCATGTATAACTCCCCAATGCAATCCCTCCCTCCTCCCCCCTCCCCATGATAGGCCCCAGTGTGTGATGTTCCCCTTCCCGAGTCCAAGTGATCTCATTGTTCAGTTCCCACCTATGAGTGAGAACATGCGGTGTTTGGTTTTCTC
>NW_016803844.1:2303500-2319259 GCF_001698545.2 Rhinopithecus bieti
TGACAAATGGGATCTAATTAAACTAAAGAGCTTTTGCACAGCAAAAGAAACTACCATCAGAGTGAACAGGCAACCTACAGAATGGGAGAAAATTTTTGCAACCTACTCATCTGACAAAGGGCTAATATCCAGAATCTACAAAGAACTCAAACAAATATACAAGAAAAAAACAAACAACCCCATCAAAAAGTGGGCAAAGGATATGAACAGACATTTCTTAAAATACATGTATTATAATCAAAAGCTTAACCCAGGAAAGCTCTATCAAAGTTGTGTTCAATAAAGAGTAAACTATTCTTTGAGACATGAGTTAAGCTTATGTCTTATACATTTCATAATACACCACATTTCATTACATATAATGTATAATCTGACAGGCAATCAAGTTACTAAAATTTTCATGAATATATGCTAATGATAATTCTTGCAATTTATGTGTAAAAAGGTTAAAATAATTTGTATATCTTATACCACATTTTAGAATTAATTTTTACTTAGGTATTTTCTGTTTCTTACCTAATGCCTCTCTGTCTTCATTATAAAATGTTCTACTTTCTGTAAGAATTTAGTCACATGATTGTGATACATTTATTGGGCTACCAACTACTAAAATGGCAGAGGAGAGTAGACAGCAGCATGGGGTTTGTGTCTGCCTGACTGGGGTAGTCCTGGACGGGCTGCTTACCACCTTATGGTTTGAGGCAATTATCTTGCCTCTCAACCTAAGTTTATGCATTTTTTAAAATGGGGTAATAATAGTACCAGACTCATAAGGTTGCTGTAAATATGCAACAAGAAAATGACTAGTAAAATGCTTAGTACAGCCAGGCATGGTGGTTCACGACTCTAATCCCAGCATTCTGGGAGGCTGAGGTGGGTGGATCACGAGGTCAGGAGTTCAAGACCAGCCTGACCAACATGGTGAAACCCTGTCTCTACTAAAAATACAAAAATTAGCTGGGCATGGTGGTGCATGCCTGTAATCTCATCTACTCAGGAGGCTGAGGCAGGAGAATGGCTTGAACCCGGGAGGTAGAGGTTGCAATGAGCCAAGATTGCGCCACTATACTCCAGCCTGTGTGACAGAGCCAGACTCCGTCTCAAAAAAATAAGAAAAGAAAAGAAAAAGAAAAAATGCTTAGTACATAAAATACAAACTATTATTGTAAATAGTATAATCAGTATTTCAAAGGCCATTTGAATATCAGAGGCATTTCGCTAAGCCCTCTCAAGATAACTATATAGTTAGAAATACTCAAGGTAGAGTAAACATAGCATTTCATTTATATTGTGGAAGCCTTTATTTGAGTCCACATGAATTCATTTAATGATTTTGATACTTGATATTGATTTGTTACACTTCATATAACTATACACTAAATGTTTTTAATTTTGTAAAGGATGATTGTGATTTTCTGTATCATGATAGGGCAAAACAAAACAAAACAAAACAACAGAAAACCCTGCTGAAATCTCTTAAGCTCAAGGTCTGTGCTGACTGATTAAATATGTAAGATCTTTTTAAAATTCATTTTGTATTTATAATAGCTCACTTTTCTCTTACTGTAAAATCAAAATTCACACTAGATGACTTCTGAGGTAACGTCAAGAAAAGGGCCCCATAAAAGTAAAAATCGTTTTTTATCATTTCCTCTCAAAAAGTATCCAGTCTCATTCAGTGGTGGACAAAGAACAAATAAAAATTCACATTTTGGGAAAATAGAAATACCTTTCATTTCTAGAAATCACTCAATAAACCAGATTTTTTGTGTGTCAAGTTTTTCCTTCTCATAGTTGGCCAAAAAGTCAGCAAATTTTCTGTCACACCACCACCACCAACAATAACCTTCAGCCAAAAGAAAAATAACAGACGAGTATTCAAATTATGTTAGAATTATGCAAGTTGGTCTGACTCACTCCATTGAACATGATCCTTTTTGGCCAAATTAATTCTATTCTATTCTGGAAATGTAAAATGCAAAATATAACCTTAACATTTTATATGAAACATTTTACCTCTTCCTCTCCCTCATCGGGGATCATTTCAGAGAATGAAACTAACATTCGCTCAGTTGATCAAGCACAAAACAGAGATTACTGATTATCCTTCTCGTCTCCATTGATATCCAATCTATTAGCAAGATATTTAGAGTCTAGCTTCAGAATATCCTAAATCCAACCACTTTGTCCCATATTTCTACTACTACTCTAGTCCAGGCCTCCCAACTGACCTCCCTGTAGTCTACTTTCTGTAAAATTACTTAGAGTGATCTTTTAAAGGGTAAGCCATTCTTCTCCTCTCCCTAGAGTCATATAATGAATACTTATTGCAATTAGGTATTATGTAAGTCCCATAGTATTCAGTCTATCTCAGCCCCAGCCTGCTTCCTGAACATAGTACACAACACCATACACTGTTTATCATCCTCTAGCTTCTTCTTCTGTTTTTGTTTTTCTTTTTTTTTTCCTCTGTAACAGATCCAAGTCACTACTTAGGGATTTCTCACTAGTTACATAACTGATTCCCAATGAAGAATTGTCTTTTATGGTAGCAGAGAGAAATATGAGTTAGGATTATTCCAAGGGATAAAAGGTTGTGAGACACTGGTTTATGTTTATCTGGCCTGGCAGAATCCTCACTTGTCTCTCTCCTCCAGATAGACAGAGCACAAAATTCAGGTATGCTTCAAGGAGGAACTACATCTATTCACTCACTTTTATTCTTAGATAGCTAGTTTGCTAGCTCTGTATAACACAAGATGGAAGTATCTGTAAACCAAGGATGTTGTAGTTCTCATTAGTCTTTCCACTCAGACCAACACTTTATGAACTGGTCAAGCTCAATGATAATAAGCTTTTTATTTATTTGTGTGTGACAGTGTGTTTGGGTTGGTATGTGTGTGTATGCATGCATGCGTGTGTGTATGTGTGGGTATTCTGCATAAAAACTAGATCAGCAACAATATCTCATAAACCTCTGTCATTCCTTCGCCCACACCTTTCCCTACAATAGCATCTACGTTAGCAGGTACTCAATAAATAGTGATTAAAATTTTATTTATTGATTCCCCTCCAAAATGTGATGCGCAGAACTGCCAGAAATGTTAGGTTTGGAAGTGAAAATCTACTTTCTGTCTGATTGAGTGCCTTATGTCAAAAAATGGAAGTTGAAATAAACATTATGGCTAGAGTTATATTCCAAGTCTCCCTAGACTGCAAATTAAACTATGCATATAAATTATCTTATTTTTGCCTCAAGAATTGAAAAAGAGATCCCAAATGAAATGGCATTTTAACAAAGTATAATGTCTTTTGTTACAAATAGATTCTGCCATGAGTAGTCCCATTTTCCAGTAACTCAGTCATTTTATGTTAAATTTTTTGCTTTATTCCTTGAATAATTTTAATGGAACCTGTATGTATTAGTCCGTTTTTATGCTGCTGATAAAGACATATCTGAGACTAGGCAATTTAGAAAAAAAAAAGAGAGAGATTTATTGGAGTTAGAGTTCCATGTGCCTGAGAGACCTCACAATCATGGCGGAAGGTGAAGGCACATCTCACACGGCAGCAGACAAGATAAGAGGGCTTGTGCAGGGAAACTCCCATTTTTAAAACCATCAGATCTTGTGAGATGTACTCACTATCACGAGAACAGCATGAGAAAGACCCACCCCCACGATTCAATCACCTCCCACCAAGTTCCTCCCACAACATGTGGGAATTGTGGGAGCTACAATTCAAGATAAGATTTTGGTGGGGACAACGCCAAACCATATTAATGTACATTTTAAATGAGAAAAATAACCATTGTCTTCAGAGTATATTATTTACCTTTGAAACTCAAAATAATTTCTCTTCCATTCTTCTACCTTCAGTAACAGACAAAATAATTAGTGGTTCTAATAGTTCATTTGTGTTTGGTTTGCAAACCATGAAAGCAACATGATATGAAAAACTATAGATTTTGCAGTAGGTTTAGCATAATAACAAGCATTGTTTATCAAGAAACTATATACAAAATATTTTCCTATGAACTATAGTTCATTCTGATGAATTGACTATAATAATATATGTATATAAAAGAGGAATGAAGACTAGACACGGTGGCTCACAGGTGTAATCACAGGTGTAATCCCAGCACTTTGGGAGGCTGAAGTGGGCAGATTGCCTGAGCACAGGAGTTCAAGATCAGCCTGGGCAGCATAGTGAGACACCTGTCTCTACAAAAAATACAAAAGTTAGCCAGGCATGGTGGCATACACCTGTAGTCCAAGCTTACTCTGGCGGCTGAGTTGGGAGGAACACTTTATCCCAGGGAGGGCAAGGCTGCAGTGGGCAGTGATAGCTCCACTGCACTCCACCCTGGGTGACAGAGAAAGACTCTGTCTCAAAAAAACAAGAAAAAAGAAGAATGAAGTGATGGATTTAGTATCCTGTCATCCTTATTTTTTTTTCAATATTTAATGCATGTATTTGTGTCCTTAGATCAAACCTTGAAGAATATCACTTAAATTATTATTGTATATCACTTGAATTATTATTGTATTATTTTGTGTTTTATAAACTATCAAAACATTCATTCATTAATGTAGCATTTTATTCAAAATTAATAGAAATTTAATCGGAAAGATTTTTTCAATTTTCATAGAAATATTGACTTTAATATTTCTGAAAAAAAGTCTGAAATGAATAATAACAGTATAGTATCAGAATCTCTAAATAGCAAATAACTAACTTCAAGGTCCATAACTCAAGCAAAACTGAGAAGTGGGTGAGGTTTTATTTATATGACAACTCTTTTTAAAACATCTATTATTGCTTTCTAGCACAGTACCAGTGGCAGGGACATGTGAGGTTACAGCTGCTGGGAAGAGAAAACACAGTTGGTCTCAATCCACACAGAATTTATAATTGACTGCACGTAAAGACAAGGACCATGAGATTGTCAGGGATAGGTGTTCAGGCTGGGATGCAGGACAGTCAGTCACAGGATCAATGGCAGCACATCACCCAGAGGGAGCATGTGCAGAAGCATCAAGAGGAGCAAAGGAGGCCATTTTTAAGGAGGTGAAAGTAGTTCTAGGAGGCTAACGCAGAGTGCAGGGGAGTTAGGTCTGTGGAAGTGAAGAGTAAAGAAATGCTACTGCAGAGGTCAGTTTTCAGCATCCTTAACTACCCTTTTGTAGACTTTATAGAAATTATTATAGCGACTGTTCCTCTGGCATTCTGGGCTCAGATTCAGGCTGAACCACATAAGTACTGACTCAACCTGAATCTCTGTTCCCATCTACCAAGGATGTAATCCTCTGTAATCCTGTTCAGCAGACTGGATTAGAAGCTTTGGTTTGAAATTTACTTATAAATTACAAATTTTCATCCAAATTAAAATCTTAATTGTTCGATTGTACAGTGGTTCCCAACGTATAAGATGTGGCCTACAAGGGTACAGTGATCATTCCAACTGATCCAAGAATCAATCTAAATACCAACTTTTACTATGGACTAAAAATATATGACCAAACATTTATCATGTGGCAAGTCTTCAAGAGTTTTATGACACATTTTCTCTTCCCTGTGTACTCACTTCTAGTCAAAATACAGTGATTGTATGTCCTATTCTCCAGGACTTCGTGGGGATACTTACCAGTGTAATAAACTTGTCTGTGCTCTCGTGATAATAGAACATAATGACTTCCATTGCTACTATTTTCATTTGGTATCTTAAGCTGCGAACTGGGATTTTCCAGAGAAAATAACTCAATGAGGAGCAACGGCCCAATAAATGTGAAACTGTAACATATCTATAGATATTGGGATAAACAATAACCTAAAACTAAAAATCTGTTAGGTAAGTTACTGCCTCTTTTCCCTGCTTATCATGGCTTATAAACCAGGGCAGCTTCAGCTATATTCATATGAGTAGATCTCATAGTACCTAGCATAGTGTTTTATACAAAGATACATCCAGAAAAAAATTAGTAGGACCAATTAAAACCAGCCTACAACATAATTTAATTTAGCAAAATTACTTTATGATTTACTTGCTCAATAACTATATTTGGAGTACTCATTGGTAATAATACGTTTTCACTCTGACCCAAATGTTTTACATGACTTATACGTTGGGAACCACTGTACAATTGGACAATTAAGATTTTAATTTGGATGAAAATTTGTAATTTATAATTTTAAGTTACTTACAATAACTTAATCCTTACAGCAAAAGAATGAAAAAGTATGTATCTTCTGGGGATGTAGTGAGTAACAAATAAACACAAAAAATTAATCTAATAGCATATGACTAATACAAACAGAAAAATCTAAAATTCTTACTAATAAAATATATAAGTATACTCATAATTCCATTGACATTTCTGAACTTGATTGATTTAAAAAATTCCTACCTAACTTAATTGCTTATTCCATATTGTTGGTTACACAATCCTCTGATTCTCCAGTTTTTACTTATATGGCATTCACATTCTTTCTAAAATATACCTAATATATTTCAAAAATTGGGTTTAAATTACCAATGCTTTTTGTAAAATTNAAAAATTCCTACCTAACTTAATTGCTTATTCCATATTGTTGGTTACACAATCCTCTGATTCTCCAGTTTTACTTATATGGCATTCACATTCTTTCTAAAATATACCTAATATATTTCAAAATTGGGTTTAAATTACCAATGCTTTTGTAAAATTATAGGTCAACTTTTGGCAAATTGTATATTTTCTGACCTATTAATTTGATGAATTAAAATAATAGATTTTTTCTAATATTGATGTATCCTTTCCCATTTTAAGAAATAAATATGAGTTGCATGTGGTTATGAATGTTCCACATATTTTCTTTTAATTTACTGATATGTGGAAATATCTCCATGAGTATTAACTTATCTAAATGATATAAAACATAGCAAATATTGAAATAGTTGAATTACTTGAAAAGATTTAGGGATGGATGGTCTGTCATACTTGAGAGACATAGGTTTTTAAAAGAAATCTTAAATACTCCATACATAACTTACACACATTACACAAATGAAATACAATTTTCCAAGTTATCTTTTCATAGTTCAGCTAGTCAAAAAAAGTTGTTAAAACCTGTGGCCTCTTAATAACAGGATTTGAAAAACATTTACTTCACTAAGTGAAGTAAATGCAGTAGGGGCTTTACGTAAAACCCTACTTTGAGGAGAAGAAGTGGTAGATAACATTTAAAGTTCTTTCAAATGGCAATAACAATAGAAGTGGATGTTGTAATCCTATTTAGCAGACTGGATTAGAAGCTTTGCTTTGAAATTTTACTTACAGATTACAAATTTTCATCTAAATTAAAATCTTAATGATCTCTATATAGAGAAAAGTTAGCATTCAAATGGCCTCATAGTTCTAATAAATAAAAAACTTCTGTTGGGATAATTATTTTTATTTATGGTGGTGAAGATCTTATGCCCAGAGAGAAAGGAAATATATTAGAAATAAAAATAAACGAAAGAAATAGAAACTAGTATCTCAAGAAATAATAAAATCTAAAAGATCTTAATAAGTTGGGATTTAACAACACTTTTAACTTCTCAAAGCAAATAATTTCTCCAGTAGTAAAGCTAAAACCAGAAATTACAACAGGTCCCAAAATTAGGCTCAAAGCTAAGATGTAATCTAGTGGTGTTTCTAACCACAGTAACACAAACATAAAAGTACCATCAAAGACATCAACAAAATAATTATAATAATAAACTCAAAAAGCCCATCTTTACTTTTCTCTCCCTTTACAGAAAGGAACCAGTGTGGCTCCATTTGACATTAGTAAACGTTTAACAAAGTAAAAAGAAAAAAATTCGTTCAAAGAGAAAAGTAAAGTAAAGAGAAAATTCATGCTTGGAGAGCAGAGCATGAATGAGTCTCAGGAGACTTTCCTCACTGCCAGAGGGAAAACTTCACAAATTATCTGTCCTAAAGGATTCTAGCATTTCTGTAGACAAGTTGCTTTTTAAATTGACAAATAAAAGTTATATATACTTGCCATATACAACACATTTTGAAATATGTATACATTGTGGAATGGTTCAACTGAGCTAATTAACATATGCATTACCTCACATATTTTTGTTTTGTAGTGAAAACACTTAAAATTGACTCTTAGGGATTTGCAAATACAACACATTGTTATTAACTATAGTCCCATGCTGTTGAAATTATTCCTCTTATTTAGCTGACATTTTGTATCCTGTGACCAATGTCTCATAGAAAGATAAGTGATCTTTGTATGTCATCCAGCCTTCCATTTTATTAATGGTAGATGTATTTTTCTTTCCCCTGACCCACCAGTTTAGGTTAGGTGCATCTATGGATGCAGATGGCATGTGGGGAGACCTTGTCTTTTTAGTTTCTATGTCACTAGACCAAGTGGATGCATTTCCTGACTTGAGAGCTCTTCAACTTGGAATTCAGTGATTTATGATTGAACTCCTTGGACAACAGGGTACATTGAATGTGGAAAAGAGATATTTGATAACTAGAAGTTTGAATGATGCAGAGATTTCTGGTGCTCACCAAGTAACACTGTGCTTGTCTACATTTCTCAGCTTCTCTTGCAATTAGGTGTGGACCACATGTCCAAATTCTGGTATTTGGGATTCGGGCAAAAGTGATGTATGTAACTTTTAGGCCCGGCCCTTAAAAACATCCTGCACAGAAAGACTTCATGAAATTATTTCAGCTGAATCACAAAACAAATACACAAATGACCAAAAACTAAACAACAACAATAATAATAGAAAGGTGGAGAAATCAGTCTCCAGAGTTGCTATGATGTTATTATCTAAGACATCTAGTTATCAATGTAAAATATATTTTAAAAAAGAACAGGTGAGTGAGATCCACAAATGTAAAAATTATCAACAGAATATTAGCAAACTGAATCTGGCTAGATAGGTAAAAAGAATCTCACATCATAGCCAAGTGAGATTTTCCCAGTAACACAAGGTTAGTTTAAAATCCAAAATCAATTGATGCAATACATCATATTAATAGAAGAAAGAACAAAACCACATGATCACCCCAATAGATGTAGAAAAGCATTTGACAAATTCCAAAACTTTTATAATAAAATGTAAAATAGGAATAGAAGGAAACTTTCACAATTTGATAAAGAGCATCAACATATAATCCACTGCTAACATTATGTTAAAGATGAATTACTGAATACTTTTCCCATATGATCAGGAACGAGACAAAGCTGTCTCTTTCACCACTTCTGTTGAACATTTTACTGAAAGTTCTAGATAGAGCAAATAGATAAAAAATAAATAAATAAAAGAAACCCAGGTTGGGAAAAAAGAATAAAACTATTTTTATTTGCAGATGACATAATATTGTATTTAGAAAATACTAAGGAATCCACTAAAAAAAATTATGACTAATAAATGAGTTCAGCAAGGTTTCAGGACAGAAGATAAATATGCAAAAATAGTCATATTCTATATACTTGCAACGAACAATCTGAAAATACAATTTAAAAATAATTAAATTTACAATAGCACCAAGACAAATAACATACTTAGGAATGAATTTGATGAAAGAAGTGCAAGAAATTTACATTGAAAACTACAAAACATTGTTTAAGAAACAAAAGGCCTAAATTAATGGAAAATCATCTTATGTTCATTGTTCAGAAGACTTAATATCTTTTCCATGTCAATATTCCCAATAGTATTCTACAGATTGAATGTAATCCCTTTCAAAATCTCACCTGACTCTTTTGCAAAGTTTTACAAGCCAATCTTAAAATTAATATGAAAATCCAAGGGACCCAGAATATCCAAAAGAGTACTGAAAAGAAGCACAAAGTGGAGAATTCACAGTTCTAAATTTCAAATTCACTACAAAGTAACAATAATCAAGACAGTGTAGTATTGGTAGTAATAGACATATAGATCAATAGGACAGAATTCAGAGTAAGGAAATAAGCCTTTACCCTTATGGTCAATAGATTTTGAAAAGAATGTGAAGACAGTTCAATGAGTATATGGTACTGAAACAACTAAATATTCAAATACAAAAAATAATAATAATAAGTTTGGAACCCTACTTCACACCATACCAAAAAAAAATGACTCAGAATGAGTCATAAATCTAAATCTAAGAGCTAAAACTATGTTTCTTGGAAGAAAGCATAGGAGTAAATCTTTGACCACAAGTCAGGCCAAAGTTTCTTACATAGGATACAAAAAGCATCAGCAACAAAAGCAAAAATAGAATTAGACTTCATTAAGGTTGCAAACTTTTGGGTATCAAAGTGTATCATCAAGAAAGTGAAGAGACTACTCACAGAATAGCAGAAAATATTTGCAAGACATATATCTGATAAGTGACTATATCCAGAATTTAAAAAGAACTCTTATAACTCAATACTTAAAGAGACAAAAATCCCGATTAGATAAATAGACAAAGGATTTGAAGAGGTGTTTCTCCAAAGAAGATACACAGATGGACAATGATCGCATGAAAAGACATCCAAATCATTACTATCATTACTAATTATGAAAATACAGATCAAACTCACAATAGACTATTACTTCACACCCACTATGATGGCTTTAATAAAAAAGGCAAGAAGAAATTTTGGTGAGGATGTGGAGAAACAGGAACCTTTATTCATTGCTGGTGGAAATGTAAAATGGTGCTGTTACTTTGGAAAACAGTTCAGTGGTAACGTCGCCTCCAAATTTAAGAATAGAGTCACCATATGCCCCAGCAATTCCACCCTTAATTATATGCATGAGAGAAATAAAAACATATATCTACACAAAACTTTCACACAAATATTCATTGCTGCATTATTCATAATAGCCAAAAAGCATAAACAACTCAAATGTCCATCGGCTAATGAACGGATATGGAAAAAGTGGTATATTTATACTATGGAATATTATACAGCAATAAAAAGGAATGAAGTAGTTATACATGATACAACATCAATGAACTTTGAAAACATTATGCTAAGTGAAAGAAAATTCATAAAATATATGAAATCATATTGTGCAATTTCATTTACATGAAATGCCCAGAATAGGTAAATCATAAAGATAGAAAGTAGATTAGTGATTGCTTAGGGATAAGGGGAGGGGATGGGGGCAAAATGAAGCCAACACATATAGTTTCTTTTAAGGGAATAAGAATGTTCTGAAATTAATGATTGCACAACTATGAATCACTGAATTGTACACTTTAAATGGGTGAATTCTAGGGTATGTGAATAATATCTCGATAAAGTTATTAAAAGAAAAAGAAAAATAGGTCTGGGCGCGGTGGCTCATGCCTGTAATCCCAGCTCTTTGAGAGGCCGAGGCAGGTAGATCACCTGAGGTCAGGAGTTCGAGACCAGCCTAGACCCCTGTCTCTACTAAAAATACAAAAAATTAGCTGGGCGTGGTGGTGGATGCCTGTAATCCCAGGTACTAAGAGGCTGAAGCAGGAAAATCGCTTGAACCCAGGAGGCAGAGGTTGCAGTGAGCTGAGATTGCACCATTGCACTCTAGCCTGGGCAACAAGAGCAAAACTCTGTCTCAAAAAAAAAAAAAAAAAAAAAAAGAAAGAAAGAAAAGAAAAAAAAAGAAAGGAAAGAAAGAAAAACAGATCCCCCCTAATCTTCCAGCCCTTTGTTGTTCTATACAGCAGCAATCCGCATTCTTTTTGGCACCAGGGGCCAGTTTTGTGGAAGATTATATTTCCACGGATGAGAAGGAATGATTTCAGGATGAAACTGTTCCATCACAGATCATCAGGCATTAGATTCTCATAAGAAACTCACAATCTAGATCCCTCACATACACAGTTCACAATAGGGTTCCAGCTCCTATGAGAATCTAATGCTACTGTTGACAGGAGGTAGAGCTCAGGTGGTAATGTTTGCTCATCTACTGCTCACCTCCTGCTGTGCAGTCCAGTTTCTAACAGGTCATGGACTGGTACCAGTCTACTGCCCAGGGGTTGGGGACTCCTACTATAGGAAATCCTTAGAGGTCATTTGCTATAAATGAATTAAGAGATAGGATATTAGTGCATTTAGCTGTGATGTGAATAGACAATAAACTTTACTCTGTCAAATACCTAAGGTTTTATGGATATTTGTTAATACAATTGTTGCCTATTTTATCTTAGCCTATTCTGTCTAATACAGAATTACAGTATTTTAGAATTAGAATTATAAATAATCTATCCATCAATTATATTTTAACTGAGAAATAACAGTATGTAGAAGGAAAATCCAAACAATTTTAGCTTTCTCAAGTATCATGGATGAATTTCTTATTCATAAACATTAATTCAGAACCTATAACACTAGGTTCTGGAAATCATTCCTTCTCATCCGTGGAAACATTATCTTCCACAAAACTGGCCCCTGGTGCCAAAAAGAATGGGGATTGCTGCTGTATAGAACAACAAAGGGCTGGAGGATTAGGGGGGATCTGTTTTTCTTTCCTTCCTTTCATTTTTTTTTTTTTTTTTTTTTTTGAGACGGAGTTTTGCTCTTGTTGCCCAGGCTAGAGTGCAACAGTGCAATCTCAGCTCACTGCAACCTCTGCCTCCTGGGTTCAAGCAATTCTCCCGCTTCAGCCTCTGAGTATCTGGGATTACAGGCATCCGCCACCACGCTGAACATAATATACTTCATGCAGTTCTATTTGGCAATAATTCTATGATTATCATTTTAAATTCATAAAATACCAAAGTCCCCAAACCCAATTTTGTCATTAGGACAGTGCTCTCATGAGCATCTTCCTCAATGCCTATAAAATAGCAAATATGTAATAGCTATATTTTAAATGACTAAATTTAAAACATGCTTTCTTTAATACATCTTCATTTAATAAGGTAGAGAAAAGGTGTAAAATTTAATAAATATAAAATGTTTCTACTTTATAGTAATGGTAGATTTCAAAATATTATGTATACAGTTAGGATGAAATGGGGAGAAAAACTAGTTTGCTCCGCAACTTTCAATAAGTATATGTTCAGTATTTATAAAGACTACAGATGTAGCTTGGTATTAAGGCAAATTCAGTGAAAGAAGGAGTCTTTACCCAGTTCAGAAAAGATGATTAAATTCATGAAATAACAAGGAGATTTTTTTTCACGAAGTTTTCATTGACAATACAGCGTATAATCACTGAAGGGGTGAACTGTGAGTGGACTTCTGCTTCTGCATTTGATGTTGAAAGCTTCAAAGAACCTGGCTATTGTGTAACAATGTGAAAAAGCTAGATAAATTCATAACTTTCCTTGAGTGTATCACAGGCCTGAAGTTGCAAAGCCACCGAGCAACCTGGGTAACAGAAAAAGCCAAACCTCCCCAAAAGGAGAAGAAACACATGAAACATTTTATTTTTGTCAGACTACAGGAGAAATCAGTAACCTCCGTAAAAGAAACCAGTGTTTTAAGAAATGTGAAAGGCAGACTTTTAAGCAGAAAGAGTATGACACTGAACAGAACCTGGATCTACTGAAAGAAATGAAGATGATCAGAAAAGTAAAAATAGGGTAAATAAGAAAAATATTGTGTGTGTGTGTGTGTGCGCGTGTGTGTGTGTATTAAGAGACAAGGTATCACTCTGTCACCTAGACTGGAGTGCAGTGCTACAATCAGAGGTCACTGCAACCTCAAACTCCTGGGCACAAGTGATTGTTCCACTTCAGCCTTCTGAGAAGCGAGGTGCAGCCCAGCTGTTTTTTATTCTTTATTTTTGTAAAGACAGGGGCCTCACTTTGCTGCCCAGGCTGGTCTCAAACTCCTGGCCTCAAGAAACCTTCCCACTTTTTCCTAATTTGTAATTTCTGTAAAAGAAAATTCACTATCTAGAACAAAAATAATAACAATATGTTGTGAGGTTTAAGACATAAGTAAAAATGATATATATGACAACATTAACAGTGATGGCAGAAAGAACCAGAAGTACACTGCTGTAAAGGTCCTTATACTATATAGGAAGTAGCATAATATCATTCAAAAGTGATTAAGTAAAGATACATACTGTAAACTTAAAGGAAACCAATAAAAAATTAATGAGTAAACTGAAAATAATTTTTTTGAAGAGAGTTGTTTTAAAGAAATTGGTAAATATAAACAGGCACAGAATGATTCTTAAGGATTATTCTAGAGTGAGTGAATCTCACTTCTACAATAAAATGGTGCAGTGGGGAGCAATCCAGCAGTATTTCAAGGGGAAAATACATTCCTAAATAATCTCTTTCTAAGAGAAAAAAAAAAATCAAAGAGAAAGAAAACTAGTAGAAATTACTTACACTTATTTTCTTAATTTATGAAACAAGATTCCATAAAAAACTTTAAAAATGTTTCACTGGGTATTTAAGAGAAATTTCTACTTTTTTTAAAAAAGGCAAATTTAATCATAAATATGTGTTTTTTTCTAAACAGAAAACTTTTAATCAGAGTTCCCTAAGGACTAGCACTAGGAGCAATTTTAGTTTCATCTAATGTTTTATAAATGGGCTGAGAAAAATGCAGCCAAAACACTAAAGTCTACAGAAAGAGAAAAAGACTTAACATGGATAAGCCAACTCAGTTGGGGCAAATGTCAAGAAAATGTGATATGTTCTTTAAGTTAGCAAATAGGCTTCAATTAACTTTAAAGTAGCCATGTGTTTCTTTCCAAAGTAATTTAAATTATGTTGTACAGTGATAATTTCTGAACTGGTAGTTATATTACCCTGAGTGGTAATGTAGATATTTGGTCTTTGTCCCCTGTTCCTGGCATGGAGCCCTAAAACTTTTGGAATTTCCTGAGTGTTAAAGATGATGGAAGTATCTTTTATTCTAATAAGGTGACTTTTTGTGGGCCCCTAGATAGCTTCAGGAGGGAGCTGGTTGCCAGAAATACCAAGCCTTGATTAGAAGTTTGGAACTCTCAGGCCCACCTCGAACTTTCTGCCAATGGCCAATTATTTAATCAATCATGCGTGAGTAATAACTTTCCATTAAAATCACTAAATGCTGGGGTTTGTGGAGCTTTCATGTTGGTGAACACATGGAGGTACTGGGAGAGTGGCATGCCTACAGAGGGTATGGAAGCTCCTGCCCCTTGTCCCATACTTCTCCTACATATCTCCTCCCTTCGGTGGTTTTTGAGTTGCATCCATCATAATAAACTGGTAACAGCAAGTAGCATTCTTTTGAGTTCTATGAGACATTGCAGCAATTTATTAAACCTGTGTAAGATGTCGTGGGAGCCTGCAATTTGTAGCCGGTTGATCAGAAATACAGGAAGCTTGAGGCTTGCAACTGGCATCTGAAGTGGGAGGCAATCTTGTAAGACTGAACCATTAACCTGTAGGGTCTGCACTAACTCCAATAAATTAGAGGTAGAATTGAATTGAATTGTTGAACACCCAGGTGGTGTTCAGAGAATCAAACTGGATAAGTGTTATTAGAGAAGACATCACGAATATTGTGTCAGACCTTAGAAGACATCCAGACAAAATATTAAAAATTATCCTAGAAGATGGCCGAATAGGAACAGCTCCAGTCTCCAACTCCCAGTGCGAGCGACACAGAAGACCGGTGATTTCTGCATCTTCAACTGAGGTACTGGGGTCATCTCACTAGGGAGTGCCAGACAATCGGTGCTGGTCAGCTGCTGCAGCCTGACCAGCGAGAGCTGAAGCAGGGCGAGGCATCGCCTCACCTGGGAAGCACAAGGGGGAAGGGTATCCCTTTTCCTAGCCAGGGGAA
>NW_016803844.1:2324807-2355518 GCF_001698545.2 Rhinopithecus bieti
CTTAAAGTATAATAAAAAATAAAAATAAAATAAAAAAATAAAGTTTCATAAAAAAAATTATCCTAATGTATCATCAGGAAATTTTTCACAAACTATTTGAGAACAGAATAATCTTTTTCAGTTTTATATCCTGGCAAACTGACTAGCTAATAAGGTATGCAATATATGTTTATAAAGATAAATTTTGTCTGTTGAATTGAGATGGGTTTAAAAATCTAATTTCTGGTCAATATTATGTAAAGATTAGAAAAATGTAAAGTCTTATAGGGTTTGTAACAGGTGAAGACTTCAAGTGTAATATGTAAGATAATGGATGTTCTATTTCAAGGAATACAGTATAGTTGGAAAAGTTTTGGAAAAGTTTGATTAAACTAAAAATTATATTAATAGATTTTTCACTGATATCAGCTATAAAAAGCAGTCTTCAGTTTTAAATATTGAAAGTAGAAAATTTTTGAATGGTGAATTATTTAAGCAACCCAAATTAAAAACATTAGCATTGGTAAAAATTTATTGAAACTTGAATCAGGTTATTTTGTAATAAAGTGACAGGATATAGATAATTAACTATCACTATACTTCTGTACCCTTCACTCCTGTGGTAAACAGAATTGTAAGATGATCTCAAAATTCTTGCCCTAACCCCCAGCATAATGTTCCTGTTTATTCTCCCCTTGAATGTGGGTGGAAGCTGTCAATATGATGGGATATTACTCTTTGTATTAGGTTACACAAAAGTGAAAAAATACTGTGTGGCAAAAGTGAAAAAAAAAGAAAATCTTTTTTTTTTGTTGTTGTTGTTGTTTTTTCCATTGCACAATTTGTTACCTTACTTATTTTAATAACTTTTTTGAAGCAGTTTTAGTAAACCTAAAATCACAGAAAATTGTGATAAAAGATCAAATAGGTTCCCATATACCCCCTTCATCTGTCCACACAGTTTCCCTTATTATCTTATCTTATATATCCTACATCTTACGTTAGTGTGAGGCTTTTGTTACAATTGATGAGCCAGTGTTGATATTTATTAACTAAAGTCCATAGTTTACGCTTCTCCTCATCTCTAAGTTCTGTTCTTGCCTTATGGAAGTATTAGTCCATTAGTCATTGATTGTACCTATTTATGGGTCTATTCTCCATATTCTTTAACCTTTTCATCCCGTTTCACCATCTTCTCTTTATATCTTTTTAAAATGTTTTATTTTTATTTTAAGTTCTGGGGTACATGTGTAAGACATGCAGGTTTGTTACATAGATAAACGTATGCCATGGTGGTTTGCTGCACCTATCAACTCATCACCTAGGTATTAAGCCCAGCATGCATTAGCTATTTTTCCTGATGCTCTCCCTCCCCCAACCCCACCTGTTGACAGACCCCAGTGTGTGTTGTTCCCCTCTCTATGTCCATGTGTTCTCATTGTTCTGCCCTCACTTCTAAGTGAGAACATTCATTGTTTGGTTTTCTGTTCCTGCATTAGTTTGCTAAATACAATGGCTTCCAGCTCCATCCATGTCCCTGTAAAGGACATGATCTTGTTCCTTTTTATGGCTGCATAGTATTCTATGGTATATACATACCACATTTTCTTTATCCAGTTTGTCATTGATGGGGATTTGGGTTGATTCCATGTCTTCACTATTGTGAATAGTGCTGCAATGAACATATGTGTGCATGTATTTTTGTAATAGAAGGATTTATATTCCTTTGGGTATATACACAGTAATGGGATTGCTGGGTGATGCTCTCCCTCCCCCAACCCCACCTGTTGACAGACCCCAGTGTGTGTTGTTCCCCTCTCTATGTCCATGTGTTCTCATTGTTCTGCCCTCACTTCTAAGTGAGAACATTCATTGTTTGGTTTTCTGTTCCTGCATTAGTTTGCTAAATACAATGGCTTCCAGCTCCATCCATGTCCCTGTAAAGGACATGATCTTGTTCCTTTTATGGCTGCATAGTATTCTATGGTATATACATACCACATTTTCTTTATCCAGTTTGTCATTGATGGGGATTTGGGTTGATTCCATGTCTTCACTATTGTGAATAGTGCTGCAATGAACATATGTGTGCATGTATTTTTGTAATAGAAGGATTTATATTCCTTTGGGTATATACACAGTAATGGGATTGCTGGGTCAAATGGTATTTCTGGTTCTAGATATTTGAGGAATCACCACATCATCTTCCACAATGGTTGAATTAACTTACATTCCCACCAACATCTCCATAGCCTCTCCAGAATCTGTTGTTTCTTGACTTTTTAATAATCAGCCTTCTGACTAGCGTGAGATGGTATCTCATTGTGATTTTGATTTGCATTTCTCTAATGATCTGTGATGTTGATCTTTTTTTCACATTGTTTGTTAATCTTTTTTTTTTTTTTTTTTTTTTTTTTTTTTTTTTTGAGACGGAGTCTCGCTCTGTCGCCTGGGCTGGAGTGCAGTGGCCAGATCTCAGCTCACTGCAAGCTCCGCCTCCCAGGTTTACGCCATTCTCCTGCCTCAGCCTCCCGAGTAGCTGGGACTACAGGCGCCAGCCACCTCGCCCGGCTAGCTTTTGTATTTTTTAGTAGAGACGGGGTTTCACCGTGTTAGCCAGGATGGTCTCAAACTCCTGACCTCGTGATCCGCCCGTCTCGGCCTCCCAAAGTGCTGGGATTACAGGCTTGAGCCACCGCGCCCGGCCTGAGCCAGTTTGTTAATCTTAATTAGGGTCTCAGATAAGTTGGTTCTAAACTAATTGAAAAAGAAATTATTCTGAATGCGCTGGTTTTAATCAAATGAAAGTCCTTAAAAGAGGGCTTGGGACCTTCCAGAAGAGAAAGGGTCCCCTGCTGGCCTTGAAGAAGTGAGCTGCTATGTTGAAACAGGCCCAATGAGGGTGCAGTGAGAAAGGCAAGGAATAGGGAGTGGCCTCTCAGAGCTGACAGCAAGAAATTAGGACCCTTCTACAACTACAAGGCACTGAATTCTACTAATAACTGGAAGAGAACACCAAGCTCCAGAAAGGAACACAGCCCAGCTAAACTTGACTTCAACCTTGTGAGATTCTGAACCGAGGATCCAGCTAAGCTGTGCCTATGCTCCTAACCCAAAGAAATTGAGATAACAAAGTCTGATTTAACAGTTGCTAAGTTTGTAGCAATGTGTACACAGAATAAAAAAGTAATATCCCACCACCACCACTACCAGAGACAAGAAAAACAAAACACAGAGAAACTTGCAGATTCATAGAGAGTCAAGGAAGCTGGCCAAATCCTGCTTTGAGCCTGGGCTATCTCCAGAAATATGAAGGGCTGTGTATGCAGATCTCAGCTTTCTGTACCTGTGAGGTGACAATGACTGACTTTTTCAAGATTTTCTTTTGTATGAATATGCAAAACGTACACATTTAGAAAAATTTAATTCATCAATTTAATACTATTTTGCTGGAAAGCATCAAGGTTCTGACTTGACTTTTTCCACAGGAAGCAACTTCATTTATCTACTGGAGCAGCACCATAGTTCCATTTTCTGAGAACCCACCTGCTTTCAGGTCATTCATTTCTTGTGAATGATTTAAAGATATAAATGTTTCTAACCCCAGGCTTCTTTCCCTGTCAACTTTCACCAAAGTTCATAAGGCATCTCCACTGTAAACAGATCTCTGCAAACTAGAATGTAGAAATGAAAATGAATGTATCAAATTCTTTTACACTAAAAGAGTTATTACCTGCGCATACTGCCTTTCCTATTTTCAACAGCCCTACCAAATTCTTATAATGGCTCATTTGGTGAACACCTTTGGAATACTCATAGTCATATAATTCTGTGGAAAAGTCATGTAGATTTATTATTAAAATTGATTCTAAGACCACCAGCACCATCCTTCAGCATCACATATTCCCCAGCATCTAGACAAACATCATTCTCTCTAAATTTCTGCTTCTAGTTCCCAGTACTTCATTTCAGCGGTCTTCAAAGTTTTTGCCCACAAAACCCCCTAAAAAAGTTATGCACCCCTTTGCATATCATATGTTGACATCTAAACTCTTATTAATATGTATGTAAATAGTTTCAAATAGTATAATGTCTAGTGTGTTATATATTGTATAGTTTCTTTAAGTATATGTTCGTAAAACACTGGAGAGAGAGAGTCTACAATGTTCCATAACTTTGTCTCCTGAATGTCATTGTGATTATTTTTATGGCAACTTTCTTTGCTTTGATCTGCAGGGGTTGTTTCTCAGGAACTACACATTCTCAAGTTATTTTTGTGTATTGATTACCTTAAAGTCAACCTTGCAGGACATCCCAGACCTCCTGCCACTGGACTTTTTCTCAAGTTCTTTTCCCTTGCTGACATACTTTGGCAAGTCTTCCTTACTACTACACATACATTTCTCTGTTTGAGTCCACTTTTAGTTTATCTTGCCCAGATAAATGGAAATGTATCATTTTCATTCATAATAATTCACTATCCCTCAAAATCGACTTTCTGAAATTAGCATGCAAAGCCCTCAACTTTGTGCCTTCTCTGCATCTTCACCCTTGTGGCTGATGACTGCAGAGAAACTTGTACAGCCTTACAGGTCAGCCCTATAAACTTATTATCTCCAGATACCAGGCAAATCATTCTATTTCCCTACTCAGCGATTTTCTACTCTCTAGAGGAATATTTAAAATGTAGCCCACTCTTGTTGACTTCTAGAACTTTTATACACGCTACCAATCTAACAGAATACAGACATTTATTGAGTTTTTCACCTTATATTTCTCTTTCTTTCTAATGCCTTTTCACTTTTCTCTACTGTCATTTTCACTGCCTCAGTCTATCCGAGTGGTCTTTAAACTGATGTATACATATTCCTGAGGGCATACAAATCCTTCCAAGTTGTACTTGGAAATAAATTTTAGATAATTAACTTAGATAGTTTATCTTCAGCTCTATCTTCAGACACAAGTGCAGGCTCTACTTTCCAACTCCATCTTTCCTAGTTACCTTCCTCTTATTTTACAGAAGAAAGACATATTCCTTACCCACCCCAAATTTAATGTGCATTGATTGAGCATGTAAATGCTTTGGGAGCACCAAACAAAAGATAACTGATAAAATGTTGAGAAATACTGGTATTGCTATTAAGAAAGTGAATGGCTAGCAAATAAATTATTTTGTAAGTCAAGTAATTTCCATTTCTTTGCATTCAACAAAATTCAGTTTATTAAAGATAAATTTTGAGAATAGATCACCATGTAATTTTAACATATGATTAGAATTTCAATAATTGAATGACACAAATTGTTCTGTTCAACTCTTTATCCCCATCTACTAATACACATCTATAAAAATAAAAATTCAAAACAGAATTAATATTAAACTCTGTGTAATTTTGGCAATAAGTAACATTCTCCCAAAGGTAGAGGGATTAACATTTTAAAAGCCCATCTGTTACATTAAGCAATACATTGCCAATAAAGTTTACTTCTTTTGTCAGTAACAATTTTTTCAGAATTTGAAATGCAGTTATATAGATTTAGTCAAGTGTTCAATATAAAAATTTTATTGACAACTCATTCTAGGAAAAGAACACTTAAAACTTTACAGTTACAGGAAATGTTTAAAACTAAATTATAAACATTTTATAACTAAAATGCATTATTGGATAATTAAGTACTTTCAAGCATATTATATATATAATAAAACGGTGAAATCCATGAGAATGAAAATATAAATTAAAAAGAAAAAAAGGCATAAAACTTTTAGAGTTTTACAAGAGTTATATCAAATATTTTTAAACAGATAATGACAAGCATTGAATCTCGGTATTATTCAGACTCTAATGGATACTATTAAGAATGATACATCAGAGAATTTAAAATGGCAAAATTTACAATATGCTGAAAATTACATTTTGCAACGGTTTAAAGTTATGCTGAATGTTTATGTCAATTCATAACTATATGAGATGAACCACAATTTTACAAAATTATTTTGGGAATGTTTGAGACTAGGTCATTAGTATTTCTCTCCAAGGTTACTGCACTACCCTCTGGTTTTCTTTCTGCTTCACAGTCACGCTCCACTCAACAATGTTTTCACAATAGCAGCCAGAGCTTTCTTGGAGGTAAAAATTCAATCAAGTCACTTGTCTTCTTAATACAATCTAAGGTTCTCTCATGGTCTTTCCTATCATCTCCCCAGTGACACATTGCCACTGTTCCCCTGTACCAGCACCCTCCGGGTCCTGAACTATAGGACTTTTCAGCCCTCTTGCCTCTGGGCTCTTTCTCAAGTTCCTCTTCTTTCTTGACTCCCTGACTCCTCTGCGCTATCTTCCTCCACTTTTTCTCCTTCTGCCATCTGCTCTTCTGATTAGCTCCTAATTATCACTTAGGTCTCAATTCTGAAATCAGTTGCTTTAGAATATGTTCCTTGGCTCTCCTACTCTGAGTTAGAAATCCTCTTCTTATGTTGTCATAGCACATAACTTCCAATTTAGAACCAGAAATGTTAACGGAAGTGAAAAGCTTTCACTTGCTGATCTTCCTTTGGCTCCTTAATCCTCATATTTTAAATGGTTAGACATTTGCATGACAGTCTTTTTTTCTTTTCTTATTTCTCCAGCTAGTTTCTGATCCAAGTTTAGAGACACAGAGTCTTGACTTAGAGACTTAAGGTAATTCACATCTTTAAAAAACCATGACCAAACTTTTAAATCTAGAAATATGAGGTGAGATGAAACTAAATATGAGAATGTGGGAATAACTAATTATTCCCCCATGTTCTGTCTTGAATAAATCTTTATTCTTCAGGATTCAAAATAAATCAAACTTCCACCAAGAGTCAGTCTTTCCACATTCATCTAAATTCCCTCCCACTCACACTTATCCCACAAGGAAACTCTATGCTCTAGCAATTTCCCTGCTAACATGTATGACAAGCTGACTTAAATATTCATTTGGATATTTTTAATTTAATATGTGTACTTACCACTAGACTGTAAACTCCCTAAGGATAGATAGCATGTCAGCCTGTCTCTTTACTTACCATTATATCCTTGAGAGACAGCATCATACCTAGCATACAGTAGGAATGAGTCAAAGAATATTTAATAAAAATCTCTAAAATCAATCATTTTGATCTAGGATGCTGGAAAAGAGTTGTTGAAAAAAGCTGAGAAAATATTTGGAATATTATTATAATTTTGGAGGTACAGGAAGATTCATTCTGAGGCAGGTACACATAAACACATTGTTTCACTATGGGCATATGGTCAGTGGACTCTGTATCTTCCTGCATTTTTTAAAGTTATTCAAAATAACTTGATATGATCAGAGCTATATAAACAAAAATTAAGGGCAGTGGGGCTTGGGAAAGGAAGTGGATAGAGCTAGAGAGGGAGCTAGACCAACTCCTGATATCAAAGCTATAGCCTTCTTGTAATAACCTATTTTATTACCCAAGTTTCCCAATAGACTATAGTCTATAGGGGGAAAAAAAAGATTGTATATCTCTTGTTTATGTTGTATATCACTTATCACAGTGTCTTACAGACAGTGGGTGTTGAATAAATAAATGTTGAACGAATGAATGAAGCCAGACTAAGACAATGTAAACATGACCATCACGTGTTGGAAACAGTTTTGATGTCACAGATCAAATACAAAGGATGCCTTGGATTGAGCACTCAGTTGAGTCTTTCACTAACTTTTCTCATGTGGGCTAGGTTCATTCAACAAAAATCCAGTCTTGGTTTCCTGTTCAATACTTTAGTTAATCCACTAATAATGGAGCCATTGATTTCATTTCAATTATTTATGCTGAGGTTTTGCTCTCCATAGTCCTTTGAACACAATCTTTTGGAATGCTTTCCACTTCTACCATTCCTCTTACTCTTAGAGTCAATGGTTCAGACATTCAATTTTTTTTTCAACTTTGATTTCACTCTGCTCAGGTCCTATCATCACTGGTAACAAAACCTCCAGCAGTTTAGCCAAAGACAGAAAAAGTCAGCAAGAAATTATAAAACTTAATTTCTTACATATTTTTTTCTCACCAGGGCTGAAAAATACTGACAAGATGTCATGGAATATAAATAAGTTTGAAGACAGGATAATGTTTATGTTAACACAATGGAGAAAACACATTCCAGTAAGTCCAGCCATTATTGGAAAACCTCAGTAACTATTTAGCAAGATCATTTGAAAAACTAGTAGATATTAGATCAAATTCTCTCAGGATAAAAAAAAAAACTATGTAATAAGGATTATTTCTCAAAAAAACTGAGTCACTTAAAAAATAAATTTAGAATCATGAAAATGAATAAAGGAAGATTGTAAGAACAGAAATAATAGTAGTTGAGATATATAAAGGTTTCACACAAAAGCAAAAATTGTTTTCAGAGATAGGAGAAGAGGGAATTCAAGACATGTAATAGGTTTTCTAGGCATAGTGATGGAACACAAATATTGTTTTTCCTCAGTTCTATGACATGATCTGTTGTATCAATTTATTCTCAGATTTTGAAAAAAATGTCATTGGGACATTAATCTTAGTAGTGGCAAAAAATGTGCCATTTAGAATTGAGAGAATACGGCACTTAAAAAAAAGGCAGCACATGAGATTCTTAAAATATTAATAAACATTTTTGGGTAAATGAATGATGTGTAGGAAATCTGGTAAAGAGCTTGAAACCCAAGCCACAGTCATACCAGGTACCTGAAAGAGCACTGGTCCCAGAGACAGCCAGCCAAGTTTAAAACTAAGCATTGCTGATCACCCCGAAAGTCAACTTCTCTGAACATTTCCTCATCTATAAAATAAGAAGAAAAATGGCTTTCATACCAACATTAAGTATTGCTGAGTAATTATAAGGAAACCGAGGGGTTAATTTGATCAGGTCTGACAGCCCTGCTTGCTGTCAGTCACTTGCCTTTTGTTATTATTATTCTTCTTTCTCTTTTTTCCATGAAGCTGAAAGCCATGGTAGCTGAAGGCCTCCCTGCTGAATGCTGAAACGTAACCTTCACTGGCTATTTTACAGACAACATCCATTGGTCACTATGGTAATGGTTGATTTATTTGTTTTTCAAGAACTTGGGACAGCCCCTGTCCAGTTCAAGCCAGTTGAGACCACCTAGCCTTCAACTGAACCTGTGCAAGCACCAGAGAGATGTCCTTTTCACTTCAGAGGGCCCAAAAGTTTACCCTCAGATCATGCTAATGCTGCCATTTTCTGTACATGTCCTATGAAATGCCATCAACCCTGACTATACCTGCACAGAATAAACCCGTTACTTCATTTCTCTCCGCTGCCAATCACCTTTCCCCATGCCTTAGACCACCCCACTTCTTTAACTCATAAATATCCCTAAGCCTTATCTTTGGAAGGCAGATTTGAGAGCTGTGCTCCTGCCTCCTTGCTGGATGCCTGTGTGAATAAATTTCTCTTCTGCAAAACTCATGTCACAGTGATTAATTTATTGTGCATGATCAAAATGGACCTGGACCTGGCTGGTAACAATAAGGTGAGAAAAAAGTATGAATAACAACTTTATACATGTAGTTTTGTTTTGTTTTTAACAAAAATGAACATATAACTCTCTAGCAAGACTAACCCCAGAGAGGCTGAGCGTGGCTGAAAGATAGATGTCCCAGCAGAGTCTCAAAATATGGGTAAGACTTCTTTTTTGACTGCCTATTTCATGGAGATTACCCACTCCTTTGAGAAATGTGATTTAAAGCAAATAAATGTGTGTGCACATGTGAGCGTGCTAGTATATACTTTTTTTCTAAACCAGGGTTTCATCACCAGTGCACTGGAAAAATGCCAGGACAATAAGAGGGAAAGAGAAAAGTGAAAAGAGTATATATAAACTAAAGACACGAGAGTCACACCTACTTCTAAGCTCTAATTTTACTAAAATGTTGTTTGATCTCAGGGCATGTGGAAACTCTGTTACTACCTTTAACTCAGAGCTCAATCCAGAGTCCCTATTACCACCACTATTAGAAGTTGACTTAAAGGCTTTGGAAAAGTCCTTCATTTGTAGCAAATGAAGGTTCACTGCACAGTAAACACAGCCCCAATCAGAATCCCAGCAGGAACACTTCCATTTCATGCCCTAAACTCTGAAAGCTATCTAGATGAAAGTAACTCCCTGTTCAAGACAATTGGATGAAAAACAGTCGTTAACTGAATTCATTTTATGCCAGTCAAATGGTTTTTGTAAACCTCAAAATGCCAAACAAACACCATTTATGCCAAACAAATGATATTTTAAATTTCAAAATGAAAAAGAATAAAATGGGGACTGATCATTTATAATTGGTTTAGATTTAGTACAGTAATAGTGCAAAAATGAGTAAATATCCTTATCCACAACTCCCACTAACAATTAAAAAAACCCTGATATCAATTCCTATAAATCTACACTAACTATAATCTCATAGACAACTGAAGAATACAAAAGATATTTGTACTTATTCATCTAGTCATGCAACTTACTAAAGACTAGCTCATATTTTAATATCACTTTGAATAATTTCGATTATGTCAGTTGAAATGGGGACAATAACAGATTCAGACTGGGTCTGCATCTTCTAAAAGCTTTTTTTATTTAATACATATCATGATCAAGGATAATACAAAGAAGGATCAAGGAATAGACTGAAGGCTTCAGCAAATTCATTTCATTTTATAATATATAAAGGAATAGAGCTTTCAGTAACTACTCACTCCTTTTACCAAAACTCCTTCTGGATAGCCCTGCAGGGCATTGTTTGGAATGCACCTAACATAACAGCTGAAAAATAATGAATCAATTCAAATTCATATCTGAAAAATCAAGAGAAAGAAAAAAAAAAACTCTGGCCTAGTCCTTAGAAACCTCAAGCCAAATGAATGCAAGCTAACAGTCATTAGAAAAATGTAAAATGAACAAGGATTTGTCATAAGTTAATTTCATAATGAACAATATAGGTAGGTTTACAGGGCATGTCCATGGAAGGAGAGTTCAGGAAAAATTAGCAAATTCTTGGGTGCCTGTGTAAAAATCGCAATTTCAAATTAAATAGAATTGACTCAACAAGCATCGATTATAATGCTAAAGATACAAGCATTTACAAATATGTATCAATATCATTTTCTAAAGAGTTGATTGGAATTGACTGATTCTTTACTACATATAATACCCACATATATATATAGATAGATCTCACTAAAATAGTATTCTATGTTTCACAGAATATAGTGATATATATATATATATATATGGTGAGATACATATATAGTACATACAGTATGTATGTATCTCACTAAAATAGTATTCTGTGTCTCACAGGTTTAAAAAAAGTCTTTTCCTTATTTGAATTTGTTTGGCTTTGGCTGCATATGGCATGCTGAGAAATTGAAAATCCTTATTTTAATAATACAAATCACTACTATTTGTTTAATAGATTAGCAATTACTACAAATGTAATTAAGAAAGTGTTGTTAGCATTCCATATTTTATGTGGACCATGTCTCCTTAATAGAAATTCTTCAGATAGTTTGAGAATAAATTAGAGACCCTAATATAATGTCTAGCACAGTTACCTTTGTTTATCCTAATCAATTACAACCAAACTCCATTATTTCTATAAGGGGAATCAGAGGGTAGACTCTATTGGGGCATAATTGTGAGTCAGTTTTGCGGGAACTGGTTGAGAGATTCGCTATGATTTCCAAGCTAAAATATGCTTCTTTGGGAGTCAGTCATTAATGTATTTATTACATTTGTTTATGTTTTACTTTCCCTGAATGACTAACTTTACACATATATTAATCAAATAAAATCACCCTTATTAATCAAGTATGTAGCTTTTCTTGTTGTTGCTAATGTTAAATTTACCTTCTTGGTCTTTACACCTTGTTTAAAAAAGTGTAAAGATTATAAACAGTTCAGGGAATATTTCATTTGTACTTCATGAGCAGTTTGACAATTGGTGAAGCCAGGTATTACTAATCCCCATTTTAATGATCAGTAGCCTGAAGCTTAGAGAGATTAAGCCATTTGTCTAAAATCTCAAGGGACTAAATTCAGGTTTTTCGGTTCTTAGTCCAGTGTTTGATGGTACAACCACACTAATATTTATTGATCCTTTTAACTCTGCAGGAATGTTTTCTTTTGATAGTTCATTACCTTAGTAATTTGGATCTATCACAAATACAATTACATTATATTTTTATATTGTATTTGATTATTTTAAGAAGGCAATTAATCCATAGGGAAATAAGTGATTTTTCTCCTTTATAACCAGTCCCTACTATCCTTTATTTAATTTGAAGAAAAAAAAAAAAAAACCTGGTGCCCTAGAGTGTCTGAACTATAATATAAAACCATCATGTGTAACTCAGTACAGTACAACTTCAGTTAGACTTAAAACTTTGAGAAGACCTAAAGACCAACTACCTTTGCTAGGAACCAGACACATGACATACATCCTTGAAAGGCCTTGAAAAAAAATCAAAAGAGCATTTTCAAAATATCCTTTCTTCATTTTATTACAACTGTATCATTTTTAAAGAGAACCGAATGTGGTCAGGTTACTGTTTTTTATAACTTTCAAAGTAGTATCTGAATCTCCTGACTCATTCAAAACAAGTGAGGGGCTAGATGCTAACTCATACATTATTCACCTATTTATTTTTTCATTATATAAACACTAATACTTCCAAAAAAAAATCGTGACAGCTTACATAGTCAATAAAGATTTCAACACAATAATAAATGAGATAACAACATGAAGGGAATTAATAATCTAGCCTAGAGCACTGTACCACATTACCTATTAATTGAACAGGAAATTTAGTGAGACTAGCAACGCAAAAAAAAAAAAAAGACAGCCTAATTACATAGCTCTAATCTAACTTAATAAAATAATAATTTTGATAAAATTGAACACTTTTGCTAACATTAAACACTACAGGAATTTTGACTTAATATAAATGAAATTGGGGGAAATAGTAATTTAAAGGGAAGTTTAGAAGAATATCAGATGCATTCTTTATACATGAATCCTTATTTGAATTCTGATGTCAAATCACAGCCCGGAGAATCCACTCTGTCAAGGCATAAAGCTGACCGTTCCTAGACAAAATATTTGTAGAGTTTAGAAACTCTAGAGCAGGGGTCCCGAAACCCCAGGCTGCAGAGTGATATGGGTCTGTGGCCCGTTAGGAAGGGGTCCGCACAGCAGGAGGTGAGCCGAGTGCAGGCAAACATTGCTGCCTGAGCTCCTGTCAGTTCAGTGGCAGCATTAGATTCTCACAGGAGCGCAAACTCTGTTGTGAACTGCCCATGCAAGTGATGCAAAGGATCTAGATTGTGTGCTTCTCATGAGAATCTGATGCTTGATGATCTGAGGTGGAACAATTTCATCCCAAAACCATCCTCACCCCATCCGTGGAAAAATTATTTTTCATGAAACCTGTCCCTGGCGCCCAAAAGGTTGGGGGCCACTGATTCCCAGTGGAGGATCCCCAGCAGGAGAGCGACAGCCCACTCCTTCAGGCTGTAATTCTACTTCCTATTCAAGATGTGCCTGGGACATAACTAGTAAAATATAATTGTAATTGCTATTCACATTATAAATCCACTGCTTTCTAAACTTTTCCCTAAAGATCTTTGAAGCTGATAAAATTAAAATTTCAGTTTACAGTTTTAATTTGCATAGTGAACACAACGTTTGAAAGTAACACAAGTTAAAATAAAGAGCAACCATTAGTGAATTCAGTTTTTTCCCCCTGAAATATAAATGTTAAAACAAAACAAAAAAAATTTTGGGCTGATTTGAAGTACTTGGCTACAGAAATTGCAATTGAAATACAAGGGGACTTCAAAAAGTTTGTGGGAAAATATAATTAAGAGATAAAAAACATAAACTTTATTCATCAAGTTTAGGATACTTTCATAAGCCATGAGACCAGACATTTAGTCCATCCCTAAAAAACTAAGGATCCCAGAAGTTAACCAGGTAAATGCAGTCTTTTTTACGTTATTAACTGAAGAAAAATGAGTGCCTTTTAAAGATTGCTTAAGATTAGAAAACAAAAAGGAAGCAGAGGTAGCCAAATCAAGACTGTAAGGAGGGACTGGCACAGTCACTCACGCCTGTCATCCCAGCACTTTGGGAGGCCGAGGCAGGCGGATCACCAAGTCAGGAGTTCAAGACCAGCCTGGCCAACATAGCGAAACCCCGTCTCTACTAAAAATACAAAAATTAGCCAGGTGCGGTGGCAGGTGCCTGTAATCTCAGCTACTCAGGAGGCTGAGGTAGGAGAATCATTTGAACCTGGGAGGCACAGCTTGCAGTGAGCCGAGACCGCACCACTGCACTCCAGCCTGGGTGACAGAGTGAGGCTCCGCCTCAAAAAAATAAATAAATAAAAATTTAAATTAAAAGAAAAGACTGTAAGGAGGATGCCTATAAATTTCTGATTGAAACTCTCCCAAAGTCTCCTTAGTTTGATGAGATGAATGAGCAGGAGCACTGTCTTGGTGGAGACTGACTCTGGTGAAGCTTTTCTACTGCTCTATGGAGTAATGACACACGGGAGCAATGAAAATGCTGCCAGGACTTCATGGAAGCATTTGAGTTCTTGATACCCTCACCCCGATCCCTGCCATTTCTTTATTAATTACTGGAGAATTTGCTCTGTCCTTTTTGTATCAATTATCTGTATGGGTGTACTGTTTTTCTAACTTCCACTGCAGTGTCATTGCTGAAGTAATTTTTTATCACCTATAAACTGATTGTTTCTCATAGATTTGCTTGCTGAATTCATTTTAGAAAACACTCAAAAGTCACTATATAATTCACATTCCCCAACTAATTCAATCTGTCAGTAATCATTTTTTACTGTTAATGGGGAATATTTAATTTCCATTCCACTAATATTCATTTTTTATTGTTTCTGACACTTTACATTTACTGGTTTATTATAAAGGCTACAATTCGGGAACAAATAGAAGAGATACATAGGGCAAGCTATCGGGGTCGGGGGGTGGTGCAGAGCTTCTGTGCACTCTCTGGGTGCACCACACTCCCTGTACCCCAACGTGCTCACCAAGTGGGACGCTCCCTGAATCTCATTGGTGAAGGGTTTTCGTAACTCAATCTCCAGCCCTCCTCTCATCTCCGGAGGCTGGAGAGTGGAACCGTAATTTCCAACTCTCTAATTATTTGGTCTTTCTGGTGACTAGCCCCATCTTGAGGCTGCCTAGGAGCGTCATTCCACACCATCTCATTAACATAAATTCAGGTGTGATCGCACTTTTGATTTTTTAATAGTCTAATAGTTCTTTTACATGGTACTCTGTTCTATCAACAAAACACAATAAAGAGTATAATTTTGCTGTGAAACAGGTGATAACATATATTTGAGACTAACAAGTTAACCTGTGTTCATTCTTCTCGCATTGTCTAATTTGTAGCCAATATTATGTTCTTAGTTTTTCTGCATTTAGTATCTATTACATATCTGCACTTTACTAGGCTAACAATTCTAATCAATTTTCTATATGACAAATGGAGATTTATAAACTTGCATTTCAAGTTTCACACCTTTACTCTTGTTTATTCCTAAGTTAAAAGCCACTGAAATGTCTGTCTTTAATAATATAACCGAAGCATTTTCAGCAAGTCAACTGACATATAACTAGCTCTTTTAAAGAAAAATTACGTTTATATTGATGCTGAGCATGTCTCAATGGGTGCCAATTTCCTAATCAATGCTCATGAATGATTTTCTTTCAACATTACTCTTCTGTAGTTAAGATCTAAGAAATATACATGTTTGGAATAACAGAAGCGTGATTTTTCTTCCATTGCAATTTCCTTTATTTTCTGGAGAAAGACTGTTTCTCGAAATAGATCAATTTAGCAAAGCAAAAGCAATTCATTAAAAAAAGAATTTCCCTCAAACTAAACAATGGTCAATTCACATAAAGAACATGTAAACTTGAGATCAAGACTTATACAATTAAGGAAAAACGTTACTGTACATTTTCCAATTATTGTTACTTTCTTAACTATTATTAAACTATTTAACTATTATTAAACTATGCTTTTAAACTTAGTTTTCATTGCGTGGGTATGCCTAAATAGTAAGTCCTTAAACAGTAAGAATCAATCATGAGAAATTCAATTTCTACCTGTAAAAGGGTTAGTCACAATCTTTATAAGACTTGTTCCATTTCTAAGATTTCATCTTATTCTTGATGAAGGATTAGAGAGGCAAATTCTAAATAATATCACTTTTAGATTACCAAAAATATTTTTTTCACTACTGCAAGAAGCATTTTTTTAGGTTCCATTTAAACTAAAGGAAGGCTTTGCCTAAAGGCATTCATATTTTCATAGGTGAGGGCTACATTCTGCTTTCAGTAAAGAACACAGAATAAAATAACAGTATTTGTGATTTTTCTTGCATTTAATAACTTCAAAAATTCACTGTGGCCAGGCGCGGTGGCTCACGCCTATAATCCCAGCACTTTGGGGTGCCGAGGCCGGCGGATCCTGAGGTCAGGAGTCCGAGACGAGCTTGGCCAATATGGTGAAACCCCGTCTCTACTAAAAATACAAAAATTAGCACGGCGCGGTGGCGCATGCCTGTAGTCGCAGCTACTCGGCAGCCTGAGGCGGAAGAATAGCTTGAACCCGGAAGGCGGAGGTTGCAGTGAGCTCAGATCGCGCCATTGCACTCCAGCCTGGGCGACAGAGTGAGACTCTGTCTCAAAAAAAAAAAAAAAAAAAAAAAAAGTCATTATGCCAAAGAATTTTTTCGATAAAATATGGCATTTATTACAAAATCAACAATATTTGGCATTCATGCACTCCTGCAAAAGTCTCATCCAAATATATCTATGTGAAAACATTTAGCCATGTTCTTGTTCTTCCAGCTGTTTTGGCAAAAATAACCGTTTCTCTCAATATCTTTATTATTCTTTCTACTTACTTCTACTCCTCTCAAGAATTTCCCAGGTATTTAACATCTTCAATGAATTCCAAAGAAATGATGTACCATTTCAGGCTATTTTTAAGAATATGATACAAACTCAGGCCCAACCAGACATATTCTTTTTGGTCTAGATCTTTGCTTATCTTGCAGGTCATTTATCCCTAAACAATTTGTATTATATTATTTTCCCTTTAAGTATAAGTAGGTCACAATATGGAATATATTCACTAGTTTTGTACATACTTTCTTATCACAACTGCCTAACTGTAGTCCATTCATATGGGAGCCGAGAAGACCTTATTATCAATATACTAATAACAAATGTAAACCAACAATTTACAATACACCAGGCAATGTACCAAATGTTGGGGATATGGAGAGATAAGCAGAATATTGTTTCCATGGAGTCTGATGGTGAATATTGCTTAAAATAATTTAAAATATTTTAATTACTTTCATCCCTAATATTCATTAACTTCAGCATCAGTCACAATTTCTTTTTTATTAAAATATTCAAAGAACTTTTATTGAACAGAACATCTGTTCAAAGTTTCAACCAAATGTTTTCCCATTAATTTTCCAATCAATATGCCAACAAAATCTCTATGCTTATTCCAATCACCTGAACTGGCCATTTACAACATAATCTTTGTTAAAAACTATCACCAAAACATACTTACTGGTGGGAGGGGGATTGGCAGTGCTGCAAGATATGAAAATACCTAGACTTAGGACCAGGCATGTTTTCTAAGGCATAAAGAAGTTAGTTTTCATTGGAAATGAGGCCCATATTCAGAGAAGCTGACACTGTTGATTCTGGATGTCTCTAGTTAAGGTGTACTTTAGGTCCAGCTACACCTCGACTCCATCCTTCTCAGCATTTGCTTATACAGCCTTCAGGTATGTGATATTACATCATTGCATAAAATCCCCCTTTTGCCTAAGTTAGTTTGAGACACATTTTCATCATTGAAAAACAAGATCGACTACTACAGAATTTATCTTACATTTGATATGTACATTAAACATAACAAGTCCCTAAAAGTCTATTAATTTGATGGTGTGACAAATAATAATGTCTTTGTATTAATAAATTAATTCATGTGCTTTTATTCAACATATATTTATTGAACATCTACTGTGTTCAAGGCACTGTGCTAGACACTAGGAATACAAAGATGAACAAAGCAGATTGTTGCCCTCCATAATCTTCAATCTTACACAGAAGACTGTACTAGTTAATATTTATTTTTGCTTGACAGAGATAGGAAGGAAGCAAAAGTATCTAAAGCATCTCCTCAGGGAAACTAAAAATTATTCTTTTTTCTTTCACAATGATTATTGATACATAAGTTATACATATTATGGGGGTACATGTGATAATTTGATGCCTATATACAATGTGTGATGATCAAATCAGGATAATTGGGATACCCATCACCTCAAATATTTATGTTTTCTTTTGTGTTGGGAACATAGCAATTCTTCTCTTCTATCTATTTTGAAGTATACAGTAAATTATTAACTGCAATTTCCTATTTTATTATTGAATACTGAACTTATTTTTTCTACCTGCTATCAACAATACATATTTTAGGGGAACCAATAACGAGCTAATTAATATGAATTTATTGAAAACTTATTCCTCAAGATACTCGGTGATATTTCAGCAGGGTACATGCAACAAACATCTTGTAAAATGTACATATTTCCTCAAATGGCACTTTATTCCCTATTTGCCAGTTGTATTTTCCATACTCAAGCAAAGTGACCTTTTTAACTTAACTTAGATTAGGGTTTATGAGTGGCTTATTTTCAAATTATACTTGACTTTCTCAATTAAAATATATTTTATTTCTTTGTTTCTCTTTAAAAAATTTGTACAAATTTATGGAGTAATGAATACTTTTGTCACATGTTTATAATTCACAGTGATCAAATCAGGGCATTTGAGGCATCAATCGTATGTGGAATAGGAGCGGTGACAGTTGGCGTCCTTGTTCTAGTTTTTAAGAAAAAGGCTTTCAGATTTCCCTCTTTAAATATGATGTTGGCTATGGGTCTGTCATATATGGCCTTTATTATGTTGAGGTACATTCCTTCTATGCCTAGTTTGTTGAGAGTTGATGTCATAAAGGGATATTAACTTTTGTCAAATTTTTTTTCTGCATCTATTGGTATTATCATATGGTTTTTGTCCCCCATTCTATTAATGTGATGTGTCACCTTTACAGATTTGCATATGTTGAATAATCCTTGCATACCTGGTATAAATCCCACTTCATCAAGGTGTATGATGTTTTTGTTATGCTTTTGGATTTATTTTGCTAGCATTTTGTTGAGGATTTTTGTGTCCATATTCCTTAGACATATTAGGGATTTCTTGTTTTGTTGTGTTCTTGTCTGGTTTTAGTATCGGGTCAATGCTGGCCTCATAAAATGAGGTAGGGAGAATACTCTCATCTTCAATTTGTTGGAATGGTTTCAGGAAGGTAGTTATTATTTCTTCTTTGTATGTATGATTGAATTCAACGGTGAATCCTTCTGGTCTAGGGTTTTTCTATGTTGAGAGACTTTTTATTACTGATTCAATCTTGCTACTTGTTATTGGTCTGTTTAGGTTTTATACTTCCTGATTTAACCTTGATAGGTTGTATGTTTCTAGGAATTTATCAGTTTCCAGTTTTTCAGTGTATAGTTGTTCATAATAGTTCTCTGATGATCTTCCGTATTTCTGTGGTATCTGTTGTAATGTATCCTTTTTCATGTCTTATTTTGTTTATTTAGGTCTTTCTTCTTGATTAGTCTAGCTGCAGATTTATCCATTTTGTTTATATTTTGAATAACCAACTTTTGTTTTGCTGATCCTTTGTATTGTTTATTTAGTCTCTATTTCATTTAGTTCTGGTCTCATTTTTATTATTTTTTTTTCATGTGCTAGTTTTGGATTTGGTTTGTTCTTGTTCTTCTAGTTCCTTTAGGTGCATTGTTAGATTGTGAATTTTTCTGCTTTTTTGATGTTGGCATTTATTGCTATAAAATTCTCTCTTAGCATTCCTTTTGCTGTACCCTATAGGTTTTGGTATGCTGTGTTTTTATTTTCATTTGTTTCAAAACCTTTTTATTTTCATCTTAATTTCTTCGTTGGCTCAATGTTAATTCAGGAGCTGCTTGTTTACTTTTCAGTGTTCTTCTTGGTATTGATTTCTAGTTTTATTCCATTGTGGTCTGAGAAGATACTTGATATAATTTCAGTTTTTTAAAAAATGTATGAGACTTGTTTTGCTGCCTCACATATGATTTATACTGGAGAATTTTCCACAGATTTATGATAAGAATGTATATTCTGTCATTGTTGGATAGCATGTTGTGTAAATGTCTATTATGTCCATTTGGTCTAAAGACTAGTTTAAATCCAATGTTTCTTTGCTGATTTTCTGTCTAGATAATCTGCCTAATGCTGACAGTGGAGTATTAAAGTCTCCCACTATTATTCTTTATAGCCTCTCTCTCTTTAGATCTAGTAACATTTTCTTTGTGAATCTGGCTACTCCAGTGCTGAGTACATGTATATATAGAATTGTTATACTCTCTCACTGAATTCATTCCTTTATGATTATGTAATGACCTCCTTTGTCTTTTTTTAAAACTGTTTTATACTTAAAGTCCATTTTACCTGATATAAATGTAGCTATGCCTGCTTGCTTTTGGTTTCCTTTTATGTGGAATACCTTTTTCCATTCCTTTACTTTCAGTTTATATGTGTCTTCACTGGTAAAGTGAGTTTCTTATTAGTAGCATATAGTTGGTTCATGTTTTCTTATCTATTCAGTCAGTCTATAACTTTTAAGTGTAGAATTTAGTTCATTTATGTTTAAGATTGTTATTGATATGCGAGGCTTTGTTCCTGTCATATTTTTGTTTTCTGGTTGTTGTATATATTCCTTGTCCCTTTCTTTTTCTCTTATTGATACTCTTTGTGGTTTGGTGGATTTCTGCAGTGGCACTGTTTGAGTGTTATCTCTTCCTCCTTTGTATTATTATTTTAACCAGTGATTTTATATTTTTACTTGTTTTTATGCTGGTGAATGTTGTTCTCTTGCTTTCTGGTTTAGGACTCCTGTGAGCATCTCTTGGAGGACTGGTCTAGTAAGGTTATGACTTCCATCAGTATTTGCTTGGCCGGGGAAGACTTTATTTCTATGTCATTTATGAAGGATAATTTTGCTGGATATAGCATTTTTGACCAACTTTTTTTTCAGCACTTCAAATAGATCATCCAATTCTCTTCTGGCCTGTAAGGGTTCAACTGAGAAATCTGTATTTAGTCTAATGGGGTTTCCTTTATAAATGACTAGATACTTTTCTCTTGCTGTTTTTAGGATTGGCTTTTTATCCATAGCTTTAGACAATCATACTATAATGTACCGTGGAGACACATTTACATTTTATCTACCTGGGAATTGCTGAGCCTCTTTTATCTGAATGTCTAAACCTTTTGCTAGATTCGGGAAATTTTCATCTATCATTTTGTTAAACAGGGTTTCTAATCTTTTTGTTGTTGTTCCTTCACCCTTGGGGATGCCAGTAACTTGACTATCCAATGGTTTTATGTTGTCCCAAATGTCATGATGACTTTGCTCATTCTTTTAAAATTTTTTTCTATATTTTTGTCTGACTGCATTATTTCAAAGATCTATCTTCAAATTCTGAGATTATTTATTCTGCCTGATCTACCTTCCAGTTTTGATGCTTTCAAATGTATTTTGTTTTTCCTTCAATAAGTGCTTCAGTTCCAGAATTTCTATTTGTTTTTTCCTAAATAAAAAAACCTCTCTTTGGTAAATTTCTCATTCATATCCTGGATTGTCTTTTCTGATTTCTTTGTATCATTTTTCAGACTTCTCTTGTGTTTCACTGAGCTTTTGAAAAGTAAATATTTTGAATTACTTGCCTGAAATAGTGAATTTTGTTTTGATTAAGATCTATTACTAAAGAATTATGCTGTTCCTCTGGCAGTGTCATATTTCCTTGCTTTTTCATGCTTCATGTGTCCTTACATTGATATCTGCACATATGGTGTAACTGTTGCTTCTTCCTATTTTTGAATTTACTTTTGTAGGGGAGAACTTTTCCTAAAGATATTTCTATGGTATTGTTCAGGTAGGGTACTTGACTTTGATTCTAAGTGTATCTCTGTATAATTTCTTTTGCTACATACAGCATTAGTGATGCCTGTCATTTTTTGGTGGATTAGGGTGTGGTTATTAGTGGAGGCTGTGGTGAAGTCATGCTGGGCACTAGGATATCAGGCAGGCCAGTGTTCAGGCCACAGTGCTGGCAGCAGTGGGCTAAGCTTGCCTATCTTTGTTCCACTGGGTGGTATACACAGGTACCTTTGTTTGCAGTTACTGGCAGGCTGATTCTTGAACCTCCAGATGTCTTGCTCAGATTCCAGTAGTGGCAGCAGTGGACCAAGTGGGTGGTCAGATATGTGGGCACTGGGCAGCTGGTGTGGCATGGAGGATGGCAATAGCAATGGCAGAACAATTCTTTGGGTCTCAGTTGGTATGCATTGATGTTGGTGGTAGCAGCTATGGGCTGGGCAGGCCCATTTCCAGGCTCACAGATGGCACTTGCAGATAAGTGCCAGCTGAAGTGGTAGTAGCTGGGAGTTTAAAGCCAACTTCAGGTCGCTAGTAGGAGTGCTCAGGTTCCAGAGTGGTAAATTGGGTTAGGCCATCCCCAAGGCCACAGGCTATGTGTTCTGTCTTGCAAGTGCAATGCCGCACTGGGTGGCCTTTTGCTCAGTATCCCGAATGGTGAAAGCAAGCACCAACCATTGTGGGTGGGGTAGGGTAATCCTCAAGTACCAGGTGGAATGCTCTGGGGAGAGGCAGTAGCAGCCATACTGAGACCCTGCCATTGGAGAGGGTGGGGTTATCCTCAGTGGCTACAGCTGGGAGAAAACACAGGTTTGTTCCATACTCCACCACTAGCAGTGGTAGCCTGAGCCTAGCTCAGGCCCTAGCCCTGGCTACAGGAGTGTCCACCTAGCTGGCATCCATGTCTCAGTGGCAACTTGCATCCTACTTGTGTCTCAGTCTCTGTCCTGGCAGTGCTTGCTTCCTGGCACTGGCCACTACAGCCCACACCTCACTTGCTTCTTAGCCTTGGCTGCAGGAACATTCTCAGCTTGCTCCTCAGTCCCATCAGGGACAGCCCAAGTTTCCCTAACACCTCAGACTCAACGCTGCTGCACCCCAGGACAATATGCAGTCTGTCAAAAGCTAGGTTTAAAAATGGCAAATTGCTGTGGCCACTTAGGTCTCAGAAGGGTGTGGGACCCAGTGCAAGCTCCCTCCCTGGAGCAGTTCCTTCCCACAGTCTATTGGCAGCTCCCTATGATAGTTTCAGGGGTTGAGAAGAATAAAGCGTTCTCCTATAGCCAGGACTGCATAATTCCA
This sequence comes from Rhinopithecus bieti, assembly GCF_001698545.2. Taxonomy (NCBI): domain Eukaryota; kingdom Metazoa; phylum Chordata; class Mammalia; order Primates; family Cercopithecidae; genus Rhinopithecus; species Rhinopithecus bieti. The sequence goes on from NW_016803844.1 coordinate 2,348,257, forward strand.
TAATAGAGATGTGGGCCATTGGATGTCTCTTGGTCACCTACTCCCTGGGCTGGGAAGTCACTTCCAGCTTCCAGCTGATTCTGGGCAGGCAGACTGTTTCTCTCTCGCTTCTCCTTCCTGCTTTTGGTGTTTTCTGTCACTTCCCTGTTGAATTCCACCACTCTCTCTCAGATAATGTATTCAATATGTGACTGTCTATACACTATTTTGGTTTTTAAAGTGGAGGAGGTGGGCATGAAGTGCTTTAGTCCGCCATCTTGAGGCCCCCCTCCAATCTCCTAATCAATAGCACCTGAATAAAAATTAATATGCAACTTTGTACTGGCCCCATTATATACATTTTAGTTAAAAGGAAAGGGAGATGAGCAATCTAATGAATATAGGGGTTCCAAAGTATCACTGAATATATAAATGCATTGACTGTAAAAGTTTATGCAGAGTGCCAAGAAAATTTAGCAAAATTATGGTGATGTGAAAGAGAAACTTTAACATCTTAATCCTGAACAAAATAATAGTGTAACGTCCATCTTAAAAGTGAGGATATCATAGTCTTCTGGAGAGGATTAAGTGAGGTAATACTTAAATAATTATCTCAACTCCAAACACATAATTGGCTTCCTTTCAAATTGTGTTCATTAAATACATGTATCTTTTTTAGTCTGAACCTCCAAAGTTTATAGTCAACACAATTATTTTATAACAACAATGAATAAACCATTATACAAATACTTAAATAGTTTAAAAACTATCCTGTGTATCCTTTGATTTTTTCATTGATGTCCTCTCCTGATTTGGGTTAGAGCCCAATTTATATGCACTTATTGTACATATTATACTTTAAGTTCTAGGGTACATGTGCACAACGTGCAGATTTGTTACATATATATACATGTGCCATGTTGGTGTGCTGCACCCATCAACTCGTCATTTACATTAGGTATATACCCTAATGCTATCCCTCCCCGCCACCTCCCCACAAGAGGACCCGGTGTGTGATGTTCCCCTTCCTGTGTCCAAGTGATCTCATTGTTCAATTCCCACCTATGAGTGAGAACATGCGATATTTGGTTTTCTGTTCTTGTGATAGTTTGCTGAGAATGATGGTTTCCAGCTGCATCCATGTCCCTACAAAGGACATGAACTCATCCTTTTGTATGGCTGCATAGTATTCCATGGTGTATATGTGCCACATTTTCTTAATCCAGTCTGTCACAGATGGACATTTGGGTTGATTCCAAGTCTTTGCTATTGTGAATAGTGCCGCAATAAACATACGTGTACATGTGTCTTTGTAGTAGAATAATTTATAATCCTTTGGGTATATACCCAGTAGTGGGATGGCTGGGTCATATGGTACATCTAGTTCTAGATCCTTGAGGAATTGCCATACTGTTTTCCATAATGGTTGAACTAGTTTACAATCCCACCAACAGTGTAAAAGTGTTCCTATTTCTCCACATCCTCTCCAGCACCTGTTGTTTCCTGATTTTTTAATGATTGCCATTCTAACTGGTGTGAGATGGTATCTCATTGTGGTTTTGATTTGCATTTCTCTGATGGAGAGTGATGATGAGCATTTTTTCATGTGTCTGTTGGCTGTATGAATGTCTTCTTTTGAGGAGTATCTGTCCATATCCTTTGCCCACTTTTTGATGGGGTTGTTTTTTTTTTCTTGTAAATTTGATTGAGTTCTTTATAGGTTCTGGATATTAGCCCTTTGTCAGATGAGTAGATTGCAAAAATTTTCTCCCATTCTGTAGGTTGCCTGTTCACTCTGATAGTAGTTTCTCTCTTTTTCAATAGACTGTTTTGCCCATGGCAACAGGGAAAAATCTTCCCTTTGCATAACCATTGTACATAAAACAGGCTTAATAAATATTTACTAATTAATAAATTAGTGTGTTCCCTAACCTCAAGAGATTCATAATTATGGAGGATGATATATACATATATTACATGAAAATAATATTGCATATATTAAAGTGTACCATAATATCTGATTTATTATATATACCTATATACATATTATATGTATTATAATATATACATATATGACATATATACATATATGATATATACATATATACTATATATGCATATATATGATTATATTATCATATATGTGTATATACCTGTATATGTATGTATATATACACCTGTATACATATACATATATACATATATATGTGTGTGTGTGTATATATACCTGTTCATCCACCAAAATATGAACTCTGATGAAAAGGTTCATATCTGATTTATCCTTGTATCCCTCAATGTCTGGCCTAGTGCTGGCATATGTGTAGAATTTGCCTCATCTGGTTCTTTAGGAAACTGCTCCAACTTGTGTGTGTGTGTGTGTGCGTGTGTGTGTGTGTAAAGTGTGTGTGCATGTGTGTGTGTGTGTAAATAGCACTTAGAATTTCAGAAGACACTGCTACTAGCCTGTGCTCAGAAGCTTAATGCAAGAGATTAAAGTGCTAGCTAAAAAAAATCACTTGAAAAGAATATTCATATAACTCAGACAACCCTTGAGATAAATGATCCCTGCTTCCGTGTGTGGGATTGACTGGAATACAGATATTTTAGAAATGATCATATTGGCAGTAAAACAACACAGTTTCAGGCATAATAGCATATGGGCTTTGGCTAGTAAACTAGAAAGTAATAGACTGGCCTGAGAAATATGGTCGACAGTAGTAGAAAAACAAGTTTGTAGGCTAGATGGAAGAATAAAAAGAATGTTAATTTTAAGCTTGTAATGTGACAACTTGAAATTATCTTTTCCGCTAAGAAACCATGTAATTATCTGAAGGTCAATCAGAATGGTCATATTAAGCCAAGTCTTTCCTACAAATATTCCTGGGTATGGTACTTTCTATCAACCCATAATGACAGCTATCATTTAAAAATGCATAACTGCACTACACAATTATACTAAATGCTTGCAAGTATGAATAATTGCATAAGAATATGGTGATTTAAGGGTAGGTAAGTCTGAAGGCAGAAGAGAGACCAAATGACTTGTAATGGTATTCTTTATCTTCATTGAGACATTGCTATTATCATTTTTAATGGACAAAACAACATAAGCTATTTTATAAAGATAATATCATATTCATATTTGCCATAGTCTGGTAAATTCTCTTTTTTGAAAGAATTAAAGTTCTTATTCTCCACTTTTACTGTGCATCAGTATTATTTTCCAGCCAGCTCCCCATGGCCTCATACGTTAACCAAGCCAGGGCCAGAACTCAATTTATAGGAAACCCAAAACTAGGACATAAAATAAATTGTATGCTCATAATAATTTTATAGAATATATTTATTTAGTGGTAAGAATCTTTAAATTTTATACTAAAATTTTCCTCCTGTAGAAGATGATCATCTTATTTATCATCATTTATTCATCATCACTTCAAAGTACTTTAAAAGATTATAGTAAAAGTCATTTCCTCAGTTTCAAGCAAAGGGACAAATTGTAGTTGTTTTCTATTGTTCTTGTCTGTTTGTTCTGGAGCTTGGGTGCCCTCATACTGATCTATTTCTTTTATTACTGGTTCATCTAATTCACGTATTGGCTGCCTATCCACCCAGTTCTTCAATAGATTCTTCTGCTTGTCACTCAGCAGCTCTCCTTGCCAACTGATATATCATCTTCCATCTGTTTAAATTCCTATGTTCTTTCTGGCACAGCTCCGCCTCCAGATTCCCTCCCAGCCACCTACCTTGCTGCCCTTCCATCTGCTATCATGACTAGTATCTTTTCTAACCTATTCCCAACTAAATTGTCATCAATTTGCCACTTGAGTTTATCAAAAGTTTATTTCTCAAAGGGCTATTACGATTGCAGTAATAACTTATAATGCAATCTAGGAGTAGAAAGGGTGAAAGGGTGTTAATGGCCATAAAATCAAACATGCATTTAATATTTGAATTATTCAACCCCTTGAAATCATTTACTGTTCTCTTCTTTCAGTGATGGTGTTTTAAAATAATGGAGTGCACCACCAAAAGATACTATCTTGTGATACATATTCTTCAGGGCACGGTTTTCTGTGTGGTCCAATTCTTGTTAGTCTTCTGGTTAATTGCATTTGGTTCATTGTTCTAAAATTTTGCATTCACTGATTAACAATCTCTTCTTGGACACTATTCTCAAGAGAGTTCAATTCAATTTTGTGACTTAATGTAGCAGAATTTCTTTTTGTTAGGATGGGTCCTGTAGTTGCTCATCAGATATTAAAGACATTATGTAAACAACACTAGCATTTGGTAGTTACAGTTTCAAAATTTCTACATTCAAGTAGTATAAAGATAGCATTTTCCCTCAGCATTGATTTAGTTGTTTGACAAAGTAACTGCTTGTTTTCATGCAGTAGATATGACATACTACAAGTTAAAACAATTTCAGGAAAATATTTAAAACTTTAGACTTAGGTATCTTGACATAAGACTGAAAACTTCTAATTGCTCATTCATATTTCTAGAGGATATACTCTCTCTCTATCAACCACGACTTGGAAAATAGTTAAGCTTATTTTTATAAGAGATTCACTCAGAATTTATCCTTAAATTCAAAATAACAGTTGAGTAAAAAAAAGGTCCATTTTTTTTTTTTTTTTTTTTTTTAAGGAAAAAAGACTTGGCTAATTTATTTCATGTCCTGGGAATGTAATATTTCTATTTATGTCAGTTTATTAAAATTTAGAAGATTTTTAATGTAGGTTTTATTATTTAGGTTTGGTAAGGAAAACAGATCTGGAGACGACTGTCATTGTAAAGATAACTTGTTGGCCAAGTCCTGTGGCTCATGCCTGTAATCTCAGCACTTTGGGAGACTGAGGCGGGCGGATCACCTGAGGCCAGGAGTTTGAGACCAGCCTGGCCAATATGGTGAAACCCCGTTTCTATTGAAAAATACAAAAACTAGCCAGATGTGGTGGCGCATGCCTGTAATCCCAGTTACTCAGGAGGCTGAGGCAGGAGAATCGCTTGAACTTGGGAGGCGGAGGTTGCAGTGAGCCGAGATCACTCCATTGCACTCCAGGAGTTTGCAATGAGCCGAGATTGCACGATTAGACTCCAACGACAGAATGAAACTTGGTCTCAAACAACAACAACAACAACAACAACAACAACAACAACAAAAATTCACTTGTTAAACCCACAGACCACCAGAGCAAAGGGCACAGCACACCGTGAGGAGCAACATGGAGGAGAAGAACTGAGGCTGGTCAGGACGCAGAGGGAGACAGGGGGACTGTGTGGTTTTCACCAGAATGAACAGGAGCAGATCAGTGTTCAGGATTAGCTAGTTTGAAAAATTTCATTTGTCACTTGTCTGGTATGTGTCCCCTAAGTGATTAGCCAAGTGGATACTGGCCCAGAGTGTGAGAACCCAGATAAGGAAGGTGGTTTTAGTGGTGGGGCTCTGGATTGGTTGGTTTGCATTTGAAACGTTTACTCAGGGGCAAGTTGTATACTAACTCCAGTAATCAACTAACACCTAGGAAGGGTAGTCCTTCCAGGGTCGGCAAAACTAAAGTATCAGAATACAGAAAATAAAAGACATGGTTAATACAATACAGTTATGCATCACTTAACTACGAGGATACATTCTAAGAAATGCACAGTTAGGTGATTTTGACTGTAGGAACATCACAAAGTGTACTTATGCAAACCTAGATGGTCTAGCCTACTACACACGCAGGCTATATGGCATAGCCTATTGTTCCTTGGCTGCAAACATGAACAGCATGTTACTGTACTGAAGACTATAGGCAAGTATAACACAATGGTAAGTATTTGTGTATCTAAACATATCTAAACATAGAAAAACGGTAATGTGTTGCTCCATATCACTAGGCAACAGAAAATTTTCTGCTCCATTATAATCTCATGGGGCCACTGTCAAATATGCAATCAAAAAGTATTTATGTGGTGCATGATTATTTAATTTAGGATTAGCAGCTATTAAAAAGAAATGCTGAGAATTTATCTGATTCAGGAGTCAGATACTTCTTTATCATTAAATGCCTCCACTGAGATTAAATAATGTCTGTGGGTGTTCACTGCCTATGAAGTCAAAATCTAAACATGTTATTCTGGTGGCAAAGTTCCTAATAACCTGCCCCCACCTTGTTTATTCTCAACTACACCACCCATCCAATCCCTCTGTTTCAGTACTGACATTAAAATATATATTATTAATTTTAGCCTCTGTACCTTTATGCATATTCTTCCTCCATGTGCAATTTAAAAAATGTTGTGCATAATTCTTCATTTCTCCTATGACAGAAAAGGTTTTACCAAATATTTTGGGTGATCCTATGCTGTACCTTTTTCCCCCTGCATTTGACTTGTTTGTTCCCATTGAAAGCACAGGCCCATCTTCTTTTGCTTTTGCAAAACCAGAGTACCTAGCAAAATCAAACAAGAGGATCCTCAATAAATGCTTCCTTATTGCACTGTGTTGCCTTGTGAGAAGAAAGAGATTGATGAACAATGAAAATGGAGTAAAAGGTATATTTACAATAAGAGGGAATAAATTGGTGAAGTATTCATAAAGCTATATTAAACCGAGGCACTCCTCAGAGTCAACCCTTAAGAGCAAATCTGAAAGAAAGATGTTTCAGATGCTAATTACTCAGGGAAAAAATTTTGAGGGGAAACCAATTTAATCATTTTTCTTGAATTGGAGAGAAAAGAAGATATTTCCCAACAATCACTTTTGTTGTAGATTCATACTTGAAAAAAAAAAAAATTCTGTGAATTTCACAGAAAACTCATCGAGACTGTTCACTGAAGCACCCTATGGGAAATTTTGTTGTTGTCTAAACATAAGCTCTGATTTACTTAATTTTCGTATGAGCTTGCTTTATTGAAAATGGGTATATTACCTCTCTTTGAATATTTGTAGGCCTCCTAATCATCCATAAGTAATCTGTAACTACCACAATCCTAAGTAAATATAGTATATACATTTACTTATATATGTAAATGTATACTTTTATACATATATGTAAATGTGTATATATTTACTTATATGTAAATGTATATATTTACTTATATATGTAAATGTGTATACATAAGTTAATATATGTACTATATATTTATAGTAATATGGTAAATATATGTACCATATAGTATAGATATTTGCATATATAGTATATATAGTAAATATATACTATACTATATATTAACTTGTATATATTTCATATATAGTGTATATATATTTCACATATAGTATATATTTCATATAT
>NW_016803844.1:2355645-2370318 GCF_001698545.2 Rhinopithecus bieti
ATATATTTCATATATACTTCAAATATATATATGAAATATATATATATTTCATATAATATGTAACTACCACTTAGGATTATGGTAGTTACAGATCACTTATGGTAGTTACTAAGTAGAAAACTAGATAGATAGGTAGATAGATAGATAAAGAGTATATACATACTATACTCTCTTCCTCTCTCTCTATATATAAAGAGAGATTTCTACTTCAATTTATTACAAGTACAAATCTATTTTAGCTATGTCAGTATTTATTCCCTATAAGAAATATTACAGCTTTCTATTTTAAAATATTATTGTCAATTATTTCTCACTCTAAGTCACGTTTAAAATTTATATTTAAAGAAATTGTAAACCCTTAGTAAATCTGTTACTTCAGAATTTTTTATACATTGATTTTAAGAATCACTAATAATTATATCAACTAAAATTAAAGTACATTTTCTTTCAAAATCTTATGTTTGATGTTTCACTACTCTAATTCCATTTGCCCTGTTTCCTTTTAATATATGTTTTGTAATATATTCAGTCTCCATTTCCAATTATATCTAACACAATTATATGCTGCCGTAACAATCACTATCTAAACTCATTTTGGTGCCTCATATATATCAAAGAAGATATTTAAAAATTCTCATCAATTTTTTGTTGGTTCCTCCCAATTGGTAGCCTATAAAAATTAATGATAACCACTGTGGGAAGCAGGAACTGAGCACATCTTATTCCAGATTTCCCTTATATGATCCGGAAACTACTGTTTATCTGAACATTATGTCTTTTAAATGAGATTGACTAATGGCTTGCGTTGAGACTAGAAAGAAGACAGAGAGGTTCAGATAAGTACAAGGGCAGTGCTTCTTGAATCCCTTTGTTGATACACTCTCCCCTTGTTAGGCCATGAATTCTACTGCTATGATCTTGTCACCCAGCACGGGAGCTGTTATTCTCCTACTGTCAACTCAGCCAGATCCAACAAGTAGCACTGCCATTCTACTTATTACTCAGAATTTAGTGTGTGTCATTAGGCAATAAATATCTTTAAGTTTCTGCCCCCCTCCATTCTTTCTCATTTTCTTCTAGATTCCATTTTATTAGCTGTTAATCAGCCACCTCAGCCAGGAGGCATTTGAGCAGAACTGAACACCATGACTCAGCATCAGGAGACCTCTAAGGTATGTAGGTAGTAATTTCTTCTTCCTTTATTCCCCTCCCTAAGGAAAAACTTCAGGTGTGAGTTTCCTCTTATACATAAACTAGATCAGTTTTGAAGATTTAAACCATTCTGTAATGCTAGGAGGTCTGTGCACAAGGCCTGGGCAACAGGAAACCTAAATAATATAGCAACATTGTAGCAGAATTGAAATGCACTGTGAAATGCCTGAAAAGTAGTTTTCCTGTGCTTTTATTATCATCATTGCTCCAAATTTCTTTCTTTTTGTAAAAAATAAAGTGATGCTTTTTTTTTCCCCAAAAAATACTTGTCCTTATCTATTATTGGTCTTGATAGATGATTTAGCAAGCATGCTTTTAAAAACAGTATCAATAAACATACACGAGGAAATAGATACACCTATATACTATAGTGCATATATTATTTTTATACACTATGAATTATAGTATATATGTATGTATGTGTGTGCATATATATTCATTAGTAATATAAATTCACTGTTGAAAAGTATCCTTAAAAAATTTTACTTATCTAGTGTCTCTTGCTTTATATTTATTAATTCTGTTTTCTCATCCTAAAGAAATGTTCAGGAATTAATCATTTGCCATGATATTTAAGCAAGCAACTTTAATTAACAAAGACTTCTGACAAATATACTCGTATAGTACTGTATTTTCAGTTTTACAGAGTTTTGTAAATTTTACTTGGATCTTATGTATTGGGTCCTATAATTGTATAAGGTTAATTTTTAAAACACCAAGAAAAAACTCTTTTTTGGGTAAATTTCACAATATGTCATCTATCCATACATTTTGGAGTAAGGCATTCCTGACAAGAGGAAAAAACAAAACCAAACCACCACAGGTCAAATGGTTTTGTTTGACAGCAAGGTCTTCCCTCAAGGACATGCTAGTCCAAATTGTTTTAATTCCATCTGCTCAGTTTGTATACAACACAGTATTTGAGTTTGAGTACCTCAGTGCTCTCCTCTGCTTCTGGGAGAAGGATTGAGCATTTCTGGTGTCTACCCACACCTCTTACTAGAATTTGAAAATGTTGACATTAAGGAAATAATCTGAGCCAATGCGATGCCACAGCCGTGCTAAAACTTCTCCACAAGGAGGCAATTTCCACTTATCAATTCAGCTCATTCTCCTGCTGCCCCTCCCCAGTTTGCAGTCTTCTACACATTCAAGCTCTAGTACATTCTTGAAAAGCTTTTGCATGCAAAATAAAACACCCTATGGTCCAATACTATCAAATATAGAAAGTCACCTCTCATTTAACATAAGAATTGAGAGTCCTGATGCTGGCATTGCAATACTAAGGTCTGAGTCAACCTTACTAATATGGCATCACCATTATCCTAACTCAGCATATTGTAGTTTACAATTACCTAACCTATAAAAAAAAACCTTGGACTTACCTTATGTGTTGACTTATCTGTCGTCCTGGGTATAACATCTATTGCAAATTGTCCATTTGAATAAATACAGCAACAGTTATACCACAATACGGCTCTCCTGCAGCAGAAAGCAAGTTAAAAGGACTTCATGCTGTGACCTCACAGGCAGGCACAGCCGCTCCCATCCTTCAGCCAACCTGAGGAGAGCAGGTTAGATGACAGAAAAGCCGGCTCTCTACATAGCAATACTTTCAAATAAAGCATTCCGTGCTGTGAGCTGGGAGATTTACATCTTCCAAATTCGGCTGACCCGAGTCAATGCTGCTTCTGTGCCTGAAAATATTAAGCATTTCACTGCAGTCACTTAATGCAAGAAACTATCTGAGGCGACTTCACAAACCCTGTCATTCTGTTCGGAGACTAAAGAATGAGCGCTGCATGCATAATTCATGCATTAAAATCTTCAATGCTCTTCCTATAGTTGCTGTTCTATCCAGTAATGGGCTATCGATCACCTCACCGCCAAGACAATTGGAGCTCTACGATTGGTTTATTTCCACAAATAAAATTACAACCTAAATCACAGGCAGAAGCCTCCAACCCTGCAACAACCACTCGGGGAAAACATTCACATAGAGGAGATGACATTTGCATACTGCAGAATGTTTAAACTGGACTCCTTCTTTGGCAAAAATGCTACAGCATCTGCTGTCTTTTATTCAAAAGATATACTTTCTGCAAGTTTAGGCTGAATATTTTACATTATAAGTGAGATATATGGAATTGGCTTTCTGCTATCATTTCTGGAACATCAACAAAGCTAAATGAAAATTAAGAAAATAAATAAAGAAAGAGAAAATAATATGTGTCTATAAAATATAGAGATTTTTACCTGGGCTCATTTGAATAACCTTTTTTAGAAAAGTTTAATTTACAAATAATTAATTCTTCATTTCAAAACGTGGAAGGAGTTTCTCTCTTAAAATCATCAATATGGGTACATGTGTTCATCAAAATTATTTTTTGTAACATAAGCACCTTTACTCTAGGTATGTCAGTGGTTCTGAGAGCTCTTGCTCTTAGAATTTAAGCTTCTAAGAACACAAGATTGTTTTCATTGCCTGAAAAAAAAAAACGGCTTTAAAACAAAATGTACATTTAATTTTGCTAATATTCATCAAGGGAAAACAAAGGTAGCATTTTAAAATGTCATAACAGTATTTGCAAAGATACTAGGATGGGAGTTTCATGTAAACCAGCAAATACATATATGTATAAGAAATGCTTGTCTATTTTTCAAAGTGTCTTAGATATAAAAAAGCAAGCCCTATTTTTCCACCAAAAGTGGACTGAACATGATGTTATTAAGGTCACTGAGATGCCTAAAGTCATGTCTTCCCAAAGCCTCCTTTTATACACTCTCTCACATACGTGCACACACACACATAATTCATATTTCTGTGTCATTCCACCTGAGCATTTGTAAAATCAAAGTGAAACCTTCAAGTTCATTACTAAGGGTGAGAGTATAAAATAACTGTCAGAGTTAAACCAAAGTTTGCCAGTTGATAATTATGCTGTAGGGAGCTATTCACCCTTGGTGGTGTTATCATGGTTATTTTCATCAATAAATCAATAGCAGTTGATAGCCCTTGAAGGCAGTAGAGGTGCTGATGACAATAGGTGAAGAGTTTAGAGATGTCCAAGTGCATGTGAAGCATAATTCCTGCTGAGCCATAGAGAAGACAGTTGCACTTGACTGATAAAGATGCTAAAACATTCCAAATGGCAGTCTGAGAAATTAGCCATCCAGTTCCTTTGTCTATTATGTATTCCCTGTGCCACAGTGTTTTTTTCTGCCCTGGGTAGCTTCTATTTTCATATTTGCATGTATTGCCACCAAGCTAATAAACTTCAATTAAACTACATAGACTTCATTCTATAATATTTCTCTTTTCTTTTTCTTTCTTTTTTTTTTTTTTTTTTTTTTTTTTTTTTTTTTTTTTTTTTTTTTTTTGAGTCTCACACTGTCGCCCAGGCTGGAGTGCAGTGAAGCGATCGCCACTCACTGCAAGCTCCACCTCCCGGGTTCAAGTTATCCTCCTGCCTCAGCCTCTCAAGTAGCTGGGATTACAGGCACCCGCCACCACGCCTGGCTAATTTTTTTGTATTTTTAGTAGAGACGGGGTTTCACCATGTTAGTCAGGATGGTCTTGATCTCCTGACCTTGTGATGCGCCCGCCTTGGCCTCCCAAAGTGCTGGGATTACAGGCCTGAGCCACCACGCCTGGCCCCCCCAATATTTCTCTCTTCTATCAGTAATATTATTTATTCCTTAAATAGAAGATTTAAAGGCCTAAGACATTTTATAAATCACAGAAGTTTTATCAATTTAATCATATATAGAAGCAATTTCATATAAAAAGAGCATTTTATTTATAAATAGAAATTTGAATATTTTGAAATTTATTAGGTACAAGGTTATATAGAGTACAATAATTTAGGAATTCTAAATTATTGACATACCCTACGATAATTACAAATGTAAGCATTAGAAACTTCAGTTTCCTAAAATGGCATGATTCAGCAGTGCATAACCAGGTGGCTGGGAAGAGCATTAGCTTAGTGCCTCTTTCATCAGTGAGCGGAAGGAAAGTCAGTATCGTTTCTCACTTACAAATCTCCATAGCCAACTCTGAAACGAAGATTACAACTTTGCATCTGCTTGGTTAAGTTTCAGGATTTGATTGTCTAAAGATGGAGACAGAGATGAGAAACACACAAAAACACACATACACACACACATCATCATCATCACCATCATCATCATCATTTCATCATCATCATCATGTCATCATCCTAGAATAGATGAAAATTAGAACCCAGCAAAGTAGAGAAATATATGGCATGAGGAAAACTATGGAGATAGTAAATCCTGAGGAAATCAAAGAAAAGATACAGCAAGTAAACCTTGAATGGAAATGACGGAGGAAAAGTAGACAGTCGTACTCTCAGATAAAACAAAGACAAGGTTGTAATGAAGAGCCAATTTGCATTTTTCAGAAGTCTGGCTATGCCGGAGAAAAACACTTAAATGATCTTTCCAAATAGATGGAAAACAGAGATGGCCACTTTAGACAAATGCAATGTCTTCGCAGATCAAGAAGCTTTCCAATATTTTGCATTTTATGGTGCATGTAAAATAAGGAATGAACTCTATAATGTGAATGGGGTCAATAAGATAAATCAAAATTTGGGTATAAAAGCAAAATTTGGGTGTAAATCTGTGATATATATTAAGATGTCTAACTGACTACTGTCATTTGGAAAATGCATAATTTGTCTCCAATATAAGGAAAAATAATGCCATGACAAGTTAGGAAAAGAATTTAACCTACCAAAGATTCTGCATTCCTGAGTTCAAGGGATAAGTATTGTGGGAGAAGATTTCATTTGTTCTCTAAGATTTAAGACATGCTTCCTACTTTTCTCTCTGCATCCTACCAATATCAAAGACACTCTCTAATATAGCCCATTCATTTAATTAAAATATTTATTTTGTACCTTCTACACGCAAGGAATTGCACTAGATGCTAGGAAGGCAAATATGTATCAGTAAGTTGTTGCCTCCAAGATGTCCATACTTCCATAAGGAAAACAGGCCACAACACTGTTGGAGAGTAATGCATATAGTTGCTATGATACTCATTGAGATATGTAAATTAGTTAGCCAAAGCACATAGAACTGTGTCTATATGTAAAAATAACTGCTAGGCAAATGTTAATTATTCTTATTTTATTCCACTATAAGAGGCATATCAGCAGAGGAAACATTGGCATTATGATCTACCCATGGGAGCATTGGGAAATGATTCATTGAGAGAATGGGTGATAGTTAAAGACACGGGGGTTTATAATAGAAACAATATGGGCTTTAATGTTTGTCAAATTTGATATTAAATGTAGGCTTTGCTGAATTTAACTATATGACTAGGATACACCATTCATACTTCAAGAGCATCAGTTTTATCATGTAAAATCAACTTAAATATCTATGTCTCTTTAGGTTTTGTGAGAATTAAATAAATTATTTAGGGTACAATTGTTAAAACACAGTTTTGGAGTCAGCCAAGGAGTGTTTAAATCCTGCCTCAATTTCTTCATCTCTAAAATGGAGATCTTGTCAAACTCATAGAGTTACTAGGAAATTCAACTATTACTATGTCTTTACATTACTTAACACAGTTTCCGATACAGTAAGGACTTTAGAAACATTAATTGATTTCCTCCCAAGGCTTAGTCTTGGAAGAAAAGTCTTGAAGGCATTTCCAGTAAAGAGAACAACACATGCATTTGTAGGGAGGGAGGACATTACATGATAAGCTTGAGAAACTCAAGTTTCTATATGATGAGAACTTTGGATACAATGGACAATTTGTCAGGTGATCAGGCAAAATTATATAGAATCTGATTTATATAGACCTTTTAAAAACTGTTAAAATATTGATTATATAGGACAATTTCAACACTATTAAGGTGTTTGATGCTATTCTGCAGATATAGAAATATTTCAAGATTTCACCAAGAGAGTAATATGGGCCAGATTTTGTGGGGAATGATAGACTGGATGCCATAAGCATGGGCAAGGAATATGTTTAATAGAATATCATTTCTAATCCCCCAGAAGTGATGAGGGCCTAAAGAAGGTAAATGTAAGGGTATGGTGATGAGGAAAATACTTTAGAGATATTTAAACACTAGAGTAGCAGTACTAAGTCTTACAAGAATATGGTGAGATAATGAGAAAATAATTTTAGATTTAACAAAGGAGAGGTAAACTAGGAAGATGAAGAGTTAGACACATAAAATTTCCAATAATATATTGGATAATGAGTCTGTAGCTGAATATATTGGTTTGTTAGTGTCCAGACTGCTTAAGCTATGGAAGTCAATGAAATAACTCAGGGTTTGAAAGTGTACAGTGAAAAGAAGATGGAAAATAAAACCCTGAAATGTAGATAAGTAAATGTCTATAAAAGACTTCTGTTAATATTTGACATGTTAATAAATTGATGGCAAAAGGGAAATCTGCTAATATTCATTACACATACATAATAAGGCTGGAAAAATGTTTAGTACTTTACTTAAACTGATTTAATTTGATCACCACAAAGCCCTTATCAGTTAAGTAGCATCTATTTCCATTTTGTCAATGAAAAATCAGGCTCAAAGAAAATTAAGTAATTTGGTCAAGTCACATAACCAGTGAACCAGTGAGCTGGAAGTCACATCCAAGATTTATAACTTCATAGCTCAGGCTTCTTTCACCACATCAAGCTGCTGAGAACCACAAACATAACAGAATGCTTTTTCTCCATTTTTTTCTTTGCATTCTTATATCCCAGAATACCAACAAGTAGTCCCTGTTATATAAAAAGTGTTTATAGTAATCACAACTAATTTTCAAAATTGGAGATAGAAAAGAAAATTAGAATATGAAGAAGAATTAATATTTATTATTATGTTCCAAACATATACTATTGTATATATGTGTGGATATATGTTTGTGTGTATATATACATATATATGTGTATAATACATACATACACCCATTATATCATTATACCAAGACTACTTTATAAAGAAAATGCTATATTCTCAATTACAAGTGGGAGCTAAACATTGAGTATGCTTGGACATAAAGATGGTAACAACAGACACTGGAGAATATAAGAGGGAGACAGAGAAGAGGGTAGGAGTCGATAAAACTACCTGTTAGGTATTACGCTCATTACCTGGGTGATGGATTCAATCATACTCCAAACCTCAGTATCAAGCAGTATACTTTTGTAATAAACCTGTCCATGTAGCCCTTGGTTCTAAAATAAAAGTTGGAAGAAAAAAGAAGATGCTATTACCTTATTCTATAGATTTTTTAAAAAGCTGGCTGAGATCGTTTAAATAACTTTCTTAAAGGTACATAGATATAAGGAAAAAGAAAGAATTTGAGTTCCGTATGACAAAAAGCCATGTTTATTACATTATATCACACTTTAATAGTATTTTTTAAAATTCACTCAGAATAATACAATAGAGCTACAAGTATCAACATAGAGCCTACAAGCTTAATATTGAGGATGAAAATGTACAGAAGAACTCATACATCACAATTCCAATTATAACATTTAAAAACAAGCAAGCCAGTGTAATAATATATTTTCCCAGCACTTTGGGACCCCGAGGCGAGCAGATCACCTGAGGTCTGGAGTTCAAGACCAGCCTGGCCAACATGGTGAAACCCTATCTCTACTAAAAGTACAAAAATTAGCCGGGTGTGGTGGCAGGCACCTGTAATCCCAGCTACTCAGGAGGCTAAGGCAGGAGAATTGCTTGAACCTGGGAGATGAAGGTTGCAGTGAGCTGAGATCACGCCATTGCACTTCAGCCTGGGTGACAGAGTGAGACTCTGTCTCAAAATAAAAAAAAAAAAGATTTATAAAAAAGATTGAGACATATATAAATATAAGTATCAAATTCAGGATCATAGTTATTTCTGGAGAGCAGAGGGGGGTATTACTGGAAAGAAATTCACAGAAGACTTCAATTGCACATAGTACTATTTATTAAACTGGTAGTGGAATAGAAATTTTGATTTTGTTTTTGAATACTATCTAAATATTTGCAATATCAATAATATATTTTAAAAGTGAGGAAAATATAATAAAGTCAGCTCCCTTGGTTTTATAGCTGGAGTCCTCTTTCTTCAGTTTCTATTTCCCTTTTAAGATGATAACCAGGAATACTTCTAAAGTCATCCAATTCTATTTGAAGCATCTCTCCAATCATTAAGAAAGAGATTCAGTTAAAGAAAAAAAATAAAAATAAGTATCTATAGTGAACAGGATCCTAACATGTTTCAAAATTTGAGGTACTTGTACATGGTTCATGTAACATTAAAGGATTTCTGGTTCCATTAAAATACCCAAGATTTTCCCTAATGTTTCAAATAGTTTTCAAATATCCATATACCAAATGATTTCCCAGGTTTCACGAAAATGAGCTAATGGCAATTTAATCTCCATGTAAAATGAGACCATCAATACTACTACTAATGGTTACAAGTATAATTGAAAAACATAATTTAAAGTCTTTTAAGTTTATCAGAGTATAACAAATAATTCTAATAATCCCTATTTAATCATATTTACTTTTAGTTACTTTAAAATAGGCAGTTTTTCTTTTTAAGTGACTACATGCTCCTGGTGGAAGGCATACTCAACTCATATTTAAATCAAGAAATCTCAGCAACAAGTCTGCCCCATGAGAGTCACCAAACAGCTTTGGATACCTGCCAGTCTGTCTCCCTGGGTACATATTAAGGAAGAGCTTTTAAAATTGCATACTATTCAGCTTCTCTAGTAACACATTTAAATATTTGAAAAATAATTTAGCCTAAACACATTTCCAGTCTCAAGACAATTTAGACCTGTCTCATTATGTCTCAAATTATTTATTCAACAAATATGAGTACACTCTTGGTTATTTTAGAACTTTTGAGCTTTTGAGAAGTATGAATCAAACAGTAAGTAATTCCTTTAGAAAGATTTAATGTGGAGTGATGTCATCAAGATGACAGAGATGGAGACATCAGCCTTATTTTCCCTACAAAGGCAAGAAAAGCATCCTTGGGATTGCTCAAATGTCCAAAAGAATCTAAGAAACAGAATGAAACAAAACAAACAACAAATAAACAAAATACCCAGAATAATCATGTAGAATAAATCACTGGGGAGAATGGCACACCTGAGATATCTAGAGATGTCTAGAATGGTGGGGGCTATCAGTATTAGCCACGCATCAGATGCCAGCATGGTTTCCAGTGATCTTCTCTGCAGGGGACACTGGTAACTTTCACCGCTGAGGTAATCAAGAGCCTTTGTCACTGTGAACAACTTGGAGAGGGAGATGCTGTGATCTCCCCAAAAAGGAACTATTATTGTGATGTTACCTCCCAAACCCCACCAAACTCTAGAGTCATGACCACTCCACTTGTACCCATGTTCCAGACCACTGGCCCTATGGCTCTGCTGTAAGTGTCCATGTCTCAGACACCAGAGCACTGTATCTGTGATCTACCTACACTCCAGTTCCTATAGACACTCTACACAACTGTATTCTGGACTCTGACTTCACTCCCACTCCATATGTGTCCACACCTCAGAATCAGAGCCACTGCTATGGTTTGAATACTTGCCCCCTCTGAACCTTACATTGAAATTTGATCCCCAATGTGGCAGTGTTGGACTTAATGGGAGGTGCCTGGGTCCTGAGGATGGATACCTCAGGAATAGAGTAATGCCCTCCATCAGAGGTGAGTAAGTTAGTTCCCACAAGAGCTGGTTGTTAAAAAGAGCCTAGTACTTCCTCACCCTCTCTCTTTCTTCCTCTCATACCATGTCATCTCTGCACATGCTGGTTTCCCTTTGCCTTCTGCCATGACTGAAAGTATTCTGAGGCCTTTACCAGATGTAGATGCTAGTGCCATGCTTCTTATAAAAACATAATAAGCATGTGAATCCTTCACCGGCGACCAAGGTATCCAGGTTTTCTCATCAAAATGGACTAGAGGGCTGGCATGACCCCCGGAGAGAAGAAAGAGCAGTGTGGTGTGGCAGCCCACCTGAGAGCCATGCGAGGAAGGGGAACCCCTCCTCTCAGCCACGGGAGGTGGTGAGTGAGCATGATACCCAGCTGGGGAAACTCCTTTTTCCACAGAACTGTGCAACCCACAGATCGGAACATCCTACTCGTGAACCCACGCCACCACTGTCCCAATTCCAGAACCTGCAGATTCTCTCAGTCTCTCAGCTGGAATCTGCTTAAGCTTACTGAACTCCAGGGGGGAGGGGCGACCAGCACTGACTGCAGCTGCCTGCTGTCTAAGATATTTGAGTTCCTTGGGGGAGGAACCGCAGCCAGAACTGGGACCCTGCAACTGCCTAACATGCTAAGCTCCCTGAACGGGGGAAGAGCTATAAAAATATATAGCTCCAGGCTGCACTTTTCCCTTGCTGGAGCCAGGAAGGTCGGATAGCTTGGTCCCAAGACTTGTCCCCACAGCACAGCACACCTGCTGTGGAATAAGGTCAGAGTACCTCTTCAGGTCTAACCCTGACCCATCCTTCCTCAGTGGGAGGGGCTTCCCGACAGGATCTCCAATAACTCCAGCCAGAGGTTAGGGGAAAGTATTCACATCTCCATGGGCCTGAGCCCATAGGGGGAGGAGTGGCCACAGTCTCTGCAGACCAGCAGTCTTAGCCTCTCCTCCTGGTAGTTCTGAAGACTCTGGGCAGCCCAGACAGGTGGGTTTCTCCCCAGAAAAATACATCTTCTCCACCAAGGGACAAAGTGCTTCATTAAACAGGTCCTGCTTCCCATGCCACCCAACTGGGTGAGACCCTCCAACAGGGGTTGTCAGACACACCCTATACAGGAACGATCCTGCTGGCATCAGGTTGGTGCCCCTCAAGGTCAGAGGTCCCAGAAGAAGAAGCAGGCGCCCATCTTTGCTGCTCTTCAGCCTCCTTAAATGACATCTGCAGGCACAACAGCGAATAAGATGAATAAGGCCTGAAGCAAACCCCCAGCAAACTGCAGCAGCCCTACAGAAGAGGGACCTGACCATTGAAAGAAAAACAAGGACAAAGTGACAAAAATAGCTTCAACAACAACAAAGTCCCCACAAAAACCCCATCCAAGGGTCAGCAACCTCAAATACCAAAACTAGACAAGTTCACAAAGAATCAATGAAAAAATGCTGAAAACCCAAAAGGCCAGAGTGCCTCTTCTCCCCCAAATAATTGCAACGTCTTTCATCAAAGGCACGGAACTGGACGGAGGATCAGATGGATGAATTGACAGAAGTAGGCTTCAGAAGATGGGTAATTAAAAAATTATGATGAGCTAAAGAAGCATGTTCTAACCCAATGCAAAGAAGCTAAGAACCTTGATAAAAGGTTAGAGACATTACTAACTAGAATATCCAGTTTAGAGAGGAATGTAAATTACCTGATGGAGCTGAAAAACACAGCACAAGAACTTCTTGATGCATACACAAGTATCAATAGCAGAATTGACCAGGCGGAAGAAAGGATATCAGAGTTTGAAGACAACCTTACCAAAATAAGACATGCAGACAAGAATAGAGAAAAAAAGAATGAAAAGGACTGAACAAAGCCTCCAAGAAATACGGGACTTTATAAAAAAACTGAACCTACAATTGATTGGACAACCAGAAGGAGATGGGGAAGATGGAATCAAACTAGAAAACACATTTCAATGTATTATCCAGGAGAACTTCCCCAACCTAGAAAGAATTTGTCAACATGCAAATTCAGGAAGTACAGAGAACACCATTAAAATGATACTCCACGAGAAGATCACCCTAAGACAAATAATCATCAGATTCTCCAACGTCGAAATGAAGGAAAAACTGTTAAGAGCAGCCAGAAGGAAAGGCCAGGTCACCTACAAAGGAAGGCCCATCAGAATAACAACAGACCTCTCAGCAGAAAGTCTATAAGCCAGAAGAGATGGGGGGCCAATAGTCAACCTTCCTAAAGAAAAGAATTTTCAACCCAGAATTTCATATCCAGCTAAACTAAGCTTCATATGCAAAGGAAAAATAAAATCCTTTCCAGACAAGCAAATGCTGAGGGATTTTGTTACCACCAGGCCTGCCCTGCAAGAGCTCCTGAAAAAAGCATTAAATACTAAAAGGAAAAGCCAGTACCAGCCACTGCAAAAACACACCGAAACATAAAGACCAATGACACTACAAAGGAACTACATCAACTAGTGTGCAAAATAGTCAAATAGCATCATGATGATAGGATCAAACTCACACATAACAATATTAACTTTAAATGTAAATAGGCTAAATGTCCCAACTAAAAGACACAGACTGGCAAACTGGATAAGGAGTCAAGATCCATCGTGTGTGTGTATTCAGGAGACCCATCTTACATGCAAAGACACACACAGTCTCAAAATAAAGAGACGGAGGAAAATTTACCAAGGAAATTTCTTTCTTTACCAAAGAAAAAAAAAGGGGGGTTGCAATCTCCTAGTCTCTGACAAAACAGACTTTAAACCAACAAAGAGCAAAAAAGACAAAGAAAGGTATTACATAATGGTAAAGGGAACAATTCAACAAGAAGAGCTAACTATTCTGAATATATATGCACCCAATACAGGAGTACCAAAATTCATAAAACAAGTTCTTAGAGACCTACAAAGAGACTTAGACTCCCACACAATAATAGTGTGAGACTTTAACACCCCACTGTCAGCATTAGGCAGATCAATGAGAGAGAAAATTAACAAGGATATTCAGGACTTGAACTCAGCTCTGGATCAAGAGGAACTAGTAGACATCTACAGAACTTCCTACCCCAAATCAACAGAATATACATTCTTTTCAGTGACACATGGCACTTATTCTAAAATCAACCACATAATTGGACATAAAACACTCCTCAGCAAATATAAAATAATGGAAATCATAACAAACAGTCTCACAGACCACAATGCAATCAAATTAGAGCACAGGATTAAGAAATTCACGCAAAACTACACAATTTCATGGAAGTTGAACAACCTGCTCCTGAACGACTCCTGGGTAAATAATGAAATTAGGGCAGAAATCAAGAAGTTATTTGAAACCAATGAGAACAAACAGACAATGTACCAGAATCTCTGGGACACAGCTAAAGTCATGTTAAGAGGGAAATTTATAGCACTAAGTGCCCACATCAGAAAGCTAGAAAGATCTCAAATTGACACTCTAATATCACAATTAAAAGAGCTAGAGAGACAAGAGCAAAATAATCCAAAAGCTGCCAGAAGACAGGAGATAACTAAGATCAGAGAAGTGAGGAGATAGAGACACAAAAAACCCTTTAAAAAAATCAACGAATTCAGGAGCTGTTTTTTTTTTTTTTTTTTTTTTTTGGAACAAAATAACCTTTTTTCCCCAAACCTGGGGGGCGGGGGGGGGTTTTTGGCTTCCGCAAACCCCTGCCCCCTGGGTTCCCCC
>NW_016803844.1:2370404-2405493 GCF_001698545.2 Rhinopithecus bieti
TTTTTTTTTTTTTTTTTTTTTGGAACAAAAATAACAAAATAGATTGACCAGTAGCTAGATTAATAAAGAAGAAGAGACAGAAGAATCAAATAGACACAATAAAAAAAATGATGGAGGGGATATCACTACTGACCCCACAGAAATACAAACTACCATCAGAGAATAATATGAATACCTCTATTCAAATAAACTAGAAAATCTAGAAGAAATGGATAAATTCCTGGACATGTACACCCCATCAGGACTAAACCAGGAAGAAGTTGAATCCCTGAATAGATCAATAACAAGCTCTGAAATTGATGCAGTAATTAATAGCCTACCAACCAAAAAAAGCCCAGGACCAGACGGATGCACAGCTGAATTCTGCCAGAAATACAAGGAGGAGTTAGTATCATTCCTTCTGAAACTATTCCAAACAATTGAAAAGGAGGGACTCCTCCCTAACTCATTTTATGAAGCCAGCATCACCCTGATACCAAAACCAGGAAGAGACACAACAAAAAAAGTAAACTTCAGGCCAATATCCCTGATGAACATCAATGCAAAAACCTTCAATAAAATACTGGCTAGCCGAATCCAGCAGCACACCAACAAACTTTTCCACCACGATCAAGTCAGCTTCAACCCTGGGATGCAAGGCTGGTGCAACATACACAAATCAATAAACATAATCCATTACATAAACAGAATCAAAGACAAAAACCATAAGATTATCTCAATAGATGCAGAAAAGGCCTTTGAAAAAATGCAACATTGCTTCATGTTAAAAATCTCTCAATAAACTAGGTATTGGTGGAACGTATCTCAAAATAATTAGAGCGATTTATGACAAACCTACAGACAATGTCATGTAGAATGGGCAAAAGTTAGAAGCATTACTTTTGAAAACTGGTACAAGACAAGGATGCCCTTTCTCACCACTCCTACTCAACATAAAATTGGAAATTCTGGCCAGGGCAAATAGGTAACAGAAAGAAATAAGCGGTATTCAAATAGGAAGAGAAGAAGTCAGGTTGTCTCTGTTTGTAGATGACATGATTTTATAGTTAGAAAACCCAATCATCTCAGCCCAAAGACTTCCTAAACTGATAAGCAACTTCCGCAAAGTCTCAGGATACAAAATCAATGTGCAAAAATCACAAGCATTCCTTTACACCTACAATAGGCAAGCAGAGAGTCAAATCATGAATGGAATCCCATTCACAATTGCTAAAAAAGAATAAAATACCTAGGAATACAGCTAACAAAGGATGTGAAGGACCTCTTCAAGGAGAACTACAAACCACTGCTCAAGGAAATGAGAAAACACAAACAAATAGAAAAACATTCCATCCTCATGGATAGGAAGAATCGATATCATGAAAATGGCCATACTATCCAAAGTAATTTATAGATTCAATGCTATTCCCATCAAACTACCATTTACATTCTTCACAGAATTAGGAAAAAACTATTTTAAGTTTCATATGGAATCTAAGAAGACCCTATATAGCCAAGACAATCCTAAGCAAAAAGAACAGAGCTGGAGGTATCACACTACCTGACTTCAAACTATACCACAAGGCTACGGTAACCAAAACAGCATGATACTGGTACCAAAACAATCATATAGACCAATGAAGCAGAATAGAGACCTCAGAAATAACACCACACATCTACAACCATCTGATCTTTGACAAACCTGACAACAACAATCAATGGGGAAAGGATCTCCTATTCAGTAAATGGTACCAGGAAAACTGGCTAGCCATATGCAGAAAAATGAAACTGGACTCCTTCCTTACACCTTGTATAAAAATTAACTCAGGATGGGTTAAAGACTCAAATGTAAAACCCAAAACCATAAAAGAACACCTAGGCAATACCATTTAGGACATAGGCATGGGCAAAGACTTCATGACAAAAACTCCAAAAGCAATTGCAACAAAAGCCAAAATTGACAAATGGGATCTAATTAAACCAAAGAACTTCTGCATAGCAAAAAAAAAAAGAAAAAAAAAAAAAAAAAGCACTATCATCAGAGTAAGGAGGCAATCTACAGAATGGGAGAAAAATTTTGCAATCTACCCATCTGACAAAGGTCTAATATCCATAATTTACAGGGGACTTAAACATATCTACAAGAAAAAACACCATCATAAAATGGGCAAGTGATATGAACAGATACATCTCAAAAAAAGACATTTTCATAGTCAACAAACATATGAAAAAAAGCTCAACACCACGGATCCTCAGAGAAATGCAAATCAAAACCACAATGAGATACCATCTCACACCAGTCAGAATGGCCATTATTAAATTGTCAGGAAATAAAAGATGCCGGCAAGGCTGTGGAGAAATAGAAATACTTTTACACTGTTGGTGGGAATGTAAATTCGTTCAACCATTGTGGAAGACAGTATGGCAATTCCTCAAGGATCTTGAACCAGAAATACCATTTGACCCAGCAATCCCATTACAGGGTATATACCCAAAGGAATATAAATCATTCTATTATAAAGACACATGCAAATGTATGTTTATTGCAGCACTATTTACAATAGCAAAGACATGGAACCAACCCAAATGCCTATCAATGATAGACTGAATAAAGATAATGTGGTACATATACACCATGGAATACTATGCAGGCATAAAAAGGAATGAGATCATGTCCTTTGCAAGGACATGGATGAAGCTGGAAGCCATTGACCTCACCAAACTAACCCAGGAACAGAAAACCAAACACAGCATGTTCTCACTCATAAGAAGGAGCTGAACATTGAGAACACATGGACACAGAGAGGGGAACAACACACACCCCAGCCTGTTGTGGGGTGTGGGATGAG
The DNA here is from genome assembly GCF_001698545.2 of Rhinopithecus bieti. Lineage (NCBI taxonomy): Eukaryota > Metazoa > Chordata > Mammalia > Primates > Cercopithecidae > Rhinopithecus > Rhinopithecus bieti. The sequence continues at coordinate 2,373,233 of NW_016803844.1, forward strand.
GGGAGGGAACTTAGAGGATGGGTCAATAGGTGTAGCAAACCACCATGGCACATGTATACCTATGTAACAAACCTGCATGTTCTGCACATGTATCCTGTTTCTTTTTTTTCTTTTTAGAAGCAAAAAAGAAAAAAAATGAAAATTATTGAGTGAAAAATGAAGACAGCAAAAAATAAAAAGAAAGGAGGGGAAGGCAGGAAGGCAGAAGGAAGGAAGGAAGCAAAGAAGGAAGGAAGGAGGGAGGGAGGAAGGAAGGAGAGAGAGAGAAAGAAAGCAAAAAAGAAAGAGAAAGAAAAAGGGTGGGAGGGAGAGGGCAGAAAAAAAGAAAGAAAGAAAAAGAAAGAGAGAAAGAAAGAAAGGAGGAAGGGAGGGAAGGAAGGAAGGAAGGAAGGAAGGAAGGAAGGAAGGAAGGAAGGAAGGAAGGATTGATTTTCAAAATAACCAAAAAATTAACAAAATGGCAATATTAAGTCCTGACCTAGCAATAATTATCTTGAATGCAAATGGATTAAATTGTCTCAAGAAAAGATACAGAGTGGCTTAATGGATTAAAACAGACAAATGAACAGAAAAACAAGACCTAACTAGATGCTACCTAGAAGAGACTCACTAGAGCTTTAAGGGCACATAAAAGTGAAGGGATGTAAGAAGATGTTCCATGCAAATGGAACCTAAATATATAAAATGGTCTTTTACAAAATAGGCTTTAAGTAAAATACTGTCATAAGAGACAACAAAGGTCATTATATCATGATAAAAGTGTGAATTCATCAAGATATAACCATTGTAAATATATGCATCCAATACTGTAGCAGCTAAATATATAAAACAAATATTAACAGAACTGATGGGAGAAATGAACAGAAATACAATAGTATTAGGGGCTTCAATACCCCATTTTCAACAATGGATAAATCATTGATACAGAAAATCAGTAACAAAACAACAGACTTAAATAACAGTATAGACAAAATGAACACAAGAGACATATACAGAACATTCCATCCAACAGCAGCAGAATACATATTCTTCTCAAGAGTACACACAGCATTCTCTAGGATAGATCATACATTGGGCCGCAAAATAAGTCTTATCAAATTTAAGAAGCTTGAAATCATACTAAGTATCTTTTACAACCAAATCTAGAAGTCAATAATAATAGAAGACCGGAAAATTCACAAACATGTGGAAATTAAACAGTATGCTCCTGAATAACCAAAGTTAAAGTCAAAGAAATCAAAAGATAAATTTGAAAATATCTTGAGACAAACAAAAATGAAAACACAACATACCAAAATTTAAGGGATGCAGCAAAAGCAGTTCTAAGGAGACAGTTGTGGCAATAAATGTCTACATTAAAAAAAAGAAAGGTCTCACATAAACAACCTACCATTACACCTCAAGGAATGAGAAAAAGAAGAACAAACAAAGACTAAAGTTAGTAGAAGAAACAAAATAACAAAATCAGAGCAGAAATAAATGAAATGGAAACTGGAAAAACAATAGAAAATGTCAATGACATTAAGAGTTTTTTTTTTTTTTTGGAAAAGATAAAGTTAACAAACCTTTAGTGAGACGAAGGAAAGAGGAGAAAAGACTCATAAAATGAGAAATGAAAAAGGACATGACAAGTGATATCACAAAACACAAAGGATTATAAGAGGCTACTATAAACTATTATATGCGAGCAAATTAGATAATCTGGAAGAAATCAATAAATTCCTAGAAGCATACAACCTATCAAGATTGAATTATGAAATAGAAAATCTACACAGACCAATAACAAGTAAGGCAATTTAATCAGTTATCAAAAATCTTCTATGAAAAAAAGCCCAGAAATGGATGACTTTACTGGTGAATTCTTTTAGAAAAGAATTTTCAAACATTTAGAAAAGAATTTATGCCAATCTTTCTCAAACAGTTTGAAAAATTATAGAGAAGTGAACACTTTCAAACTCATTTTATGAGACCAGCTTTGTCCTTGTACCAAAGCCAGATAAACACACTACAAGAAAAGAAAATTACAGGCCAATTCTGATAAACATAGATGCAAATATCCTCACCTCAGTGTTTCCAAAAGGCATATTGTGTTGTCTTTGTAAAATACCAGTAAAAGGTTATGTAATACATTATGGATGATACTTAAAAAATTAAAAACAGAATGACCATATTATCAAGCAATCCCATTTCAGGATGCATATCCAAAGAAAATTTAGTCACTCTCTTGAAGATATAGCTGTACTTCCATGTTTACTGCAGCATTATTCTCAAAAACCAAGTCATGAACACAACCTAAGTGTCCATTGATGAATGAACGGATAAAGAAATCTGATGTATATGCGATTAAATATTAATCAATTTTTATTTGTTATTTATTTTTAGAGACAGGATTTCATTCTGTCACCCAGACTGGAGTACAGTGACATGATGGTAGCTAATTGTAACCTTGACCTTCTGGGGTCAAGTGATCTTCCTGTCTCAGCCTCCTGAGTAGCTAGAACTACAGTCATGTACCACCATGCCTAGCTACTTTATTTATTTATTTATATTTTGTAGATATGAGGTCTCACTATGTTGCCCAGGCTGGTTTCAAACTCTTGCCCTCAAGCAATCCTCCAGTCTTAGCCTCCCAAAGGTCTGAAATTACAGGCATGAGCCACCATTCCAGCTCAATTTTTAAAAGGAAGGAAATCCTGTCATTTGCAACAACTAGGATGAACCTGGAGAACATTATGCTAACTGAAGTGTCACACACAGAAAGATAAATACTATGTAATCTCACTTATATGTGAAATCTAAAGGAAAAAAAAAATCAATCTCATAGGAACAGAATAGAAAGTTAGGTATTAGATGTCAGGGCATGGTGGAAATGGGGAGATGTTGGTCAAAGGGTACAAACATGGCAGTTGTAAGATGAATAAGTTCTAGAGACCTCATGTAAAACATGGTGACTATAGTTAATAATGCCATATTATACACTGAAATTCTCTAAGAAAGTAGATCTTAAGTATTGTCAGCACAAAAATAACAAAAGGTAGCTATGTGAGGTGATGGCTATGTTAACTAACTTTATTGTGGAAATCATTTAGCAATGTGTATGCAGATACCAAAACATCACTTTGTGACTCATACACACCTTGAATACATAAAATTTTTATTTGTCATGTATACCTCAACAAAGCTGAAGAAAATAAAAGAGGGTTTATTGTAGGAATGCATGAATGAATAAATGCCCTAAACAAAATTCGCTACAATACTTGATTTAAAATACAGACTTCATTTATGGACTTTCAGTCTCATTATCATTAAAAAGGATTTATTTTAAGACTTTTGCATATATTTTTTAAAATAACCATACCATGATTACAGCATACAAATATATATTGTTCACACTAATAATGCACACTAATCCATCCTCTACCAGCCCCAAAGATAGCCACTATCTTGACGACTAACAATAGAGATTAGTGTCACCTGATTTTTATTAAATACAAATATTTTAAAACAATCTGTAGAGTTTCAAAATTCTCCAAATATATAGAGCCATGTACAAATTAGTTTTGACTTTTTCTTTTCTTTTCTTTTCTTTTTTTGTGAGACAGAGTCTCGCTCTGTTGCCCAGGCTGGAGTGCAGTGGTGCAATCTCGGCTCACTGCAACCTCTGCCTCCCAGGTTCAAGCGATTCTCCTGCCTCAGCCTCCAGAGTAGCAGGGATTACAGGTGTGCACCACCACGTCTGGATAATTTTATATTTTTAGTAGAGACAGGTTTTCACCATGCTGGTCAGGATGATCTTGAACTCCTGACCTCATGATCCACCTGTCTTGGCTTCCCAAAGTGCTGAGATTACAGGGGTGAGCCACCATGCTTGGCCAACAAATAAATGTTAATATATATATAACCTACTAATCAATTCTGAATAGCCTATATATATAAGATGTAGTATAGTACTTACAGAAGGTATAGGTTCTTTTCCATTCTTATTTGATAGGTTCAAGTTGTAAAATTTGTAGATTCATTTAATAAGATGATTTTGTATAAGTTCCTTTCGATATGCATACTTTGGGACACATTTTATTTCCTGCCCCAAACTAATCCCCAGAGAAGGATATTAATGTAACAGCAAGTTATTTTGTAAAACATTCATTTTGTGGAGTAATTGCATAAGGTAATCAATTAACTTTGCTTCTTCATAAGGAGTTTTATCTTGAAACTAGCAGCTATAATTTCCTGGAAAAGATTTCATCAGAGACATCTGTCCTATGAAATTAAAAGGAAGTCATAAAACACCTTGACAATACAACTAGTATTTTAGTTCTAGGGAATGGGTGTAGAGCTCTTTCTGAACAAAGTGTTACTTTATATAGAAATATACAATATTTCAATTAGAAATAGATAATTGATTTAAAGTAGGTAATAAAATTCCTAATTTATGTGAATAATACATGATCTAGACTGCCTTCTTGGTGCAAAATTGTCAGATGCAAAATTCTTGACTAGAGTCACCACTATATGACCCAGTAATAATTATGTTTGAAAAATAATCTAAATTGCATGCACAAAGAAAAACAAGGGAATGGAAACAAAAGAAAACCAGCTTGGACCATGCAGATGTATGAATTCAAAGAATAATACCTAGGTTTTTGTTTGTCTGTTTGTTTGTTTGTTTATTGGCTAACCTTGACTTGAGCTCTTTCTTTCATAAATATTCACTGACGTGGGCTGTGATAGGCAAAACCTGGATAGACAAAACCCAGTCTGATGGTGGGAATTTAAAAGTTCTTGTCCTCAAAGACTTAGAACCAGTCGTTTGTTCCCACCATCCCATCACAATTTGGAAGAGCCTAACTCAATTTCAGGAATTTTGCAAGCTGGTTTAAAAAAAATCATAGTCATCATTAATAATTAAATGATTAACTTTAAATTATATTTGTAAATGCTAAATACTCAAAATATATCATTCCTATACATTTTAATATTATTAATGCTATAGAGATCACTTACAGCTATTTTATCTGTATGGTGGAAATTCTGTATAATAGTGTGCTATTGAGTACCTCTTCCCAATGACATGATGTTCGATGACATCATGTTGGTAGCTTGGAATCAACCATGGTGGAAATATTTATTTGACCCAAATCAGCAAATGCTACACATTAGGGTTTTCTCTTTTCCCCTGGAGAGTCAGTTGTTACACATTTACCAGCACATCTCAGCTCACAATGCAATGACTTGAGAGATTTAAAGACAATTAAACCTAACTCCAAAAAATAGTGTTTTTAAATTTTGATTTTAACACAGTAAACTCAAAATTTTAACTAATGTTCCAGTATGGATAGGCAAAATTTGAGCTATAGTAATTTATCTTTGGTCAAGTGAAAAATGAATCTAAAGGAACACCCAGGGAATGCTTATTCCAAAAGATCTGTACTTTTACCACTGACAGTTGGGGGAAGAAAATTAAGAAACTATCAAACGCAGTTATACTGTCTAAGTAAACAAAGAATTTGGAAAATCATTGTGGTTAAATTTGCTTCATCACAAGCATACAAGTTAGCTGTAAATATGCTTTGAACCATCCGATTTACATTCTCATCCCTCTTGGATGACAATAATATTAAAAGATATTAAGAGATAAAAGAACACGTTAAAGGTAATTATATTTAAAATTAGACCCAAATGTGCTTTTTTCCTATGGTTGAATAGGTTAATAAGGTAGTTACCTAACAATACACAACGGTAATTTAAATAGTACAATGGCTTAACAAAGTAGGGTAAGAATTATAGATTCCACTTGAAGAAACATAGGAACAGACAATAATTTTGAGATTCTGACAGGATCTGAGAAGGATCTTATGAAGTTCACTCCTAACCTGTATCAGTCTTAACTAAGATCTTCTAATCCCTCTACATTTAGAGCACTTGCAGGACTATTCCAGAGTCCTTGAAAATGAGAGACTTCGGCCTTTGGTGCAGCAGAAATCTTAAATGTAAGAAGAGGGTAGCACTAGCTTTTAGACAAGGTTGGAGACACCTTTAGCCCTCCTTATGCTAGCTCTTTGGAAACATCTACCATGTTAGCTCTGTTGGTGATCAAGTCTCTGGTCCATACTCTCCAGACTACAGAACTACTCACCATGTAGGGATGGGGATGAAAAGAGGAGGGGTATAAAAATAATTGAGGGAGCCTTTTAAAAATATGATGTGTCTGCCCCCTTTTCTTGCAAGTATATGTCAGAAGTGAGGAGGTGAAATCGAAAGTAATGAAGGGTTATAGAGGAGGGAATGTATGTTATTTGATTTCCAGGGATTTTATACTTCTCCATCCCAGCCCAATGTAAGTATCCATTCTTTAGAGTCCTCTCCAGGTAGAGAATCAGTGATTATTTTGTGTGAATTATCACTATTATGTACCTTTCCTGTGCTTGGTATAGCGTGGCTGCTCTACATCAATATGACTGAGAGTCAAAAAAGTCCTATAAAACTTGTCTTCATTTAGGATGTAGAAAACTGCAAAGAATATTGCTTCTACCATAACTATGAAAAAACTGAATAAACTATAAAATAATCATTTTATTGTTTGTCAGAGAGCTCAGACTACAAGGTAATACGTAACCCAGAAGTCAAAAAGGGACAAATTCCTCCAAGGAATTTGGGCACATGAACTGTCTCACTAGTGGTGGAGTATGAGAGAAAGAAGTGCCACACTAGGGACAATATGTGTATGATTGAGACTTAATTAGCTAAAATTTTAAAGATCTGCAGAGGCCATATGGGCTACCATGTCAATCTGAAATAGCTCGGGACATCTGACAAAAAGAAAAGCTTCAATCATTTGCAAGCTCCAAGGATATTTTTCAAGTGCTCATAAAGAAGATTGGCATTAGGGAAGGAGACCAGAGAACCCCCACTGGTGGCCCATTTGGGTGGGAAATGATTGGCAACTGTGGAGGGATAGGCTTGCGATGCCGTGCACTTGCCTGGACTCTCCTCTCTTACAAAAGAAACACTTAATGACATTAGCGGGTGGGTAAGGTCTCATAACCGCAGAGCAAAGAGACACATTACAGCTGGGGGAAGGGTAAAAACAAACAAACAAATAAAGCCACTCTTCTCTCTGGGGAAGGACTTTCTACAGCAATATCAAATAGCAAGTTGAAATCTCTTATTGCTAAAGGATTGGCGGGAAACTCTCTGCCAAAACCAGTTGCATATTCAGGGTAGCTTGGCCTTCATGGGGAGGAGGGACAGAAATGCTGAAAAATCCACACTCTTGAAGCATAGGCACACAGGAACTCTTTAAGGCTGAGATTAGAGCCCAATAGAGAGGCCCAGCTTGACCCTTGTTATCCCTGCACTCCAATATAACCTAGCACTGAGTATCAAGCAACAGCATTCTACCTTTGAAGTGCAGGCAAGAACATGGAGAGAGATATAGAGATATCATCTGTGCAAAGGGCACATAGAATCAGCTTATAGCTGGGAGCGGATTACAACATTGGTTTAAAAAATAGGAAAGAAAACAAACAAGCAACAGCAACCAACCCAGTCTAAGCATCAGGCCACGCTAGAGAAATCTGAAGCCTGTGTCCCATTGAGGATAGCCAGAGTAAGAAAAAACTAGAAATTCAGATCTCCTTCTACACACTGACAACCCAAAAGAAGGGGCATGTTCATTTTCAGGTATAAATACCATTGACTTCAGCCTCTGCTCTTCCATACACAATGTTTAGCATTCAAATTTATGAGATACACACACGTACACACACACACAGCAACCTATTTTCAAAAGCAAAGTAACCAACTAAACCAAACTCAGAGATAGCTCAGATATCGAAACTATCGGATAGAGAATTTAAAATATCAGCAATTAAAATGCTAAAGGATATAAAGGGGAGAGTGGGAAACCTTCCTTAACACAGTGAGAATTTAAGCAGAAAGATGGAAACTTTAAGTAAGAGTCAAATGGAAGTACTAGACTTTTTTTTTAAGAAGATAATATTAGAAATTAAGATTTTTTTTGATAGACCGACCAGTACACTTGATACAGCTCAGGAAATATTCAATGAACTTAAGGATAGCCTAGTAGAAATCACCCAAATTGACACATAAAAGGAAAAATGGTGGGGAGAAAAACATAGCACAGAGCTTCCAAGGACTCTGGAACAGTATCAGATGGTAAATATCAGTCATTTAAAAGTCCAGAAGAAAAGAGGGAAAAGAGGGTAGAAGAAATATTTGAGATGATAATGGTTGAAAATGTTCCAGAAAGAAGAAAATACAATAAACCACATATCCAAGAAGCTCAGAGAATCTCAAATATTATAAATACCAGAATAAACAAATACAACACATAGATATATCATATTCACACTGATGAAAATAAAAATTAAAATACATTAAAGGCAGTGAGAATATGGAAAAATGTATTGTGCACCAAGGAATAAACATTAAAAGTCAGACTTTTCATCAGTAACTGTGTATACCAGAAGACACTGCAGTGATATCTTTACAGAAACAAACAACAGCAACAATAAAAACAACCCGTCAATCCATAATCTGATACACAGTGAAAATCTTTCAAAAATACAGGCAAAATAAAGACATTTTCAGATTAAAAGAAAAAGACTGAGATAATGCATTTCCAATGCACCTGATTTACAAGAAATATTAAAATTATTTCTTTGGGCCAAAGGAATGTGATGCTGGAGAGAAATTTGGCCTATACATTAAAAATAATAATAAAGAGCTCTTAAAATGGTAATATATATATATATATATATATATATATATATATAGCCAGTCCACTGTGCTCTGGTTACCCTGAGATAAAATTCTGAAGACCCTATAACCTGAATCCATTCAAATTTGCCTTTCCTATCCTAAGCCCTGCTCTCCTGATGCATCTTAAATCTTACCCTCCCTTCTATCCATCAATCCCATCCTGTTATTAACAGAGGCATGTGACTACAATCCCTCAATCTAATACAGGGTCAGGCAACCATCTGCTCTTGTACCAGTGGAATATTAAACTGGTTTCCCACCTTATTTTCAAATATACAGTCTCTTGAGGGGTTTTCAAAATGACAACTGCGAAATGGCAATAGTGCCCAAAATAAAATTTTATGGAATTATTAAAGGAAATGACTAGCATTCGTAAAATGGCAGGTGGCTTGTGAACTGTTTATGTACACATATCTTGTCAACATTTGTTTTGAATTTTATTAACATTTATAAATGTTACACCTTTCCTACTTCAATGTTATTACTGTTATATTCAAAGGAATAGATGGAAATATCAAAGCCCACAACATAATCACTGCTTTTACCCGATCTGTCTTTTGTTCTACGTAACTTCCAGAACAAAATCTCGAAGTGCAAGTCACTTGGAGTTATTTTATTCGTTTAATGAGAGTCACATTACCACGTTCAGTACTCTCTAGAGCAATTAGCTACAGTAAAGTTTCGAACTAGATAAATTAGCCTAGTGAGCACACTCAACCATACCTCCTTTACCTCCACCATGCAGTAACTTTTGGTAGGTAATTTTAAGTAAATCATAGCTTGTTATCTTGTAAGTGATCAGGTATTAAGACCAGCTTAATGCCCTTAAAGCGGATGCTCAAAGATCTGTGGTCCAAAAGTTATCTCCCCTATCTTCTCCTTCCCCTTCCTTCTCCTCTCCTCCCTTCCTGTATCCTTCTTATCATTTCTCTCCTCTTCCCTCTTCCCCTCTCCTCTTCTCCTTCATGTTCTTTCTCTAGATATTCTCATCTACTCTTATAACTTGAAAGATCATATATAATAAGTTCAAACTTATATGTCTAGCCAAAATTTCTTTTCTGAAATTCAGACCCTTAGCCAAATTATATACAAGTGGGTCTTCAAAAATGCATATTGTGAAAATCTAAGCTTTGGTTTCCATTTTTTTTGCATCAAAATAAAGTTGTACTAGCTTGTTAAAACATGTCTAAACAGGATCTAGTTTGAGACACTAAGAAGGATAAAATATCAGTTTGAAAAGAGACCCTATCAGAGCAACTTGACTTCTGCTGAAATTAAAGCAAAATTAAACATTAAATTCATGGTAAAGCTTGAGTGGAAGAATGGTGAAATCATTAATGCTCTTCAGAAAGTTTATGGGGATAATAATTCATTTTAAGAAGGGATAAGACAATGTTGAAGATGAAGCCTGCAGTGACACACCATCCACATCAGTTTGTGAGGAAGACATTCATCTTGTTTATGCCCCAATTGAAAAGATCTACAATTAACAGAAGAAACAGTAGCCAACACAATAGATATATCAATTGGTTCAGCTTACACAATTCTGACTGAAAAATTAAAGTTGAGCAAAATTTCCACTCAGGTGCCCAAACCATTGCACCCAGATCAGCTGCAGATCACAGCAGAGCTTTCAATGGAGATTTTAAACAAGTGGGATCAAGACTCTAAAGCATTTCTTCAAAGAATTTTGACAGGATTTGAAACATGGCTTTACCAGTAAAATTCTGAAGACAAAGACAAAGATAATCAAGGCAAGGTGGAAGTGGTGTAGTCGAAGCAAAAGCAGACTGGCCAAGAGCAAAGTTCATGGCAACAGTTTTTGGCATGATCAAGGCATTTTGCTTACTGACTTTCAGGAGTGCCAAGAATGATAATATCTGCTTTTTATGAAAGTGTTTTCCGCTAAAGCCAACGCTTTAGCAGAAAAGTGTCTGGGAAAGCTTCACCATAGAGTCTTTCACCATGCCAGTGCTTTTTTTGCTCACGCTTCTCATCAACCAAGAATAATTTGGGGAGGGTTTTGATGGGAAATCATCAGACATATACCTTATGGTCCTGATTTGGTTCCTTCTGACTTATTTTGTTCCCTAATCTTAAAAGTCTGTAAAGGGCACCCATTTTCTTCAGTTAATAATGTAAAATCATGCATTGGCACGATTGAATTCCAGGACTCAGTTCTTTAGAGATGGACTAAATGGCTGGTATCATTGCTTACAAAAGTGTCTTGTCACTGATGAGCTCATGTTGAGAAATAAAGTTTATATTTTTTCTACCTTTAAGTCCATTTTTCATGACCATACTGAAGTTACTTCATACTTAATATTTACACTTGGGTATCATACAAACATCTCAAATTCAGGCAATACACAACTCAGCTTTCTTTTTCTAAACTTGGATTTCCTTCTGTCTTCCTGTTACAGATGTCATCTTTTATAGAACATGTATATACTGATGAACTCAAACTCTGTCTCCAGCCAAGATATCTTTTCCTAACTGTAGACACATCCACTTAATATTTCTACTTGGTTATTTTATTCTGAGATAACTGAACTCTCAATATTTTCCCAAAATCTGGTCTTCCTTCAGTTCTTCCTTTTCTAGTAAATGGCACCATCCTACACCATCTGCTCATGTTTGATGCCACAGCTCCAATTCCTTTTTCTATCCCCTAATTATATACTGTATCCATCTTCCATCTACTTTTATTTTTTTAGTCTTCATTATCAATAACCAAGTTCGAGCCCTCATAATCTATCTCTTGCTTAGACTCCTGAAATAGTCTTATAAATGATCTCCCTGTATTCACACTCCTGCTTGCTAATTCACACCAAATACTGTATCAGAACACCTCAAAGTGTCTTTTAAAAATGTGGATGTCATCATACCAACTGGACTCAAAATGTGTTTTCCCACTATGATTACTATTTTAAATCTTCAACATAACATAAAACATCCTGTTGGCCCCTAACCAACCTTCTAGCCTCATCTTGTTCTCTTTCCCCCCCTTCACCACATTCCAGCCACACTGGCAATCTCCCTATTCTTTTCCAACTTATGAAACTTACACTCCCTGTCAGGGGTGCTGTTTCTCCAAATGTTTACTTGGCTAACAGTCTCATATTTGAGGCTCTATCTTCTTTACTACTTTGCAAACTAGGAAACTTCCTTCTTCAGTTTATGATCACAAAATTCTACCTCATCTCTATTGCTCTGATCAAAACTATACAACCCAGTTTTATAATTATTTATTTAATACGTAACTCTTCCACTATAATGCAATTTCCACTACAGCAAATAACATATTTGTTTCATTTGACTTTCATTTATCAGAGGCCTGGTGTTTATCACTGTGATAGGCACATAGAGGTTACCAGATAATACTTGCTGAGTGCATGGATAAATCAATCAATGTACATTATCACTATGTCAGATGATCTGATTTTTAAATTTTGAATTATCGTTTACTGTGATGGAGTTGACCATCTAGAACTGAGCTGCTTGCTGCTGAATAAATGGTTCACTTTTAACTTCAAAACTTTGGCTAAGAGTATTTGTTATTATTAATCTTACCTCTAAAAATCTGCGCTACTTGTCTCTTCCAGGATTTTGCCTTCCTAGCTTGTCAAGTCTATCTAAAAGAAAAAAAAAATTCTAGTTTGACCTGATGTTACCCACATTCTGCTCTGACTTTGTGTCCAAACTCATTTATTCTTATGTGGGAAAGTTTTCTTATCTCCACAATCCTACCTATGCCCTAACCTACTTGAATTCTCTCCTGTTATGGATTCCTGCTCATGCTCAACCTAACACAGAACACTGATTAACTGTTATTAATTCTAGTAAGTCTGTTGTTTTCACTTTGCTTTCTCCAGGGAGATTCTCCTCAGCTCTTTGAGAATGTTCTTAGCTGACTCCTATTTTTCTAGTTGTTAAGGCTGATGTGTTCATCTGATGTGGAGATGACTGCCAGATATGTTGAAAACGCTTTATGTCTTTAACCTTTCTAACTTTTTGTTTCAATGATTAAGCTGTCACTTTTCTTCTCTATCAAAATTTAGAAAACTTCAGTTGGTTGGGAAGCCTGCTGATTTTTTAATGTAATAATTTCACAAATATTGCTTAATAGTAGAGAATATTATTTTTTAATAAGGATAAAGAGCATTTTTTCCTCCTAACTTGTATTATTCATTATTTCAAATGTATCTTCCTTACCTTCTGTATTCTCACACTACTATGAAGAAATAACCAAGACTGGGTAATTTATAAAAGAAAAAATTTTAATTGACTCACAGTCCTGCATTGCTGGGCAGGCTTCAGGAAACTTACAATCATGGCAGAAGGCAAGGGAGAAGCAGGCACCTTCTTCATAGGGTGGCAGGATGGAATGATTGCAAGCAGAGGAAATGCCAGACACTTATAAAACCATCAGATGTCGTGAGAAGTCACTGTCAGGAGAATAGCATGAGGGAAAACACCCCCATGATCCAATTACCTCCACCGGGTCCCACCGTTGACACGTGGTGATAAAAGGGATTACGATTCAAGGTGAGATTTAGGTCGGGACACACGACCAAACCATATCTCCTACCCAATTAGTTGTAAAGTGAGAGAGAGAGTATATTTAATTGTTAAAAGCATGAACTTTCATTTCTCACACTGTGCACTTTAATGCCATAATGTATGTTTAGTTATTGTTTGTCCATAGCCAAGTTACCTAAGCTCGTTAAACCTCACTGTATTTATTTCTCAAATGAAAATACTGCTACTAATAATAATGGCTATGTCATGGGAATATTGTAAGGATTGATTAAAAGAAAGAACATGAAAAAAACATGCTAAACATAGTGCTTCTATATAGTAAGTGCTCCTAGTTGTTAGTTACTATTAATATATAAACTTTATGCAGCTGGCACCATGCTTTATGCTTCTGTATTGTATACATCTAGTACAGAGCTTGCATAAAATTGGTTTATAATAAATGCTTACTTATTGACTGGCTGATTAATTTAGCCAGATTTTCTGAAGCTTTTTGTTTTGTCAGGTCTCAATGATTCAGAAAATATTATCTCTCACAAGGAGAACCAAGTGTGGAAACACAAGGGTTATGTTCTGCCAAAAAATAGGACAAACACATTTTAAAGTGTTTGCTAATTTTTATATCAATTTTTACCAAACTCCTTAATGCTGAGAGGAAAAAATAAACTCATCAGGCAGCATTTTAAGGTAATTTAATTTCAGGGTTGATCATACATTTACCCTTTTATACCTCTGACTGGTGATACAGGCTAATTTTAGTCGTAAATTCTATGTAGTGATGGATTTTATTTATATATAATTAAATAATTAATAATAGATTTTATCAAGTATACAAATATCAAACTTCAAATAATACATCTGATTATAAGTAATATATTTAATTATACATATATTATCAAACAATATTAGGCTATAGATTATGAGATTTATTTGTGACTGGTATTTTCCTATGTATTTTCCATGATTTATCAAATGTCTTGTTTCCAACAACCTTTCAATGCCTTGTTTTCCTTCAGTAATGATCCAATAACCTAAGTAATTCAATTTACTGATCTTTATGTGTACACACACACACACACACACACACACACACACACATATATATATATAAAGTTAAAAAATAAGTTAGAATGACAGTGGAGTTTATGCTTATATTGTGTTCTGTTTCTGACTTGAGAGTAGCGTGGATGTAATATGGACCTTTTGAAAACTTTTATTTTAAGTTCAGGGGTACATGTGGAGGTTTGTTAAATAGGTAAACCTATGTCACGGGAAATTGCTGTACAGATTATTTCCTCACCCAGGTATTAAGCCTACTACTCATTAATTATTTTTCCTGAGTTTTTTCCTCCTCCCACCCTCCACCCTCTGGTAGGCCCCAGTGTCTGTTGTTCTCCTCTATGTGTCCATTTGTTCTCATCATTAAGCTCCCACTTATAAGTGAGAACATGCGGTATTTGGTTTTCTGTTCCTGTGTTAGTTTGCTAAGGATAATGGCCTCCAGTTCCATCCATGTCCCTGCAAAGGATATGATCTTGTTCTTTTTTTAATGGCTGTGTGGTAGAATAGACTTTTATACCTTGGGCCTTCGTAAAATGCATTGCTCTGGGGAATACCCTCTACTATCATCCACCTAAAGAACTTCCTTTGCCATTATTTGTGCTGCAGGTCTACAGGCAATTAATTAATTAGCTTTGTTTGTCTGAAAAAAAGTCTTTAGTTGGGCAAGATTGACTAAGAAAGTACAGTAAGTATAGGAAAACAAAGATAGCAAATCTGTTTGTCCCACTCCATTTGATGAAACTCCTGGGGCTCTGTCAAACAATCAAGGACTCTGTAGTAGGAACATCTCAACTGGCTTCTGAGACACAAGCTCTCCTTCTTTTCTTTTTACTTCTGTGTCCATTCATTTTCGGTCTCCTTTCCCAGTGCAACATTTTTATTATCATGCTTTAAAGATTGAAGGATAAGAAATTTTTTCTCATTTCATCCTCTCTCCCTAGATATTTTCACCCACTCTAATAATGTGACCTATCATATATAATGCATCCAAACTTACATCTCCAGTCCAAATGTCTTTTCTGAGCTCCAGACTCATCAACCCACTTATACATTTTATATTACACTTGAGTATATATACAGGCATCTCAAACTCAAGCAATCACAATTGAACTCAACTTTTCCCGTAAAATGTGATCATCTTCCATTTCTCCCTCTTCTAGTTAATGGGACCAGTCTCCACCCATCTGCCACTCAGATGTCATAATTTATATTTTCTTCTTACTCTATGGCCACTAGCACCTTGTTTTGGACTTCATAACTATATACCAAATCCATTGTATCCTTTCTCTCCTCACTGCCATTAACCTAGTCCAAGCTATCATTTTCCCTTGCTTGAATGATTGCAGTAAACTCCTAAAAGATTTCTTTGTACCAAAACTCTATCAGAGCACCTAGAATAATATTCTCATTGTCAGTGTCGTCATTATTTACTAGCTTAAAAATATTTGATGTTTTTCTATTATAATTATGATGCTATTCTATGTCTTCAACAGGCCGTGGCAGGTCCTGTGTCATCACTAGTCTCATCTTCGGCTATTTTTCCCCCACTCACTACATTCCGGTCACCCTGGGCATCCTCCCACTCTATCCTAACATAGTCTCTGTCTTTGCATAAGCTGCTCTTTTGGCCTAGGATGCTTTTCCCCAGTTCTTTTCTTAGCTAACACCTTATCTGAGGTTGTTATTTAAAATTTACTTCCTCTGAAAAACAACCAGATCATATTCCCACCATTTTTCCTTGCAGGCTAGGTTAGGTGTCCTGTGATACTCACAATATCTGTACTTTTTCTAGGTAGAACTTAGAATAATTGTTATTAAATACTTACTTGTATAATTATTTATTCAATGTCTCTCTCCTGATGTCTAGGATCACATTTGTCTCACTTACCTTCATATCTCTGCTATTTATCACTGTATTCGGCACATAGGGGGTGCGAAAAATATTTTTTGAATTAATAGGTGAATGTATCAGTGGCACAAGATATCATTTTATTAGGTGTTAATAAGATGGAGAATTGACAACTGTGATAGGGTTGAACTAAATAGATGTGTGCTGCCTGCTTCCAAATAATTTGTTTATATTCAACTTCAGACCTGTGGCTATGAATTATTGCATCCTTTAGTTTCTCTTGAGAATAGCGATTCTTTTGTCCCATGACTTTTGTCTCCTTGGCTTGCCAAGCTTTGTCCTCATTGTTAACTCTGCTTTGATCCTAGACACACACAATTCTGACCTCTTTGGCCTATGTTATGTTACTGTTCTGAATTTTGTCCAAACTCATTTTCACTTAAGTGAGAGAATTTCATTTTCTCCATGACTCTCCTTAAGTTCTGTCCCTCCTGAAGTTATTTCTGTCCCAGATTCCCATCTTGCAAGATGCCTAAGACAGAACATTTATTAGCCATTATTAATTCTAGTTCACTCCAGCTTGATGTCTTCATTTTGCTTTCCCTGGGGAAGCTCACCTCAGCATCAGGGCACTCTTCTTTATCAGCCCTGTCGTTCTAGTACAGTACTTTTTAAACTTTAACTTAAGCATAGATCACTTAGCTGTTTAAAACAGATTTCTAGGCCCCACTCCTAGAGATTTTGATGCCTAATATCTGGAATGAATTCTCCAAGTTTGCTTTTCTAGCAAGCTCTTGGGTAGTGGTGAGGCTGATGTTACTAGTCACAGAGCCATATTCTGAAGAGCCCTAGTCTAAAGGTCTGAAGCAAATTTATTAAAGTATGACTTGAAGTTGGTTAATGGAGGTTTTGAAATACCATGATTGCTTTAATGTTTCTTAGAGATGGTCATCACATTCTATACTATTTCTTTATTCTTACTGGTTAAGCCAGTAGCCTCCTTCCACAACCCATGAAGCCTCCTGTGCTTAGAAACCCTTTTCTAGAAGAAATATAACTACTTATATTTTTCTTAAAAGGATGGTTTTATATTGTTCACTGGTTATTGATCATAGTCAAATTGTATTACGTGAGGAGATGTGCATTTTGGTGGTAAAATACATATTTCATGCATTATAGCCCAAGTTTGTTACTGGGTATGACATTTACTAGCTGCAAATTCAGTTACTTCATCGGTCAAATTACAAATATAATAATATCTACAAATATAAAAATATCTACCTCATAGGAATGTTGCATTGATTAGTTAAGTAAAAAATTAAAAAAAACAGCACATTGCTTACCACACACAAGTGATAAAAACTGTTAGCCAGGATTGCAGAAAATCCCTGAAAACTGGCATTGTTGTATGCTTCTGTTTACTGCATAGCATGTAGCATAAATCTGGCATAAACTAATGACCAATAAGAACTTAAAATTACAGAATCTAATGTCTGCCAGTAAGGTAATAAATATAGTTTTGTTTAAAACTTGTTATAACTCCTGATTCGGTTTATTATTTTTTAAGAGAAACAATAGAATAAGCATTATATGTGTGTGTGTGTATTTTTCAGAACCAACAGAACCTATATATATGTGCCTATAAATAGAAATATATATATTTTAAATATTCTAAATACATCTATTCTAAATATACATATTCTATATATGTTCATATATACACACAGATATTCTATATGTATAGGTTCTGTTAAATATATAGATTTCGCTTAATAAAATGAGTGTGTTGCGGTGAGCCAAAATTGCACCACTGCACTCCGGCCTGGCGAAAGAGCAAGACTTCATCTCAAAAAAAAAAAAAAAAAAAAAAAAAAAAAAAAAAAAAGTGTGTGTGTTCACATGTAGACATATTTACAGAGATTTATTTTAAGGAATTGGTTCAGAGGGTTGGCAAGTAAGAAATCCCCAAGGCTGGCTGAAAGGCTCAAAACTTGGCAGTAGGTGATCCTACAGTCTTGAAGCAGAATGTTCTCTATCTGGGAATCCTCAGGTTTTTCTCCTAAGACCTTCACATGATTGGATGAGATCTTCCCAAATCATGGAGGGAAATCTGCTTTATTTAAAATCAACTGATTGCAGATGCTACCCACATCCACAAAATACCATCACAACAATACCTACATTAGTGTTTGACTAAGTAAGTAGTATAGCCTAGCCAAATTGACACATAAAATTAATCATCACAACCCCTTTATATCTATCGAACAAAAATAAAATTCTCTCATTGTGTGCAATGGCCTCCATGATTCCACTCCGATCTTCTCTTCTAATTCTTCTTTCCTCAATTGGCAGACTCACTTTTCAAGTTTCATCGGTTTGGGAAGCCTTTCCCAATCACTCCTTCCCAATGGGAGCTTTCCCATCTCTTTTCTCAGAATCATAGTAACGTTTCTGCATCTCTCTGTGCTGTAATCCTCTGTACATTTTTAAACTCTAATGCGTTAACAAGGTGTCCATTCCATTTTAATAAAGATACAATTTACTTTGAGAACTCCATAATGTTTAATAAATAGAATATTTAATATTTTTGGTAATATATCATTTAGGTAAAATATCAGGTGAACATATTTGTAATGACAATATGATTTGTTCAGTTTCATTTAAATTATATATTTCCTCACCACCAACCATGCAAAAAAAAAAAAAAAAAAAAAAAAAAAGAGTAGTTTATTCAGTATTAAATTCAAGGGGTAGGCTATGAAACAGCAGGAACTTGGGCAATTCAGCCATCTATCTATCTTGAGAGGAATAAAACACTATTCCACTCTGTACTGGCTGGCACAACTCTTCACCAACAATCCTCCATTTATATATAAAAACAAACTGGCCTTTGTATTTTGTTTATGCTGTCACCAGGGCATTACTCTCAAAGCACTTCAGCAATACAAAAATAATGTTGCTGTCTCTTACAGGCATAACTAAAAAATATTCATGCAAAGTGCTCCTCAATGAGTATATTTATCTCAGTTGGTTTCCTCATTGTACAACGATAGGGTTATTAAACTAAATTTCTTATTTTGCTAGCATCCTGAAGGTTTTCTGGTTTTATGCACATCTGGGTAAAACCTTGAATTGTGGAACACTTACTAGGCATGTATAAGAGAAATGACCTAAATTTATGTGCATGAGTTTCCCCTTTACCACCACTTCCCTCATATTTACATTTGTAATGTATAAGGTTGGTGCCAAAGTAATTGTGGTCTAATAGTACTACATTATAATAGAAAAATATTTGAACAAATGGATGGAATAATGTTATAGGACTGTGATAAAAAATAAGTACTAGATTCAGAGCAAGCAGAAAGGAGAAACTAAAATAACCTCCATGAAGGGGTGGGGAAGAAGAAGGTCAGAAAAGGTTTCATTAATCTAAGTGCTGGGATAAGGGCAGATATTTTCCAGGAGGCAGACAGGGGAGTTATTCCAGGAAGAGGAAGTCACATAAAAGAAGCACTAAAGGATGACACAGCTTGGCTTATGCTCTTTGAAGAATGCTAGAGTAAGGCATAATTTAGAGTGACAGAAAGAGATAAGGACATGATTATTTATCTTATAAGTTTCAAATGTTGATGTCAGAGTCCAAAGTGTTTCATGATCTGATTCCACATTACATATACAATCTGAATTTTTTTTTTCCCACAGGTAGGTGCTGAAGGGGACAAAATGTGTAATTTCTTTCCCCAACTCTCATAGGTTCTTAGTTGGGACACTTCTGTAACAAAAGACAGACTAACAGGGGAAAAAAGTACACAAATTTCTTTTAATGTGCATATGGACACTGGAACCATGCATAAAGTGTGAGAGTCAAAAGAGGAGCCAGATAGTTGAAGTTTGTATACCATCCTGAGGTTACGGAAAAAATAAAGGATTGGAGCATGGCAAGACAGATTACAGAAAGGAAAGGAGGAAAGGTGTGGCTAGCAAGATGGTCTTGTTACTCAGATGAAGCCTCAAAGATAGCAGCCCTCAGAAAGATAAGATGCTGGCCTGTGGTAACAGTTTTTCCATCAGACCTTTAAGATTGTTAGACTGTGAGTCTCTTTTTTTCTGTGAGTTAATCTTTTTTAGATGAGGCTAAGGAGGATTCCAGAGAAAGCCTGGCTGTTTATTTTACTAATGTAGATTTTCCCTACAAATGCAAATCTCCCCCACAAAGGGAAGCTTTTCAGAGCTATTCCTGTGGTCTGTAACCCCTTTGAATAGCCATCTCAAAATAGGCCAAAGAAATATATTTTCGGGTGAAATATTTTTGGTTTCCTTCACTGCTGAAGAAATATTTACTTAATGAATACACAAATGAATAACATTTCCTAAAAAACTATATGCAAGGACTTTTGCCAAGGCTCCTGGAGGATAAAAATAAACAACTAAAACTAAAAAGACCCACAAAAGTCAACACCTCATAGTTCAATAATAAATATAAGAAAAATAATTATAAATCAAGATAGAAAGTAGAAGAGAGGTAGTCTTTGAAAATCAAGAGTTTATTGCTTCCACTACCCCACAGAGAAGCCTGTGTCCTCAAGGCTTTCTGAATCTATTATTTTAGTGCTGTGGTTTATAATAATTTTCCTTTTCTGCCTTATTGAATGTTTTCATTACCTTATTTTACATGTCCAGAGAAGAAAAGAAAGCCAAATAAAAGTGATTAAATAGTAAACAAGTTTAAATAATAGATTTTAAATGTAAAAAAAAAATGGAGATTTTTGTTATTAAGCACTTGTATTTCCTATAAAACTTCTTACTTAACAGTCACAATAAGTAAAGTAAACATTGCCTCCTCATTTTACCACTGTCAACTTGTGTGGTTCAAGGAGTTGAGGTAACATTCCAAAGACAATTAAAAAGTGAATGGAGGAGCTGAGACGTGGGTGCTGCTGGGTCCTATTTCTCCCCAAAGCTCAACTCATGTGTTATTTCCTCAAGGAATCATCCTCTGAGGACTCCAGCCCCTATTGTTCTTTGCATTCTTGGAGTTCCTAGTTGATCAGGGCTCCAAACCCTAATATTAATTTTTCTCTATGAATTCTTGATTATTTTTGGAATAATTCATCAGGTTAATTTGATTTTCTTGCATAGATTATGAGCTATGCATCCACCCCATGACCGTAACCACTCAAAGGTATTGGATGAGGTTTGTTGGACATGCAGGTGAATTCTGCTCCCAAATCTGAGTGAAGGCTACCTTATATTTCTGAATTCTAAGGGCAGATTTGTGCCAATCCAATCAGTGACAAGGTGGGGGTAATTACATTTCTTTTATGTATATTCCCAGTGATAGGTTTATTTCCTGTATAGAACCTGACCATGTAGAACCTGTTCTTACAGTATTGCCCTTTGGGATCCTGCCCTCTGGGGAGCTTTTCTTTCAGTCTCCAACTTGGGCAAGCCAGGATTTATCTTACATTCCCAGCTTGGCACTTGCTTGCCTCTCAGGGTCCCTGCTTTCACTTCATCTTTATTCTCTTTGAGTACTTTCTTTTATAGCCCGCTCAGCAAAACATTTAAAAACAAGTTTCTTACAGTCATATTTTAGAGTTTTTCTTTTATAACCTACCAGAAAGAGAACCCTCAATATAAGCTTTAAAACTATCTCAGTTTATCTTCAAAAACTGAAGTGACTCATTGCATTGCCTGTATATGAGTTCCATTACTTTAAATAAAAAAATTACCAATGTGATAGCTTTTCCACTCAACTTCTTCATGCATTTAACTAAAGTACCACTACTGGAGGAACTGCTGTGTGAGAAAAGTAAGTAGCAGACCACAGGCGCAAGTTTCACATTTTAAATCCCCACTTCCTAAAAATATATTGATAGTGCCATATGAAGACTCATCTCCAGACAAATGCAGGTCTAAATTCAGAAATTATATTTTCCTTTTGAAGTTTGATAAAGATTCATATTTTCCTGAACCACTCAGTCAAAATGAGTAATAGCACTCATTTTGAGCTTCTGTAGCAGGGGATTACACTATGCTGTAATAATTTGTTTACATATCTGATATTTTTAACTACACTGTGGGAATATTGAAGAGAGTATCTATTTTTCTTTACTGTTAGCTCAAAATTTAGCATAAAATTGACAAATTTTATCTACAAGTGAAGAGGGTCACTATAAAGAAAGTCATTGGTAAGAAATTTGTAACTATGTTGTACACATAATTTCCATCTATATTTTATTTACTAATGTTGAGAAAAGTGTCTTTCATTTTATAGTATTTATCTCAGCATTAATGAATGACATCTCTCAAAACAAATTTCTAGCATAAGAAGAGTTTCCCTTCTTTATTCATCTTTTTGTTTATTACCTGATTTACATGTTTCACACAACAATGAGTGAAGGAGTGTTGTGATTGTAAAATACAAGTTGTTTTAAATCATATTTTACCTGAAACATTGTTAATGTAATGATGATAATACCATATGAAAGAAAATGCTGAAGGTAAGAGAAGTCACGTTGTCAATAACATATTGAAATCGATGTTTACTAGAGTTGTGTTCTATGTAATTTGCATTATTAAGGGAGTTTGATGATCAGCCTTTTATCTACTTTACTCACTTTGTAGAACTCAACATTTCAATGTCAAACAAACTAACAAAAAACAAATTCAGAACACACAAGATCTTTT
This sequence comes from Rhinopithecus bieti, assembly GCF_001698545.2. Lineage (NCBI taxonomy): Eukaryota > Metazoa > Chordata > Mammalia > Primates > Cercopithecidae > Rhinopithecus > Rhinopithecus bieti. The sequence continues at coordinate 2,396,157 of NW_016803844.1, forward strand.
GAGATTTCTGAGTCAGGCATGGGAGGCAAGACTGGCGTTCAGCTTGCATCTTCTCACATATATTTTTAATCTTGTACAGCTATATTTTATTCAAAACTGTTCATCTGATAATTATGTTTAAAATGCCAGCTCTATGTTCTTCTATTTTTATACTAATTCTTTCAGAGAAATCACCCACTCTAAAATCTTTAATAAATATATTCAGTGGAGCTAGGACTCAATCTTTAACTCTTTTCTTCACTCAACTTTCTATGTCCTATAGAATAAATGAAGTTGAGCTCCCACTGGTACTTTAAAAGCAAAATAGAGACCAAACTCACTTTGTTCTCTAAAAACAGTTTATATTCTTACTTATATTCATTTGAAAATTTCCCTTTTGCTATAGAAGAAACCCCAAAACCAACTTCTCTCCTCTTTTCTTTATTCCTTTAATCTAATCTATCATAAATACTGTCATATTTATGTCCTTTATGTCTTCTGGCAACAGCATGCACACCCTTCCTCTATTGCCTCTGTTAGGATTAAGTCATCATTTTATACCTTGGAAAAACTAGATCATTCTAGTGTGTCATTTTAAATTATTTTTATTTGGCTACCCCATATAGATTGTGGATTCTTTCACTCAACTATGGTATTGCAAAATGCAGCCCATTATTTTTCAAGTAGAGAACACTGGAATTAGGGGATCAGTTATGAAGTTGGAAAAATCACTTTCTCTTATCAACAAAATAAGTCCATACACCTCCATTTACTTGGTTCACACAATTTTCCTAAATTTTCCTCAAATATGCACCACTCCAATTCTCCCTCTAGCAAACTTCAGTGTTAGACAGACCTCAGCTACTAACTACACTAGAAATGATCCAAAGTGGATATCTATAAATCAGTAATTATGAAATTATAGTTAACTCAAAGATTAAAATATTTTCACTTTTAGCAAAAATTTTCAATTTGTTCTATAGAAGATCAGTTCATTTTAATCCCTGAGAAGTTTTAAGTTGTTGCTTTGACCATTATATAAGGTTTTGGCATATTCATAAATTACATTTATAAAATCAGTAAATACATTTAATCTAAAAGGGTTTAACCTTTTATTATTTTCAAAGCCTGTTAATGGTTCACATCCAAAACACCATCTTATTCAGCATTATCAACTTCTATTAGAAATTAATACTTCAAATAGAACTATAGTACTTTAATATCACTGCTGAATTTGTCCCACTTTGTGATGTACAACACTATTATTGGAACTTTTAAAAAATATGTGTGCATATAGATAAATAGGTAATAGGGGATTGTTTCACTCAAATTACTATTATGTAACAAAATTAAACTTCAAAAATTAACAATTTCTCATGTGACAAGACAAAATTATATTCAAGTAGTATTCTAAAAATATTTATTCTCTCAAGATGACTAATAAAAAATTAATAGAAGGAAGAGAACAGAAAGAGGGCATTAAATTGCCAAATCTCAGTTACCTTGATAATTAACATTGCATTCTAAAGGAAAAGCATTATTTTCTCCAGAGAAAATTGGAGATCAGATGCAGAAACCAAAATATAAACAGGCATTAAATAAATCAATGAGGATCCATTCTGACTATAACAGAGAACAATTGAGAAGACACAGTGTACACACAGAGGCAATTAAATTTAGGGCCTTTTATTCTGCTATATTCACTTGATCATGTTGCTTTTGGGTTTTTATGTCCCAGTTTTTTACTTTGGTGACTCATTTCAACCCAGATATTGGTTAGAAAAAGAATTGATTAATGATGAAATTTAATAGGAGGCAGAAATTTAACAATGACTAACCTTCCCGTTAGCTCATACAAGATAATAAAATAACAAAATGTGTACCACATTTAAATTTGTTCCTAATACATGGAGAAGAAATATTTGTTTCCCATGGAACCCTTAGGAAAAGGGAGGAAAGTTTACCCAGCGATCTCTGACACATACTCAACGGAGGACTGGGACCAGGATTAATGGCCCAGCCTGAACCGAGATTTAAATTTTCTATTTGAATGATCAAGACAGATGTCCAATGAGACAGAGACCCAAGTGTGGGACTGCAGTGCTATTGTGTCTTCTGGTGGCTTACATAAAATCTCTCTTCTTCTGATTTCACTCTTTATCTCATCTGAGGCGTTTTGTCCCACAGACATGGTTGTGAGTTCACCTGTTCCTAGCACTTTACCTATCTGCAAATACGGTTTTGAAGGTCTAATATAGTCATAGCTTATGTCCCAAGATACATTATTCTCTTTGCTGATCACTTACATTTCGAGGGTCTTATATTTGTTTCATGTCCAATTTACTTCATCTATTTGGTTCCCATTATTAGCTGCTTATGGATGAGATACCTCTTGCTAACAGATGTAACTAGCAGTGAGCATGTGATTGCTGTCTAGTGTAAAAGAAGGCCTGATATATTAATGAGTCATATCACCTTTAGAGATTAAAAAAAGATTTTCATGATTTTGCATAAAATCCTTTTAAAAGAAAATTCTACCCTTTGGTGTGGGCAGTCATTCCAGGAGCCACAACATGCCATCCTAGTCAACAAACCTTGAACCTCTAAAAAAAAAAAAAAAAAAAAAAAAAAAAGAGGCTTGCATAGATGCCTTAACCCCTCCTTAAATTAGGCCTCCTCTTTTGATTCATGGATGTTTGAGATGAACCTTGAAATGAGGATTGGTGGTTTTTTTTTTGTTTGTTTGCTTGTTTGTTTTTTCTTAGATGGAATCTCATTGTGTTGCCCAGCTGGCCTCAAACTCCTGTCCTCAAGTGATCCCTCCATGTCATCCTCCTGAGAATAGAGAATTTGACATTTTATTCTCAAACAATGGCACTCTGTATGAAAATATCAGAAATGCAAGTATAAGAAAGACTTTCAAATTTTATTTTATTTTGATAGATAGCATGGGAATCAATTGAAATATTGTAGCTGAAACCATATTGTAGCTGCCCACAGTGTTGTTAACTAAATAACTTATTGATCATTGTCAGACTTTTCTTCTCAAATATTTTGAATTCCTAATGGTCTTAAACTTCAGAGCCTAATCATTCAGATAATTCCTTATTCCTTTTCCCAATTAGGATACATACATGACAAGTTCACCTGTCATCCTCCCAGGATGCCCATCTTAGGTAGACAAACTGAGATACATAGCTTCCCATGATCATCCTGTACAATTATAACAACTTCTTAACAATTTTCCTAAACCATGGTTTTCTTTTTGTCTCAGGCTATACTCTTGTACATAAATACTTCAAATGATTTCCAATTACTTCCAATTCTAGTATACTTGCATATGTTGCTTGTTTGACTTTGTCATTGTTTTGGTGTGTGGTACTCCCAGTATTATAAGTTCACAGATAGTTTCTTCTATATACCTGTACTGATCAGCCATATCTCCAAAGCAGGTCACTTTTAGATATGGTAGGGCTATGGCCTAAAATAGGATATAGAAAGAGAACACACTTTGGTCTGAAGGCTTTTCAAGAGAAATACACATGATCCAGAAGATCTTAGGAATCCTTACTATATTCCAAGCTCAAACTCTTTCAATTTGCTCCAGAATGACACCTGTTTGGGGAGATTTACTCTTCTAGTGTAAAAGAGTCCTCATAACAATGGCAGAAACAGAAACCAGAATCAGACTGCTTTGAACTGTGCTCATCTATGAAAAGCTTTCATAAATTTAGCTAAAATATATCCTGCTGAGCTATGATTATACCTGCACTTTGATATCAATGGCAATGACACTTTTAATATTCAGTTTCTTCTTTTAAAAATAGATTTAACTTCTGTTCTTATTTTCATTTAACTTTGAGGACCTTCTATGTTGGATTCCAAAGCATCTCTTAACTGTTTTAGTCAATAATAGGAAAACATCACTTTCATGGCTTGACTCTAAAGAAACACATTTAAAAGAATGTCTTAAGTGACAGCAATGCTTTTGGAGGCTGTACTTACAATTAAGGTTCAATCCCTGGCCACTGATATTTAGGACTTTGGAAAGCTCAATAAAAAATAAATCTCTTAAGGTTTGCTGTTGCTTTTCTTACTCCATAACTAATTATTCCTTTCGCTGTATCCACACATCCAAATGATACCAGACAACTAGCTTTTAAATTATAAGTGTACTTAGGAGAATTATTTTAAAAGGTAGGTGGAAAAAGGTGAGTAAGGTTAAGTTTTAACTTGTTTTCAAGAATGACAAGTAGAACACAAAACAAATTGCTAAATAAATTCACACAAACAGATGGCGATATTTGAGAAATGGACTTTTTGAAGAATATTCTGAGTAAATTTGACATATTTTACTTAATGAACTCAATCTTTACAATACTATTAAGAAACTATTATTTACTAAGATATGTACATAATTACCAAAATCCTTCAAAATAAAGATTATTTATTTTGCTTTCAGAATGTGGAAACTAAAGTCTATCCCAAAATTATACAGCTAGTATTTGAATAAGATGATATCTATCTGACTCTGTTCATATTTTTCCATAACAATATGCTGCCTAATTTTAGTCATTTTTCCATATGAAAATTAAAGGTTTCAACTACTTGCTATAATGAACAAAGTAGGCACTCATAGAATTTCCTATCATCAAAAATAGTTTCAAACAGGAGACTAAGTCACATATCATCAAATAACATGGCTCTTCTAAAACTACTAAATGGACTTTTCCCCACTATTATATTTTAATGACAAAACAATTAGTTGTTATAAAGCCACTTTGCTTATAGGAAAATATGTTCTATGCAGATCCAATAAAAATCTGGAGCGCAAAATGAGCAAGTTGTTTTGTCTTGCAGTTTTTTTTTTTTTGGTTAGTTTTGTTTTTGTTTTTTAAATCAAAAAGGACTGTTCATGTTTAAGCCAGCATGCTATAATTAGGTTTGTGTTCATCCATAAAATTTGAAAGGCAAAATAAGACTCACTATTCTTCAGATTAATATAATATTTTTGTCTATTTGTAGAATTGAGCAAAATGGAAAGTCAAGTGAACTGGTATTTTAAAATGGATAAAAAATCAGGGGTTAACAAATATTTTGCATAAAGGCCCAGATAAATATTTCATTCTTTGCGGACCATATGGTCTCTGTGACAACTACTCAATTCTGCCCTTGTATCAGGAATCAGATTGTATCAGGAAAGCAGCCTAGACTGTATATAAATGAATGCATGTGGCTATGTTCCAATGAAACTTTATTTACAAAAACAGTACAGGGGTTGGATATAATCCATGGCCTGTGCTTTGCTGACCTCTGAAATAGGAGAACAATAAAATATGATGATAACAAGGAAATGGTGAGACCAGACACTTTTTTATAGTTTGGTAATAAGCCTTCACATAGTTTTGTCCGACATTCAGGTACAATTAAATTCCAGGCTACATCTTGAGTTATTAAAAAAACAGGATGACTTTTCCTCTGGTTCTTTTGAAATGACCTCAAATAAATATTCCTGAAGACATAATGTTTAATGATTTGTGTGAAATGTTAAAACCAACAGTGTTTTCATTGCCCCTTTACATTAGCGTAAGGACTTCCACAATCTGGTATCTTGTCACGATGTGCTTTTGAGGCAGCAGACTGAGAACATCTACAGGTAAATTTGAGGTTGCTTATTACTTATATATATTTCCATATTTACCCTTCCCGAAGACTGACTGAAAGAGACAGTGTTATCAGTTATGCCATAGGCGATAAATCTGAAGCTCAAAGTAGTTGAGTATATTACCAAAGTTAAGCTACTAAACAGCTGGACCAGGATTTGAAAAGCACAGCATTACGCAGAGCTACCATGTGCACTTATGCAGTTTATGCACCCCTTAGAACACGACATATCAGAGCATAGACCATGCAGATTTGTATATTTACTCCAGACTTTTTCCCATAGATGGCAGTAAAATATATTTTTCTTAAAAAATTTACATTGTGACTTTTTAAAATAGAAGGATGTATATTACAGAAGGAATCTTTTTCTAATTCACAGCAATACGCCATATGTGATAGTATTCATCCTGTGCTGACCCTGAAGACTTGTTCTTTTATGTTATGCTAAACTCTGTGCCAGGAGGGTCGCCTAGGTATTACCAACGAGTAAGGTCTTGAGGAAATGCTGTGTTCTCAGACAGCATATGTAACATTAGCCTTTCGCTTCCTTTAAGTCCTAGGAAGAGCTTATTACTATATACACAGAAAAAAGTTTCATAGATATAAAAGAAATTTCAAGATAGAATTGGTAAGACTTGGTAACTGATTGGATATAGAGAATTTTAAAAACCATAGTAATTAGATACCGTGACAATCCTATCATGGTTGACTAGATGTGTGGATATGCTATTACCTGATATTGGAGATAGAGTCTGGAGAAAGAGAGATGATTTTCACTTTAAGGTTTAGTGAGAAATGTTATATTGAACAAAAAGGAAGTTGAATATATGTACCCAAAGTAAAGAGAGAGGTCAAGGCTAGAGTTATGGTTTGGGATGCCATTTTTATAGAGGTGTGACAGTTAATGCCAAGAGAATCAGGGGACATAAGTGGGAAGAATTTAAGATTGGGAGAGGTGGGATACACATGATAAACAAAAAACAAAATAACACTGTAAAAGTGTGACCAGAGAAAACATATAACATGTTAAAAAAAATAGGGCCACTGAAGCCAAAAACAAAAATTGCTTCAATGAAAAGAGTTTCTTAAGTGTGTTCCCTACTTGACAGAGTTCCAGAAAAATGAGAATTGTAAAGAAAGCACTATAGCTGGCAATTCAAGAGTAACTGGTGAATTCTGCAATGTCACTCTCAACCCAATAGTAAACGGAAGTGTTAAAGATGTTAAAATAATACAGAGACTATTCCTTTCTTAAGTCTAAAACTTAGAAGACAGGAAAGAAGGAAGTAGGGATAGAGAAAGATTTTTGTTTGTTTCCTGTTTGTTTTAAGAATGTAAGCTCATTGGGCATTTTTAAAGTTGGGAATGGATCTGGAAAAAAGGAGGAATTCAAAATATAAAAACGAGGCACGAATAATTGACCCCATAGTATTTCACAGAAGAATTACGAGTCACAAATCAATAATGACTGCAAGTGAAATCCTCTCCTGGTTCTATCTTAAAACAAAACAAAAGAAAACAAAAAGTAACTTTATTGATATATAATTTGCATACCCTAAAATTGATCTATTTTAAGTGAGCAATTCAGTGAATTTTAGTTTATTATATAGGCTTTACTTTTATGTGTCTAACTCTTGTTGAGAACTCTTGATCTTATCTGTCTTACAGTGTTGTAGGAATTCTAGACTCAGTAATGAGTCCCAACTGTACACTGATTAGTAGAACACAGAAACTATAATTTGTGGCCCATTTTAAATAAAAAAGAATGGAAATTTAAAACAAAGGAATAATAGAAAAATATCAATGCTTTGGGCTGCAATAACATTACCATACATCATGTGGAATGAGGCAAATGCCCTAAATAGTTGCTATTGTAACTTTTACAATGGATAATTAATAAGTCACACTCTATAATTCAAACAACTTTTGTTTTATACTATTAAAAATCTATCTATATGTGTAATTGACTCATGAAGTAACTATGCAGTGACAACATACTACTTACACTACGTTTTTGCCTCATATTGATCTCTGGGGCTTGTTTTTGTTTGCTTACTTGTTTTTGGCAATGTTACCCAGCAATGTTTCTAGCATTTCAAGTCACCGCTGTCTTAGTTATTTGTGTCTAACTTAGGTCTTAATTTATAAGATAAAACTTGCTGGTGCCTACACATAACAAAATTTATTATGTAACTCTTTCTACTGCCTTTCTTTAAACTCATGGATTTATGTATTTGTATGCTTTAGTTTTTGAATGCTGATTTCTAGACTTAAAGTATGTTCATATTTTACTTGTGATTAGGAGAAATGATTTCTCAAATGAAGTAAAAAGTAAACAGAAAAAAGATAAACCATGGCCTAGTCATAACATACCTACATATACCTACTAGGATATCAGGCTTAGATATGTAATCAAAGAGACACTTATTTAGTACCCAAAATATAATGGAAAAAAATTATAGAACTAAAGATAAACTACCTACCCAAGTTTCTAGGCTTCTAGATAATTATATCTCATACCTAAAAATTTTTCCAAATTAATATCTACCAAAGGAAATATACATTACATTATATATAATTCATTTATATTAAAGAAACATGCATTATATTTAAAAACATTTAATTGCAGTCTTCATTTAAATATGTTAGTTTCCTTCCAAATACAGCATCTACAGTTATTTTAAAACTCTCCTCCATATAGTAGATCAAGAAAATAACCACTTTCCTATTAAACATTAGAAAGAACAATAAAGAGGGGATAAGTGATGGGTACAAAAATATAGTAAGAGAGAAGGAATAAGATCTGGTGTTCAGTAGCAAAAACGGGTGACCAGGATTAACAATAATTTACTGTACATTTTAAATTAAGCCAGTTGAATTGGAATGCTCCAAATACAAAGAAATGATAAATACTTGACAAGATGGATACCTCTATTATCCTTATTTAATCATTACATATGGTATACTTGTATCAAAGTATTACATGTACCTTAGAAATATGTACAAGTATTATTTAATACTAATAAAATATTTAAAAGACTTAGTTGCTCTAATTTCTCTCTCAAATATTTTAGTAAACTTTGGTTTTAAAAAACTGGAAAAGGTAACAAAACAAAACAAAACACCAAAAGTAGAAGACTAAAAGCAGAATTTAAATGTTCTCTTAGTGCAGGAAGATTCAATAATAGCTAAATTATGTATTGAGATGAGAGTTAAGCATGTGATTTCTGTAGTTATTCATGAAATTACACTGGAGAGGAAGCAGTGGAATACATTACAAAGCAGACTTTATCACATTGAGTTTATTTATTTGTTAAAATAGTCATGAAAGTTGACAAACACCATTAGCTTTTCTCTCCTTGGAGGAGACTCTCACCAGATCACATATATTTTCTATAATCATTCTTCAAATATGTGCTGTCTTGTGAGATTGCAAATTTCCCTCTCATGAATAATTGAACTACTGATAGATCAATGTCTTCCCTTAAACATTCAGAAATGAATCCAGTCTCTGAAATTCTCTTTAGACATCACAATCATGACTGCCTTCCTTAGAGTGCCTTTCCAACAACAAAAACCCCACACTACTTGGCAACCTTCTGAGGAGCTCTTTCAAATATGAGGCTCCTTCCTTTTGTCACCAATCCTCACTTATAGATCTTAATTTTGCAAAAAAAAAAAAAAAAAAAAAAAA
>NW_016803844.1:2409379-2411183 GCF_001698545.2 Rhinopithecus bieti
TATTTTTAATATGATCAATGAGAGTATTTAGAAATTTCCAATTTATTTTACATAATCTCTCCTTGGTCTGAAAATTACTAGGGGTCAATAATACTATGATATAAAATGTTTACTTTTTAATTAGTTCTTAGTAATTGAATTATCTTATTTCTACTGACCTTTCTTTATATGTTACTTAAATATTACTGAAAAGTTATCAAACTGAGATACTTTTCTTTCCGCTTTTCTTATTTATTTGTATTTTAGTAAGTAAAATAACTAACGTGTTTTCCTTAAACAATTGACTTTTCTAACCTAGTAAATTATTAGGCCCATTAATGTTTCTTTAACACTTTATATTCCAAAGAAGGAAAATCTTAATGTAATAAATGATTTTGTTGCAATATTTTATCAGCTTATATAAAGACTGATCAGCTTATACGTTTATAGACTGATAAAATAATTTTAAAATAAATTTCTTCCCAGTACAAATGGAGATTGGCTTTACAACATTACTCATATTCTCAATGTATCCTTTAAATTCCTTTACAACATTTGTATTACAGTTTATAATTTACAAATTATTAATAGTTGCTGTGTTACTTGTTACCACAGTTCTGTGAAGTGGATGTCAGTAATGTTATTTCATGGAAAAGGACACTTTAGCTCAGAATTGAAGGTCACGCAGCTAGTAAGGGCTGAGGGACCCTCAAGTTAGTTCCTCCCCTCCGAGCCCTTAGATCTTTGTCCATACCTGGGCAATTTCAAAGCCATATAGTCCTTTTGTTAAAGCACTTGTTTGTACTGCTTTTACAAATACCTTATAAGCATACACTAATTAGGAAATCATATCCTGTATAGAAAATGGGCAAGACATGATCCATCTTCTCTTAACCCGCCGTCTTTTCTCAACTAGGCACAAGTTAGCATCTTGTATGAAACTGAAACAGTACTACACTTTTGGGTTATAACAAAGCAAGGTTATTTTCATCTCTAACAGTTCCTGGCTGATCACCATGTTCCATGCCACAGAAAAGCCTGAATAATTCCTTTAAACAACATACTGAAGCCAAGAATTAGCATTCTTTCTGGCTGAATTGCAACTGCACACAGGTTGGCCTCTCCGTTTTACAACAATGTTTTCATTAGGTCAGTTGAAAGGCTTCCTTCTCTGAATGCAAAGTGAGAAACAGACAAGGAAGAGGAGTTTGAGGAAGAAATAATCTCTAGTGAGTCCCTTGTGTACATTTTCTCAAATTTTCAATAATTAGTAACTTTATTCTTATGTGCAATCAGGGACTATTTATTTTATTTTATTATACATAAGAATCTTTTCTTTGTATGTTATTGTATATGTTCATATATAAACATGCATGTTTACATGTTCTTTCAAACTCTGGTGGTATCCTCAAAACAATGTGCTGTGGTGATCCGCATGAACCAGTCATCCCAAAGCAGGTCTACAGAAGGTCTGAGTGGGTGTCATTGCTTTCTAGTGGCAATTCATTATTGCAAATTACAAAGTCAGACATACCATAGTGCATCTGCGTGGAATTATAAAGAATTCATTATTGTTATTTTCATTCCTAGATTCAACATGCTTTAAAAAAACATAAAATAAGCAGATTAATTCTATGAAGATGAATTTTAGTAGTTGTAAACAATATCTCTTTTTTTCTGAAACACATGAACAATTTATTTTTATTAGTCAGAGAAGAATAACGTACTAAATTCAACCTTCTGATAAACATGATGTTAATGTTATTAAATAAAATAGCCAATTGTAATTATTTTGGAAACAAGAGCAGACTATAAAGTGCATCTT
>NW_016803844.1:2411429-2423822 GCF_001698545.2 Rhinopithecus bieti
AAAAAAAAAAAAAAAAAAAAAATAAGCAGTCTTCAATTTGTTTTGAGCTTCTCTCTTCTCTGATGAACTCATCCCACCTGTATCAACCAAGTTATTATCTTATCTTATAGTCTTCCTTGTTTGGAATTACATGTTTTTGCTCATGAGAGTCTGCCTACTTCAGCTTGTTCTGTGCTCCAGATTCCTCAGAGCACTGCAAATACAGTGATAACCAATGAGAACAAGTCAAACACATCTTTTCTGTCGTTGAGCTTAAATTGTAGAGAAAGAAGATGATAAGTTGCTGACAAAATAAGTTCCATGAAAATTGCATTTGATGAGATCATATCTGGAGTTCTGTGTCCAATACTAAACATATGCTTCTAACAGTTATATATAATGTAAACTACTGTTTGCTGATACATTGGTTTGGAAATATGCTCTAATTTTTGTGCAAAGTTTGCTTGTTAAGAACAGGGATAATAGCTCACACTTGCCAGAAAGTACTTAAAATAGCAACATATATATACTGTTGCTAGTCAGAGGTTAGAAAAACATTGTAAAGTGAGGAATGTTGAGCACTATCATAAAGCTAACATTGTTTTGTTTTGTTTCTGGAAGTCTCTGTAGCTTCCTGTTGCTCACACAGCAAAGACTTAACATATGAAAGTCAACGAAATGTTAACTATGTATATTAAAATCATTTCCTAGGTTTACACATCTATTCTTATATTTTTAAAAATAAATATAGCTTTTGAGAATTTGAAAGGATGGAAAAATGTCTGAATCCTTACTGTCGTACAGGATGAATGTAAAATTAAAAATGAAATGACTTAACACCATTTTCTAAAATGAAAAGTGCCAAGCCAGTCAGAGCAGAAAAGGAGTAGGCTACAGGTTTACATAGAGTGTTTTATCAGCACTTTGTCTCATAAAACAAATCTGGAATTCAGTTGTCTTTAACTCAGGCATTAATTTTTATGGAGTTTAAACTTGTTTGAAGGTGTTATTTGACAGAAACATTATCAGAGTCAACACGTGGTGGGTATATTGCATGAATTTTTAAAAGAACTGATATATCAACCAAAACAATGTTTATACACATTTGTCTATCAAAGATTGGTTACAAAAGTTTGGAATATATGTATATCCAATGGGCGTGTGTGTGTGTGTGACACACATAGTGATCATTCATGGAAAGAATATAGGATGACAGACTGATATAAAGAAAATAATTTTAGTTTGCGAGCCTGAGAAATGGTTCTAGCCCAGATTCTAATACTATCTAAATGTGATTCTAATTCAACAAGCTCTCACAAGCCTCAATCTTTTCTCTAATTGTAGCAGAATTAAATTTGTCTAATGTATTATATATATACACACAATATATATACACACACACAATATATATATTATTTTTATATATACACGATATATACATATTATTTATATAGATATATATACACATGATGTATATACTTCTTTCCCACTTAGCTTGAGACAGTGCATTTTACTTCCACTTCCCTTAGAAATTAACAGCACGTGAAGTGGCAATTTTAATGGAGTCTACAATCCTTTTAGTCTCACTGTCCCTGTGCTAATGAAGCCATTCTTTCTATTGCTTAGACAATTACAACTTTTTAATTAGCCTCCTTTTCCAATTTATCCAGCGCATTGATTCCAGAGAAATATTCTTATGTCACAGTCATAATCATTTGATTGTTCTGTTAAGATATTTTCAATGTCTTCCCAACATCAGTTCAATATTCATTTTGAAATTATCAAGGTACAGAATGATACTTACATTTATTTTTTGCAAGCCTAAATATTCAGCTTACAGTATTGAATTATCAGTTAAGAGAAAACATGGCAAAAATCATACAGGTATAGGTATAAAGTTAATCTTTCAAACCTATAACCCTTGGACAAGTATTAATATCTCCCCTCTATTTTGCTTCTTCTTAGTTTTAATACTAGAATAGATTTTAGTTCTTTATTCTCTGGCTTTAACTTCTCATAGTATAATAAAATTCCCCTAGGTAACTTACTATGGAAGTCATCTATTATATTGTGATAAGACACAGTATATGATGATAAACAAATGAGTGTGATTGCTTCAGTCAAATAAAGTTCATGTTCTTCTTGCTTTTTACTTGTACCACATGGATAAAAAATTAATTTATCTTTAAAGCACAAATACTTGAAGGCAATTTAGAAACAACTTTATTCAGAATTATGTGAATAATTCACAATTCCATATAACATCTACATTCTATTATTTTGCAGATAAGAAATAAATATGAGAAAAAAGTTTATATGAAGGGTTGGACGTGAAGCCAAAATTAGTATTCCAATATCTGGATGAGCAGATTTCTCCTCCAGTAAATTTACTTGACCATATAAAGGTACAAGCATAATTTTCTGAGAAATCTAAGGAGCCAGGAGCCCTGGAGACTTAGATTCTAATCCTCCTCTGCCATTTGCCATGTGTTCTGTCCCAATTGCTATGTGTGTATTTCCCTCAGCATAGCATTAGGGAAGAGGGCACAGATCAAGACGATTTAAATTGTCTTTTCAACAATTAAAAATCTTATAAAATTGATATTATTAAATAATTAGTATTACCAAATAATAATAGATCTCATATTTTAGTTTTTGGCCACCTCATAAATACACCACCCACCCTAACCGGTTTTACAACCGGCAGTTCTCCTTGGGTAGTGCCATAGGCAACCCGCAGCCTGTAGGTGCCTATCGTGCTTATTAACGCTTCAGCTCAGTTGCTCACGAAAGCAGCAATACAAATCTTTCCCACTTATTTACATTATCATTGACTAATCTTGAATTGAGGACGTCCTGCATCAGCACAGATTAGATAAATAGTCTTAGGTTTCCTCTGTCTGGGTTGTATAAATAAGAACATATCCCTCTTAAATATATAGAGTTTCCCATATCTAGCAGAATATTTGCAAGAACAACATTATAAAAGAAATAAATAACACTAGACATTGACTTTATTTTACTTGAAAATTAAGCTTCTCAGCAAATTATCCTAAAGCCAAAGTAAAAAATATACATAGTGACCATTCATGGAAAGAATACAGGATGAGGGACTGATACAAAGAAAAGAATTTTAGTTTGCGAGCCTGAGAAATGGTTCGAGCCCAAATTCTAATACTATCTGAGTGATTCTAATTCAACAAGCTTTCACAAGCCTCAATCTTTTCTCTAATTGTAGCAGAATTAAATTTAGGTCTAATGTGATTTATTATTAGAATATTCTAAGAGTTCCCTGAGATCCTATTGAATTTCTTTCCTGGGTTTCTCTTAGAGCAGGCTTCTTTAGTACATGGACAAACTATATCATGAACAAATGAAAATGCACTGAGGTTTCTGACTCAATAAGCAAAGCAAGACGCAGCTCGTAGGACTGCAAAGCAATGAATTAAAATTGAAACACTAAAAAGGGAGTTTCCACCTCATTAGTTTCATAATGCCCCCCCCCCCCCACTTATTTCACTGTCACTAGTAAAATGTAATAGCTTCATATTTTATATTTATTATTTTGCATATACCATGTGCTTTAGACTATCCAATAAAGTTCACGTAACAGAAAAAGCATTAATCAAGCCAGGCCAGTCTCAGTCTCTTGCACAATCTCCGATCATCCCCTCTTTATACACACATTTCAGAAATATTTGTGATTATATTTTTGTTAATGGTATATCTTAAGCTTTATGTATTCCTTATATGGCATCTAGACTCTAAAATTCCTATTTGAACCCAATATGTGAATTGGTACAAGCTACATATACACCCTTTACTAATTCTTTTCATGGCTTCAATACCTAAAGCAATGAAAATACACACATTCACACACATGCACATATATATACATGCATACATATGAAAAATCTAATGGCTGTATTTTAACAAAAGTTTATCATAGAAAGGTTCTGATTCCATTTCTACATGCTTTATTACTGCAAATTTTCTTATTCTAGTGCTAGTTTTGTTTCCAGTTCCAGATAATATTGCACCTAAGTTGTCTCTTTAGAAAAGAATCAAAGAGATTTTAATGATTTCCTTCGAAAATTTTCTGAATGCAACCCTGGGCGTGAAGGCTGTTCTTTTTCTGGATCACTGATTTGGTGAATGCCTCTCCAGAATAACTGAGGTTACAAAGACTGCCAATTTGTTCTCCAAGGAACCCTCTTTCCAGGTAACAGTGGCATACTTTGAGGTGCTAAAAAAAATTGACTGCTTTATAAGGAGGGATTTGGTAGTATTTAACAAAATACAAAGCTTGGCATGGCTAAGGCTATAGAGCTCCTCCAATCTCAATAGGGTTACAGCTTTTGTTTCACTACCTGTCAAAAGAACACTGTACCTGAGTGTAAAACAACCTAGCAGAACTCTCTTCTCACTTCTCTGCAACAGAGTTCATAGGCCCTTTGGTCTTCTCCTCTCAACATACGGTTCCCGTTTTTTCTTTTTAATAATGTTATGTTAGAGATATTTACACCTAACTAATTAAATAGTGGGCCAAGGATGAAACCTTTGCTAGAGGTATATTTCTATAAATACTACAGTTTATTATTGCCTTTAAAATATCTAAACAGCACAGGGCCAGATCCAGGATGAAACGATAAGGCACTTGCCTCAGGTGAAAAATTTAAGGGAACTCCAAAAAAATCCGTACTAAAGATAAATAATATTTTAGTGCAGTATCCTAAAGCAGCAAAATTGATGCAAAATTCATGATGAACAAAATACAAAATTTTAAATGAAGACAAGTTCCTATGTACTGTATCTAGCTAAATAAGCCCTCACATTGCCCGTTGTTTCCTCTTACACTGGGTTAACTGAAGCATACTACAGTTCAGTTTATAAATGTCAGAATAAATAACATTAAACTCCAAATCTATAATGTATTTATTTTTTTCTCCTGTATAAATTGAATTTTAATTGTTGGCCATGGACAAACACAAGATGCACTTTATAGTCTGCTCTTGTTTCCAAAATAATTACAATTGGCTATTTTATTTAATAACATTAACATCATGTTTATCAGAAGGTTGAATTTAGTACGTTATTCTTCTCTGACTAATAAAAATAAATTGTTCATGTGTTTCAGAAAAAAAGAGATATTGTTTACAACTACTAAAATTCATCTTCATAGAATTAATCTGCTTATTTTTATGTTTTTTTAAAGCATGTTGAATCTAGGAATGAAAATAACAATAATGAATTCTTTATAATTCCACGCAGATGCACTATGGTATGTCTGACTTTGTAATTTGCAATAATGAATTGCCACTAGAAAGCAATGACACCCACTCAGACCTTCTGTAGACCTGCTTTGGGATGACTGGTTCATGCGGATCACCACAGCACATTGTTTTGAGGATACCACCAGAGTTTGAAAGAACATGTAAACATGCATGTTTATATATGAACATATACAATAACATACAAAGAAAAGATTCTTATGTATAATAAAATAAAAATAAATAGTCCCTGATTGCACATAAGAATAAAGTTACTAATTATTGAAAATTTGAGAAAATGTACACAAGGGACTCACTAGAGATTATTTCTTCCTCAAACTCCTCTTCCTTGTCTGTTTCTCACTTTGCATTCAGAGAAGGAAGCCTTTCAACTGACCTAATGAAAACATTGTTGTAAAACGGAGAGGCCAACCTGTGTGCAGTTGCAATTCAGCCAGAAAGAATGCTAATTCTTGGCTTCAGTATGTTGTTTAAAGGAATTATTCAGGCTTTTCTGTGGCATGGAACATGGTGATCAGCCAGGAACTGTTAGAGATGAAAATAACCTTGCTTTGTTATAACCCAAAAAGTGTAGTACTGTTTCAGTTTCATACAAGATGCTAACTTGTGCCTAGTTGAGAAAAAGACGGCGGGTTAAGAGAAGATGGATCATGTCTTGCCCATTTTCTATACAGGATATGATTTCCTAATTAGTGTATGCTTATAAGGTATTTGTAAAAGCAGTACAAACAAGTGCTTTAACAAAAGGACTATATGGCTTTGAAATTGCCCAGGTATGGACAAAGATCTAAGGGCTCGGAGGGGGAGGAACTAACTTGAGGGTCCCTCAGCCCTTACTAGCTGCGTGACCTTCAATTCTGAGCTAAAGTGTCCTTTTCCATGAAATAACATTACTGACATCCACTTCACAGAACTGTGGTAACAAGTAACACAGCAACTATTAATAATTTGTAAATTATAAACTGTAATACAAATGTTGTAAAGGAATTTAAAGGATACATTGAGAATATGAGTAATGTTGTAAAGCCAATCTCCATTTGTACTGGGAAGAAATTTATTTTAAAATTATTTTTATCAGTCTATAAACGTATAAGCTGATCAGTCTTTATATAAGCTGATAAAATATTGCAACAAAATCATTTATTACATTAAGATTTTCCTTCTTTGGAATATAAAGTGTTAAAGAAACATTAATGGGCCTAATAATTTACTAGGTTAGAAAAGTCAATTGTTTAAGGAAAACACGTTAGTTATTTTTACTTACTAAAATACAAATAAATAAGAAAAGCGGAAAGAAAAGTATCTCAGTTTGATAACTTTTCAAGTAATATTTAAGTAACATATAAAGAAAGGTCAGTAGAAATAAGATAATTCAATTACTAAGAACTAATTAAAAAGTAAACATTTTATATCATAGTATTATTGACCCCTAGTAATTTTCAGACCAAGGAGAGATTATGTAAAATAAATTGGAAATTTCTAAATACTCTCATTGATCATATTAAAATATATATTTCCTTGAATCATTACATTTGTTTACTTTAAAATAACTTTTCATTAGTATAATGTTCATTATTATTAACCCATGATTCTCAAATCTATCTCCATTCCCAGACTCTCTTCTGAAATCCAGATTCCTATTTTCAATTTTATACTGGACATTATACATGAATATTTCCCATAGACCCCTAAAATTTAATCTGTTCAAAAATAAATTCAACATCTCCCACAGGCTGACATCTGCTCTGTCCATATATTCCTGTCTGATTGAGAAGCACCACTACTCACACAGTGACTCACATCTAAAAGGTGGCAGTCACAACCCTGCCTGACCTTAGACCCATCTGATCGGTCTCCGGGTTAAATGTATTCTATTTCTAAAATATCTGCCATTATTTATCATTGCGTCTCTCAACTGTCCAACATCTCTTCTCATCCTCCACCACCACCTGTGCTTCCATGTATCACACTCTAATACATTATATTACATTTCCATGGGGAAACACCCTATTGGGGTGTATCAGATAAGTTGATCAAGAGAATCCACCCAAGGATTACAGGATATTTAGTATCCTCCTCCCCTTTTAAAGGCTGGTAGCACCTAAAATTTGAAGGACCAACCCCCACCCAATACATACACACATTTCTAACTATCTCAGAGGTGATGGTACAGTTCTCTGATTATTTCAAATGCTCTGCTGCTGAGCCTTTACAGCACATTCTTCAATGCTTCTGAAATGCTGGAATGTTCTCTTTTTTTTTTTATTTCCTTTTTTTTATTTTTTATTTTTCTTTGAGACGGAGTTTCACTCTGTCACCGAGGCTGGAGTGCAGTGGTATGATCTCAGCTCACTGAAACCACCACCTCCCAGGTTTAAGTGACTCTCCTGCCTCAGCATCCCAAGTAGCTGGGATTACAGGCACCTGTCACCGTGCCGGCTAATTTTTGTATTTTTAGTAGAGATGGGGTTTCGCCATAATGGCCAGGCTGATCTTGAATCCTTGACCTCAAGTGACCTGTGGGCCTCAGCCTCCCAAAGTGCTAGGACTACAGGCGTGAGCCATCATGCCCAGCATGGATTGCTCTTTCCTCCAATGTTTGCCAAGAAAACTGTCAAGCACTTCTCAAGCCCCAGTCTTTCCTCCTCTCAGTTTCCCACAGTTAAAATAACCATGGGCATCTCCAGCTTCCACAACATTGGATATGTCTTTTGCCCAGGACTTGTAAAATTTGCTTTAATTTGTTTTTGCATGTCTGATTCCCTCCAACACTATGAGCTCCATCAAAGCATAAAACATCATTTGTTATCTTTGCATCCCCAGTGACCTGTATACAGTAGGAGACTGACAAATGTGTGAATTTATTTATTCTTTCAGGATTAAACAATGTTTTAAATTTTCTATTGGCAAAAAAATATGAGTAAGTGTTATGCCACCTTTTGTCAATTATTCTTGTCAAGGTCATCAAGGGTCTTGGATTATCAAAATCAGTAGTCATTTTTCTGTTCTCATATTACTTCACCTTTTAGAAATATTTGACACAGCCACTGAACTCCATCTTAAAACACATTTTTCCCCTTGACTCTGTTAACCAAACTTATTATTTTCCTCTCACTTTCCTAAAGACTCATTCTTGCTCTCCTTTGCTGCTTCCTTTGCCTCTGCTCTATCTCTGAAGTTGAAATACTTTAGGACTCTTCTCTAGCTAAACACTCTGTCCAGGTGACACTGTTAGACTCCCAAATCTATTAATCAGCTTCCTATCTTTTCACTGAGCTCCAAATTTTATACTCTACTCCTGAATTGACATCTACACTTGTATATCAAATGACATCTAAACTTAGCATGGTCAAATTTGACATATTACTCGAACCTGTGCCTTTCTGAGTTTTCTTCTCAGAAAAATGTCCTCATCATTCACACTGCAGCTCAAGTGAAGCCACGAAGTGAGGATCTAGAGTGATTCTTAATTTCTTTATTTACCATATTCTGCATATATATCCATTATCAATCTTGTCAACAATATCCTCAATTAATCTAATATTCTTATATACATATATAAAACATACATATGACCTAATATATATAATATAAGATATCGTACCCAATTACTACAAACACACATTATTTTCAAGTGCTTATGGAACATTTTACAAATATTTTTATAAAGCAGACTCATAGATGAAATAAAATATGTTCTCTAATCTCAATGGAAATTTAACTTGAGGTCATAAACCAAAAGATAACTAGAAAATCCTCAAATGTTGGTAAATTAAGCAATATGCTGCTAAACAATCAATGGTTCAAAGAAGAAATCCAACACTGCCTGGAGCGTATCATCTCAAGAAAGGTGCAATTCTAAGGGACATTGCTGAAATGCTTCTAAGCATATGGTTGTTCCTTCTTCCAACCAAGACGGTCTTACATTTTCCCTCAACTTTATTAGTCTTTAGGCAGGTTTCTTCCTAGCAATGGGCCCTTGACCTCACTTTTCTCAGACCATTGATTTTTTAAAACTTGCAATTGTGAGTTCTTTCTCTGCACTTTTGAGAAGTAAATCTTCTGTACCATGAAAGTCTTTCTCAAGGGCCTGGAAGCCATTTCTTTGAAATGTAATCATCAAAAAAAGATAGTATTAATACCTTTATCTACCAGTCTTTGTGGGAGAGTAGGAGACTAACATCAATAAAAAACAATTAGAAAACACAGATGGCTTAATCAAATAGACAAACATCTTTCCTTACTGTCCTTCAGTACTATTCCATTAGTTCATCTCAGCATTTAAACATCTTTCTGCCTTTTGTTTCACAGGAGTTGAGGCTAATCTCTTTCCCCTACTGCAATAGGCTTTTTCCCATACTGCAATAGTCTTGAATAAAGTCTTCCTTGCTTGTTTAATCGGCCTGGTGCTATTGTTGTTTAATGTTTCTAACCCAGAAAATCCTTTTGGTAGATATTATGGTTCACTAAATAATCACATTTCTCCACACTACCTCTGTAGAAGGACTACCCCTTCTATTAAGTTTGACTTTAGCCATGTGACTTGCTTCAGTTAATGGAAAGCATTTATGTGAACAGATGCAAATAAACCATCTCTAAACAGAGCCTTCAAGGTGTTTCCATGGTTTGGCTTGGCCCATGCTATTTCCGTCCCCATCTCCAACACCCTGCCCCCAACTCCTGCACCCCATGCTATAAGAAAAGCATTGTCCAGGTAGATATTGAGTCCCTAATGAGATATTTTGAGAGATCCCAGGCTTAGAGTCTGAAATCTGGAGCAGAGCTGCTACAGGAAATGCTCAGACCATTGAGTGGGAAATAAGTGTACATAAAAGCCAATAAGATTTTGAGATTGCGAGGATAATTCAACATATTCTCAGTAAATTCATTGAAATTCACTTTTCAATAAAATAATCATGGATATTACATACCTCTGAAGCCCCACTTTGTTTTCCTCATTTTATTCTGTGGTATCCTGGACAAAGACCCAAATACTTTAAATCACACTACAAAGCCTTCTGTGGTATACCCTCTTCTCCTTTCTTTAACCTCACCTTCCTTTCATTTTCTTTCTTTCCTTTATACTAGCCACAGTGACAATCTTTCCATTTTCCTAATACAATGTGTTTCTTCCCTCCACAAAATGTTTGTTCTCACCACATTTTTCCATCCTAGAATATTCTCAGCTGCACAAGCCCCTCACCCTCCATTTACTTACTACATTTACTTAATAAATGTACTACTTAACCTTCAGATCTCCCCTTAAATTCTTCCATCAGGGAACTCTTTCCTGACCTTCGCTCAAGATTTAAGTTTCCATTAATATGAAGATTTCTAAGCTCATTTTATTTGCCTGCTGTCTTAGTCCATTTGGTATTGCCATAAAGGTGGCTGGGTAATTTATAAAGAGGCTGGGTAATTTATAAAGAAAAGAAGTTTATATGGTTCACAGTTTTGCAGGCTGTACAAGAAGCCTGGCACTAGCGTTAGATTCTGGTCAGGGCCTCAGAAGACCTTTAATCATGGCAAAGGGGCTGCAGATTTGTCACATGGCTAGAAAGAGAGGAAGAGAAGTGGAGATGGGCACTGTGCTCTTTTAAACAACCTGCTCTCACATGAACTAACAGAGTGAGAATTCAGTTATTACCACAGGGAGGGCACCAAGCCATTCATGAGGGCTCCTGCCTGATGACCTATACACCTCCCACCAGGCCCCACCTCCAATATCGGGGACCATATTTCAACAGGAGATTTGGAGGGCACAGATATTCAAACTATATTTTAACTTCAGAGCACCCATTTCACTTTGTAATTACATGCTTTCATTATTATTATTTACTCAATTCCTGTCTCTGCCACTGTAATGTAAGCCACAAAAGAAAAGGGGCCATGTATAATTTACTCATCATTTTATCTGTGGTGTCTGCACACAGTATAGCACAAAGCAGGGTCTCAGCCAGTTCTTACGCACGAGTGAAGATTCAAACCCAGCTGCTAGGACACAAGTCCTTTCCTTCTTTTACTATTCTATGCAGTAGAACATTTATCCTCATACATTATGTAGAGACGTTTACCTTTTTCTTTCGTTTTGTTTTGAACTTATGCTCAGTTTTTGTGGTAGTACGTATTACTCATCTAAAATTTTGTAGATAAGTTTTTGCCTAAATACACTTTTATTGTGGATAAGTTCTGACCATTTCTCTGAATTCTCAAGAACATTTACATTTTAATCTGTTTTCAAAGGTGATGACCTCTATTGTCCATGGACCAATTCCTTGTCTTATCATCATGATTTTTACCCACAGTTAAAGAGTATACCTAGCAGTTCATCACTGATGAAGGTATTTTATAAAATGTCAAAGGTTTGCCCTAAATCCCTCTTGCGGGAGTTTAAGGCTATTTCTACTTTGGAAATTATACTTGTAAATGGCTATACGAGAGGTGATCTTTGTATATGTGTAACAGTAAAATTCATAATGTTTGTACTTAATATTCCTTTGAAAGAAAATAAAGTCTAGCTTTCTTTAAATATACACTTACTTGTAGTTACCCAGAGATTAATATATTTGAGCCTGATTGTGAATTAAAGAGGAACAAAAAGTATACAGTCTGGAACGTAAAGACCTTGTGATGTCTGTGCTAGTCAACATGTATTGTAGAAGTGTCCCTAACAAAAGCAGAGAAATCAGTTATCCTGCATTGGCATTCAGCTTAAATTAGGATACTGGTATTAATTTGAGAGTTTAATTAAGCTTACAAGTTTAGCCCAGTCTAAAATAACATTTTAATTTCTCTATGATTCTAGCCTTTGATGATTGTTCACTGAAGACACAAACAGCCCTCAAAATCCAAGTGAACAGTAAAACAGGCAAAGAAAAAACCCTCTAACTATGGAGAAAAATATGTTAAATTTAAAATAATACAAATAAAATAATTAAAATATACTCATACAATCAACTGCTACCAACCAGTAGTTTGTTTTAAAAAGCTTACCTTTTAAAGTATTTAAGCTGATCTATCTAAGAAATAAAATAAACCCAAAATAAACCCACATATCCACAACCAAACTGAGAACCAAGAATCAAAACTGACTAAATAATATATTTAAAATAGTTTACTAAAA
>NW_016803844.1:2425560-2459806 GCF_001698545.2 Rhinopithecus bieti
AAAAAAAAAAAAAAGAAAACTGCAGATTAAAGAATAGAAGTGCTCCAGTGAATATTGGGAGAACAAATCTTATCATAATTTCCCAAGTCTAGGATGCTTTAAAAAGATACCCACTGCTATTTTATAAGAAAATTAAATGCTGCCTAACTACAAAGAAGTGTTACTACACAAAATTACAGAGTATGTTTTTCTAAAGATTGGTATAGATGAAAAATATTTTAAAATTTGAACTCTTTAGATAAATCTGTTGACAACTCCATAATATATGAATTAAGTCAGTGTTTTCCAAACTGTAATTCTGTAAGATTTATCATGTTGATTTACAAATAGATTACCTAAGAAATACATTTGTGAAATGCTACATGTATGATAATCTTCCCTGAAGATTATAATGCACATTTCCGGAAAACCTATTTAGCTTGACTAATCCATTTTCTGAATTTATTTGACAGAGTAATTATTTTCCAAGGGAACAATTCAGTGTTCTGGAGCATATCATATAAAATTAAATTAAATTAGGGGAACATAGGTAATACGGACTACATCCTTGGCCTTTATGATATCAAAGTGGAAGTGTGTGTGTGTGTGTGTGTGTGTGTGTGTGTGTGTATTATTTTAAAAGACCAACAATCTAAGTATGAACTATTTATTTTTTGAAGTTGTCACCTATAAGGGGATAAAAAAATAGAGTTCAGGGTGTGAGCTACCAACTAGATTTATTAAATATAATGTTTTGTATTTTTTCATTGAACCATGTAAATATTTGGGGTAATTAGAAAATAAAATCCAATTTTCAATAAAAAGCTTTCAAAACTCACAAAATAAAATGAAATAAATAGATCAAAATGTGTATCCAGTCGCTGGTGTAGCCACACTGTGAACAGCAATTCCAAGTGATTTTAAAACACAATAATTTATACACACCTAGTGAGCTATAATCTAAGGAACTGCAAAAGAACTACAAAAAAACAAACATTAACTGCTGTCAATAATAATAATGGTGGCAGCAGTGTTTGTATTGTAGATACTCCTGTGTGGTTTTTACAGGATAAAACAAATGTGTAATTTTGTGATATAATTTTATCATCTCTTGTTTTCATGGGATGCCTGACATGGAAGAAGGATGTACAAATGTAAGATAGAAGTGATTAAAAATTCAGAAACCTTAAATTTCAATTGTAAAAGTCAGTATGAACTGAAAATATATTTTATATTCAAAATCAAAACAAAACATATTTCCTATACTGTCAGCTAAAAAAAAGCAAAAAACCAAAACAAACCCAGCTTGGTAGCAATAAAATCCCCTGGCACCCAGATTAAAGGCTTGCAATACTAATGCAATCAGAACTTGGAGGAGTGTTTGATTCCAGATATAAGGTGTTAAAATATGTCCCCGACCAACAGGCAAAATGGACCCCCGTGGCTAACTGAGATGTTGACATTTAAGACAGAACCTGGTAGCCATAGCTGGGTAAGGGAGTGGTCACCTACTCTGTGTTCTCAGAAGGATATTATAAAAGTATCACAGGACCTTCCTTTCTACAAATAAAGTCAAATAAGTTCCTGTTGTAGGTGTCAAGATAAATTGTTGCCTGATTCCCTCCCCAGTCCCGCAGTGGCTTTTTGAAAAAAAAAAAAATATCTGGGCTAAGTGAGGTGGCTCGTGCCTGTAATCCCAGCACTTTGCGAGGCCGAGGTGGGCAGATTTCTTGAGCCCAGGAGTTCAAAACCAGCCTGGGCAACACAGCAGGATCACGTCTCCACAAAAAAATAGAAAGAAAGAGAAAAAATAAAAGCAAAAGAAAAAATACCTAACAGAGACCTCTGGTTTTGGGTTTGGAAACCAACCAATCAGAGCTCCTCTGACCCAGCCAATCAGGGCTCAGTTCTATCAACCAATCAGAACTAAGCAAGCTTCAATCTTCCATGTGTATAAACAAACCTTACTGGGAAACTGAGCAGGATCTTTTGCTATAAAACCTGAATCCTTGGCCAGGCATGGTGGCTCATGCCTGTAATCCCAGCACTTTGGGAGGCCAAGGCAAATGGATCACTTAAGGTCAGGAATTCGAGACTAGCCTGATCAACATGGTGAAACCCCCGTCTCTACTAAAAATACAAAATTAGCCAGGCGTGGTGATGCACACCTGTAATCCCAGCTACTTGGGAGGCTGAGGCAGGAGAATAGCTTGAATTGGGAGGCGGAGGTTGCAGTGAGCCAAGGTCGCATCATCGCACTCCATCCTGGGCAACAAGAGTGACACTCCGTCTCAAAAAATAAATAAATAAATAAATATATAACTATATATATATATGTGTGTGTGTATATATATACACATATATATAGTTATATATATATATATATATATATATATACACATACATAAATATAAAAGCCTGAATGCGTCTCTTTGTTGCCTGGAATGTACTTTCGATTACCAAGAAGGCTGTGGTTCTCCCCTGGTTTGGCAAACTCTTCGCTGGAGTAAAGTCTTCTTCAAATTTGTTTTCGAGAACTTTTGTTCAAAGAGGTAAGTTAACAAGTGGGTGCAATATAAAAAAAAAAATCAGATTCATCTTGAATTGATAACTGTTGAAACTGGATCATGCATGTGAAGCAGTCCATTATACTCTTTTATCTAGTTTTGTACATATTTGAAGTTTTTCATAATAAAAACAAAATAAAACAAAACAGATTACACAGTCTGCTGGGATACAAAATATTATAATGTGGAGTGTCCATAAATGTTTCAAAATCTACAGAAGACACAATTTTTAGGCAGATATAAAGAACTACATTGTAACAGGAAATTAAATGATAGCCTTTTGTAATTATTGTCTCAGTAATTTTTACTTCAAAAAAGATGCCTATATTTCTTATCTTGGGGTCTTTCACTTGGTAGGTGTTCAATAACTGGTTGAGGAATTTAAAATGGTGGCATATTTCTCTTCACATCTCCTATAAAATTCTCAGAATGCCAACAAATAAAAAAAACACTTTGTTTTGAACTTCAAATATTCTGAATATATAGAAATTAACTACTGTATAAAATATTCATAATACCAGAGGCTTAAAAAGGTAAATTATTAGAAACATTAAATCACTGATGTGATTACAGAATGGCATTTTATAAAAATAGGGCAGCAACAATTAGAATCATACTAGATAATAACCATCTACAATGTGGAAAGAAATTCTTTTTCTAAGGCACCAAATTAAAGTATAAGAAGATGAATAACACATATTTGGTCCATTAAAGAGAAAATAAGAGGAGATAGATTTACCTTTGTTATCTTAATTAATCCTTGACAACACCAAGGGCTCATTCTACTACACCATGCTATTTCGAGTTTTCTATATATAAACTAAATAGCATGTTAATTACCTAATATGTCTGCTTATTGTCAAGTCATAAGAAAATAAATTTATTTATAGTACTTTGTATTTAGCACAAAAATATAAAGATATTTGATTATTTTAATAAAGAAAGACTAACTTAAGATAGATAAATGTTTTTTTTCTTACTAATGAGATTTTCATTTCATACTTAGCCTAGTTTCTAAAAGAATGTGCAAAGAATTCTAAAAGAATGTCAAAGTGAGGGGAGCAACAAGGTTATCCTTGTGTGGTGAAACTCTATGGAAGGTTATCATTGGCTGAGCAAAACAGCATAGTGGAAGCCGAAACCAATACATCAAAAGATAACCGTACTTCAAGTTCATTAACCCAGTGGTGAGAATTGCTTGAAGTAATAACTGACAATATCTGTGAGTCCTAACTTTGACAACTTAACTATCACAAAGCAAGCCTTACCTTTATACTTTATTTCTTCCTATATTCTAATTCACGTTTCTTGAGGAAAGGGTCAATAATAGGAATTCGTATAAGAATGAATGCTCTGAGCTGGAGGATGCTTTAAAAAGTATATTTGGATTCTGAAAGAAGTCACAGGGATGTGGAAGATAATATTTCATCTATGAAATAGACTGAAAGTTTTTGTCCTTCCCAAACTCAAATATTGAAACCCTCGCCCCCAATGTGATGGCATTAGGAGGTGGGGACTTTGGAAAAGAATCATGGGAGCAGATCGTGGGAGTAGAAATCCCATGATGGGATTAGTACACTTAGAAGGAGAGAAAGAGACCAGAGTTCACTCTTTCTTTGCCATATGAGGTTACAGCAAGAAGGCTGGCATTTGCAAACCAGGAAGAGCGTCCTTACTGGGAACTGCATTATTGTTTAAGCCACCCAGTCTATGGCATTTTATTATTGCATCCCAAGCTGAACAAGATGCCCTATAAATATTCATTCGTTCAATCAAAAACTAATTATTGACCGCTTACTATGTGGCAATAATCATAAGTCTGGGAACTAGCCACACAAAAAGACTAGCAAAATTGTTCTCAAAATACGTCCCCTAAGAAGGACTGATCCGTATATAAAAACAAATAAATAAACAAGATAGTTTCAGTTACTTATAAGTGTTATTAAAATATAAAGCAAGCAACAAAGCAAAGAATGACTTGAGGGACTACTTCAAACTGGATGATGAGGTAAAGCCTCTTGGAGGTGACATGTGAACAAAGAACTAATTAATAAACAGGAGCAAACTATTTGTGAGATCTACGGGAAAGCATTCAAGGCCCAGGCAACACCTAGTGCAAATGCCTTTCCTAACAACCCTCAGCTTTGAAACGTATGGCCTTTGACGGTACCATCTAGTACTGCTTCTTGTTGCAGTTACCTCCTCATTTCTCAGACATCTTTGCCCACTGTCACAATCTCCAATGCTAATTTTATTGTAATTTTTGGCAGTTCCAATTTCTATACACATAGCTCCTTTGAAACACTAATCTTTTAGTTTCTTGACTTCCTCTCATTTGGTAATTTTCTCATCCATGCTACTGCAGCTCCTCTGGTTATACCAATGAGGACACTCGCTTTCTAATCTCAATTTCTAGCACTGCACTCTCTGACTATGGCCTTCTTTCTTCCCAGATCACTTGCTCTAAGTTCCTTAACTCCACCAGTTCTACCACACCAGGACCTACAAACCATGGATCTTACCACCTGCTCCCTCACCCCCAACTCACGCTCTTACTACTTTCTTTATTTGGCTTAAATTTCATTACACATTACAAAAATCACTACATTATACAAAACTCCCTTGCTCCTCTCCTGCTTCACTGTATTCTTGACTGGATCCAACCCTAGTTAAAATCAGTTATGCCTAGTTTCTGTGCTTGCAACTATGTATCTAGATGTGGCTAGGTAAACAAAACACACCATATAATCATACAGAATGTTTTCACTTTACATTTATGAACAATTTCCTGAAATTGAACAATCCCCTTACATTTATTAATAATCCCCAATAAACCAAACCATTCATGTTCCCATTCCTCTAGATTACTATTTCGAACTTACTCTTCTCTCCTTAAGCTATTAATATCCCTTCCCTCAACTCCACCCTTACTAGGCAAGTACCATATAATAAGGGTCTACAAGATCTTATTCTACAAGATCAGAAGTTCCCCCTTAAACCTAAGATCTTATCCCTCTCACCTACTCTAATCACTCCAGGAAGTCTTCCCTTTTTAATTTTTGTAGAGACAGAGTCTCGCTCTGTCACTCAGGTTTAAATGCATTGGTACAATCATAGCTCATTATAATCTCAAACTCCTAGGCTCAAGGTATCCTCTGTTTCCACCTGCCAAGTAGTTGGTATTTAACACCAAGCCCAGCTGATTTTTTTAATTAAATATTTTTTAAGTAAATATTTTGTAGAGAGAGGATCTCACTATATTCCCTGACTAATCTTGAACTCCTGGCCTCAAGCAACCCTCCCACCTTAGCCTCCCAAAGTGCAACCCGCTTTGCCCAGCCTCTTTTTCTTCTTGTATCATCAATGTTTTCCAACACCCATTGTTCATTCCCATCAACACACAAACTTGCTATTACTTCTCTTTTCCCAGATAGGTTTCTTTGAAGAACAAATAAATAAGAAACAAGAAAATGAAAAGGTATCTTTCTTTCTGAAATAAATAAATAAATGGTAAGTACAACCACACCAATTTTTTTCTTTTTTTCTTGAGATGGGGTCTCACTCTGTTCCCCAGGATGGAATGCAGTGGAACAATCATGGCTCACTGCAGCTTCAACCTCCTGGGCCCAAGCAATCCTCCCACCTCAGCCTCTCAAGTAACTGGGACTACAGGCATATGCCACCATGCCCCATTAACGTTTTTATGTTTTGTAGAGACAGAGTCTCACTATGTTGTCCAGGCTGGTCATGACTGGGATCCAGGGATATTCCACCTTGGCTTCCCAAAATGCTGGGATTACAGCACCCAGCCTCAACCAAGAAATTTTTTTAAATGTATAGAAATCAGTTTTAAAATACAAGGACATATTATAAAGCAACAATAATATTGAAAATGGTACTAATAGAAGGTATAGAGTTCTTTTTCACAGACTAGAGGTACAGAAAAGGACCTAACAATCGATGTGATAATTATGACAATACAAAGCAAAAAAGAATACAGGTAGATTGAATTTTCAAAACTATGAACATAACATTGACAACTTGAGAAAAAAACTTGCAACATAAATACTAGAAAAAGAGAAAATATCAAAATACAAATAACTGTTACAAATGATTGTTCAAAAGGAAAACCTGGCAATGCACAATTAAGAAATGCAAAAGAAGATACAGTTGGCTCTCTGTATGCGCACGTTCCACATCCACAGAGTCAAACAACTATGGATAAAAAAGTATTTTTCAAAACCATTAAAAAACAATGCAACAGTAAAAAATAATACGAATAAAAAATACAGTATAACTATTTACATAGCATTGACATTGTATTAGGAATTGTAAGTAATGTGGACATGATTTAAAGTGTGCAGGAGAATACACATTGGTTGTATGAAAATACTATGCCATTTTATAAAAGGAACTTGAACATTGTGAATTTTGATACCTGTAAGGGTGCTGGAACCAATTTCTCTGTAAATACAAGGGATGACTATAGGGATAGCCAGTAGTATATGAAAGACATTTAGCCTTGCAAATATATAATAATGTAAAACAAAACCGAAAAATGAAGTACAATTATGACTTATGTATTTAACGTATTTAAACATATATTATAATTTATCCTATATATGTGTATATGCACACGCATCTATAGTGTACCAAACATTGTGAAGCATAGAAGAACGTGAGGGCTTTCATACTGGTGGAATATCAACTGATAACTTTCTGAAGGTAATTTAACAATATGAAGCAAAAGTTCAAAAATTTTGATTTTCATAACAGTGAACAATAGAAAACAATATAAATTTCCAACAATAGGGAATTAATTAAATAAATTATATCCTTATGTTAAAATGTTATAGAACAATTAAAATTCATAATCTTAAAGAATGTCTAAGCATATCTGATGTTGCTCCAGACACCGTCAAATCTACGGGGCAGGTTATAAAATAGTGTGAAATTCATAGTTTCAATTTTCTAAAATATCTATTACAAAAAAATGCATCAGTAAAATAATGATATGGTTTGACTATGTCCCCACCCAAATCTCATCTTGAATTGTAGTTCCCATAATCCCCATGTGTTGTAGGAGGGACCTAGTGGGAGGTAACTGAATCATGGGGGCAGTTACCTCCACGTTGCTCTCTGGATAGTGAGTTCTCATGAGATCTGATGGTTTTATAAGGGGCTTTTCCCCTCTTGCTTGACACTTCTTCTTGCTGCCACCATGTGAAGAAGGACATGTTTGCTTTCCTTTCTGCCATGATTGTGAGGCCTCCCCAGCCATGTGGAACTGTGAGTCCATTAAACCTCTTTTTTTCTTTATAAATTATCCAGTCTCAGGTATTTCTTCATAGCAGTATGAAAATGGACTAATACATAAGATAGGAGAATTAAGACAATGGCTATTTCTGAGTTACAGAGTTATAGGTATTTGTAATTTTCTTTAGCATTTTCCTCTTTTTTTATAGCAACATATTCAGAAAGTTAGGAAAGTAACAAATAGTGAAGATGAAGAAAATGAAAAGGAAGGAGACAAGGCGGAGCGGAGAATAAGGTTTGCCTCTCTTCATTCCTATTAGTGGGAATTGGTCAAAATTACTAGAGCTTCAGAGTATTCACATGGTTGCAGGCCCCTGCAAGGTAAAATTAACTTAGCAGGATTGTGGTCAATCCCACCTTTCCTCACCATCACTACCACCACCGTATGTGAAGATATTTAATTATGAAAACCACCAAATGCAATGACATATACTCCGGTAATGAAGGGATTCTAGGTACTACATTCCAATCATGTAGCTTGGGCAGTCACAGAATATTTTTAAACTTCGGTTTTAATTATAACATAAATTGATTGAATGAGATAACCTCATTACCTTAGTACCTTAATTACTCATTTGTTTTATTTAGTAATATTGAAGAAAATAAGGAGAAACAAATTTTGTTTTATAAATCAAGTGTATCTAAAAGAAAGTGTTCTAGATTTTAAAATGTTATGTTTTAAATGTTTTTGTCTTTAACTTTTGTGGCACCATTGTAAAACATTAAGTAATAATAATCAAAATTATGGAAACTTCCCAGAATGAAGACTAGAATTATAAACAATACACTATACCAAAGAATTGTCTTATTTGAAGTTGGATAAAATAACCACAGTTGAAGTAGTTGACACTTGGATCACGGTCATTAACATCAGCACTAAGGGGAGAATGTGAGGTAAGCCAGATCCTCTACGCAGATATTTTTTAAACACAGATGTTTTTTCAAAATCATATAGGGACAGATTCTACCATTTAAAATATTTTAATATCTTTACATAATCGACATTAATTAAAGGTTTTCTAGAGCATATAAGGAAAGAACCTTAAAATCCCAAGGTTATAGTCTCTTGAGATTCTACTCAAGCAAGAGTATTATTCAAAGGACAATGAATGTGCTACACACGTTGTAGTTCTGAAACAGTGAATTTAGGACAAGTTAAATTGCACCAAGGCATGGGCTAATAAACATCAAACAAAGCAGTCATTGTAAGCCAAGGCTCATCTATTATAAGCATGTGACCATACAGGGCATAATAAAGTCTTTGTTCCTGTATTAGTGCACAGTTGTCAAGGAGAATTATATATTCTAAATTTATTCTGTTAATAGCTCATAAAAAAAAACTTAATAAAATGTTTTGTAAATATTTTGCAAATTTAAATTTAAGAATAAAAACATCAAGAAGATGAAAAATTCACTCCAATAGACCTCAGATAAATACAAATAAATAATGTTAATGAAAATGGCTTCAATTTAAGAACCACAAAATATGGGTCACAAGATTCTGAACATGTGCTTTGTCAATTAGCACCTTCTTATAATAAACCCTTTATTTTATGAGGCTCTTTAGAGACCATATAATTTTATCTGACCAATGTAACAACACTTGGAGGTGAACAGGTAGATATTATCACTACTTAGCAGAGAAGCAGCTATGGCTCTGCAGGATTCTTTCCTTAACTCACATAACTAGTGATGTTGTGGGTCTGATACTACAGTCTTCTGACACCTAGTATATTGTTGTTTTCAAGGAATTATAGTGTTTCTTTACAAAATCCTTGTTCATGTAAAAGCCATAAACTGAAAGCCAGGGTTGCCTGGTTTACAGTAGCCTTGGACACAATGTCCATTTTGTCCAAGGCTACTGGGAATAGTGTCTGGCACACAAGAGATAGTTAACTTTTATAAAAACACAAAACTTCCTCTGACTCAGTTTAAACTATTAACATCCCAGTATGTTTCATTTCACTCTTATGGTCAAATATATCAAATCTGCAGCCAACACTATTGTAGTTTCAAACCCATCACACTTCTGAAATAATTCCTAGTTAGATAATCAATAACTTCCTAATTTTTAAAAATGCAGTGGTCTCTATTTGGTCTTCATCCTAATAGATTCCATTTAAAAACTGAACACTCTGTAAATGTCCATTTTGTCAATACCATTGCTGTTTGATCCTACTTTTCTTTACCCGTCTTTGTTTTCTTCCCCCTGTGTCCTCTTCCATTATTTAAACAAATAATGAAATTCTTCAAGTTATGACCTTGGCTCCTTCTCACTCTGTTAGTTCTCCCTGGCCATATCTTTTACACCATGGTTTAAATTGCCAATCTGTGCCATAAATACCCAAATCTATCTCTAGTCTTCATCTCCTGACTGAGCAAAAGGATTAGATACCCTCTCTCCTTGAATGGCCAGAGGATCTCAAACATAAGATCCTCGGGATAAATATATTTACTTTATAATCCTCTTCCTCCAAAGTGCCTTCTCTTGTGTTCTCTCATTTCTATTCCCTCACTAGCATTTTTCCTCTTCTGATTCTCAGCTGGTGTCCATGCTTTTTAATTTATTTTTTATTTTCAAAATAGAGATGGTGGTCTCACTATCTTGGCAGACTGTTCTTAAACTCCTGGGTTCAAGTGATCCTGTGGCCTCAGCCTCCCAAAGGGATAGGATTGCAGGTGTGAGCCACCATGTCCAGCTAATATCCATGCTTTCTAATTCTTTTTTAAAAAATACAATCAAAAGAGAACTTTCAAATATCACCAGCACCACACCCACCAACTTTCAAATGTATTCATGCATTACATCTTTTTTTCTGTTAAAATACATGAGCTTCCCTACTTTACCTAGAGTGAATCCCTCCCTGTGTATTAGAACACATCCATACCTTTACATCTACTTAGAGGCAATGCTCCAGAATATTCCCTTCCTGCCTCATTGATAGTTCCTCTCTACTAGATGAACTCATCATCATGCAAACCTGATTTTTAAAAACTTTCCATCTTAGAAGTGACAATCAGCCTTGCTGGATCCCACATCCCCATCTAGTTACTGTCCCATTTTTCTGCTTTCCTTTATAGCCACACTTAAGAGCTGTTAATACTGTTTCCGTTACTCTCATTCTTCTGAACCAATTCAGTCAGGCTTATCTTCTTACCACTCCAGGAAATAGCTCTTTTCACAGCCTCAGTGACCTCTACACCAACAAATTAAAGGTCCAAACCTCAGTTCTCACCTTATAGGGACTAGTAGGAGAATTTGATACAGTGGATCATTCCTTCCTTCTTGAGAGTCAGAACTTCCTAACCACATATGTAAAATAGTGAAAAACCTCATCCCTAACACCCTAGACTCCAACTCTTCTCTTTCACCAGACTCTCCCCCTCACAGAGCTTCATTGAAGCTCTCCACAACACCTATTGCCACGACATATAGATTTACTTTTTATGAAATGTAAACTCTCTGATTTTGGTCATGTTACTTAACCTATCAGAACTTTATTTTCTGTTATCCATGAAAATGGCATGATTATGAATAAGAGCTGGTTGCCTGAGTGGTTTCAAGGATTAAATTGAAACAAACAAACAAACCCAAAACACATATGTAACTACTACTACTACCATAGTATAGATAGTTCCTCATTTTCTTTATGACCTCACCTTAGTCCTACCAGGTTATTAACAAAAATAATATTGAATTAGACTTACATTCTGGCTCTTATTCACCCAGAGGAAGTCTTATTTTGTTCATCTGAAAGATGTCTCAAGTAGTACTAACATGCATCACAATATCTGTACACTCCTGTGTAGGTCTAAGCATAAGGATAAAAAGAGAAATATTTTTTCAGTCAAAGAAATCAGTGAATTGTGGTGTGTCACACTGAAAGGTGGACAATAGAGGTATAGGCTGTTTACTGTACATTCAGTTTGCTACAATAACTGGTCCACTACGTGGAAATCAATGACTATTAGTTTATAATGATTTACCTTAAATCTTTAAGAAGAGACAGCTCTATACAAGTATTACATAGCTCAGTCTCTCAATGATTCTTACAAAATGAAAAAGAATTCCAGAGAGAAAATAAAGTATTGGTGCTTTTCAGATAGCACTAACAAATCAGGAGAACATCGGTTTAATCATTCCTATAACAATTCAAAGAAGCAAACTAAAATAGTTCACTCATATCAAAGAATACTGTGGTATAAAACCAGGTAAAAGAACCTCAGGGGTGTTTTGTCTGTGTTCAAGTCTAGCACATTTTAATTTTAACTTAGCAAGAAAAGATAGAAAAAATATATATATTGCACTTAAAATTTTTAGACTACTGCTTATTGTCAAGCATTTTCTCTTCCACTAAATTGTTTCTAGAGCTTTATTCCTTTGACTTTATCCCATTTTTAAGCACAGTAATATCCAAATAGGTCTGTCATAGACAAATCATTAATTAAATCAGCAAGCAAATAGATTTAACAAAACAGCAATATAAAAGACGTTAGGAACACATACATTAACATTATTTTTTGTGATTAAATGAATACAGTGAAATAAAAACCAAAGTTCTATATAAAGTTTTGATTTTACATTGTGTTTTAAATAGCTTAGCAACAACAATATAAATAAGCACAACAGATTTCAGGTACAACAACTATTTCAGCAAGGAAATAAATGTTCTGAGAATATGTACAATAAGTGTGCACAATCAATCTTTAGAGACTTTTAATTATTTCAGCACATTTTGGAGACAGTGTTATATAATTTACCAGGGCTTAGAAATCCCACTCTGTCCCTCACTATTTGTGAGAATTTAGCAAGCTACTGTGCCATGACCATCTCAGTTTCCTCTTCTGTAAAAGAATTTTACCTATCTCACCAGTTTGTTGCAGGGATTAACGATGAATTTTTAGGTAAATAAAATGGAGTTACCCTTCATTCTTCCTTCTTCAACCCTACAGGCAGTCCCTTCCAATGTCTCTCACCTAACAGTTAACGATGAACCTGGCTTCTGCTCAGATATTCATTTATATCCCATCTACTATTTTATTCCCCAGCAAGTCTTGTGTGCTCTCTTATCTCCTCCAAACATACTAAAAACCACTGCCAGATCAATATGCCTAAAGCACCAAATTGTACATTCCATGGTCCTCTTCAAATATTTGCAGTTAATACAACTGCCTACAGGATGAAGTACAAACTCCTGAACTTTGCATTTTATGCCCTCCACAATGTGGGTCTCTCTGCCCACACAGAGATCTAATTTAGTATCTAATACTCTCCTTTCATAAATACTCTATTTCACTCAATTCAGACTACCGATTGCTGAGAAAGAAGTCATGCAAATTGAAGGCTCTGTTACCAAAGTCTTTTTTTGTTGCTTGTAATGTACTTGTCCTTATTTGTATTTCAGCTTCCTATTAAGAAACACCTTTTTTTGGCATCAAATCACAATCAAGTCCATCGACATTGATATGGCTAATTTTTCTTACCACTCCTTGTGTTATTATTTATTCTGTTAATTTACAACAATATCTTCCTGACTAGACTCATTACTTCCTCTGCCCGCTGCAAGCTTTTCTCCATCCAGCAGTCAAACTGATATTTTAAAAGTGCAAATCGTATTAGGTAACAGCTCCACTTAAAATCCACTAGTGGGTCCACATACTTAGAACACAAGACAAAAGCATCATGTATCACTCTGCACCAGGCCAGCCACCTCCTTACTTGTGCTTTGGAATTTATCACTTGGCTTTTGCTCACTAGGCTCCTGGCATGTTGTATCTTATCGTCTTTTTTGTCTATAATTCTTCTCCCATGTCTTTGCATGGCTTACTTCTCTGAAGATACCTTCTCTGACCACCTTATGAAAATAGTCACTAACACACACACACACCTTCACAAAATATTGGAATACTATTATAATATGTACAAAATTCAACTGGTTTGAAAAAGCAAGACAGAAATGCCATGCATGATAATTATTCCATTTGTACATAAAATACAAAGGGCATAAAATGCAAAGTTCTGGAATTTGTACTTCATCCTGTAGGCAGTTGTATTAACTATGCACCCAGTGAGACAAACAGAAACATGAATTTCCCAACTGGAAACTAAATGATAGAGACAGAATGAGTTTTTACATTGATCTATGTTATCAGATTAATTATCTCCATTACACGTAATGTGTCTAGGCTATATTTGTTTCAGTAGATAGGCAGGAGTGGGGCTGGAGAGGGCTCCCCGTACCCCACCAGGGATGTCAGGCAACCATCAGGTGATGGTCAGGCAGTTGTCACGCTGCCTCTCTAAAATAATAATTGGTTGCAGCCAGCATCAGGGAAAGGCAATTTCCTAATAGATAAAAACACCTGAACCTGGTGATTGACAGTTTCCTGATAAGACCTCAGGAACTGGGTGAGTGGGCTCAAGCATGCACACTTCAGAGGCAAAATGGCAGAGTTTAACTGGTATATGACCTTCCATGGGCATTCCACTGGAAAAGGGAAGAATGCTTCATGTGAGCATGCCTACAACTCCAGTAAACACACTGTGTATACTCACCTCCCAAGTGTTAGCAGACCACCGTGCATGTAGGCGGCTCACCCCAAGGGAAAAATCAAGGGAAACGGGGACACAAGACCTTGGAAGTATGCCAATATATAGAACCCCAACTCAAAAGGTCAAACCCCACACTTTTCCTTCAAGTCACCTATTGGGCCTCTTCCAAGGGTACTTTCCTTCCTTTTGTTCCTGCTCTAAAGCTTTTAAATAAACTTCTACTCCTGCTGTTAAACTTACCTTAGTCTCTTTTTTGCCTTATGCCCCTCAGTCAAATTCTTTCTTCTGAGGAGGCAAGAATTTAGATTGTTGCAGACTCTTATAAATTTGCTGCCAGTAACATATTCATATGTGATAATGGCTTATATGATTGGTTCTTTAGTGAATAATAAATACAGAATTAAGTTTGATAATATTGGAATAGCCAAGATTATTTGAAGCAGATTTTAATACCTTAATATGTTTTAACAATTAAGTATAATTTGGTAATAGTAAGACTGCCAGTATTTGGTCTTTTTTAAAAAGGAGCATTTGATGCCAATACTGGTACCTTGATGGAAAATGACAATAATGCAAGTGAGAATGCCACTAATAATTAAATTGTTGCATCAATAATTGTTGGAAAGTTGAACATGTTTTACTGCTAAAGTAAATATCCACTCTGTAAAATAGACATTCTGTGATTTATGTCCAGTTTCTTAAATAGGACTACCTAAGAGAGAACTAAACTTTGACCTTTTTCCTTCTCTTGCCCAAATTCCCATCTAAGGGACTAGGGAGTCACTCCCTACAAACCGTAAAGTCTCATCAGAGAGGTTTCATTTAACCCTATATAACATACCTTACTTTCCAACCTGACTCTGGCATAACATTACATGACAGATAAGGAAAGAAATCCAAATATTTTAACCCCAAATACATTTCTTTGTCATATCTTAAAATAGCCCTGCAAAGTTGTCTCCTGTGGGTAAAATACTACATTCTGTAGAGAATCCCCTTGCCCTTTTCCAGGCCTTTTCCCTGATCCAGGAGAGAATGAACTAAGAGGCTGGCACCTTTTTAGGTCTGATAAGAAACATTTATAGGGGAGGGGGGAGGGACAGCATTAGGAGATATACCTAATGTAAATGACGAGTTAATGGGTGCAGCACACCAACCTGGCACATGTATACATATGTAACAAACCTGCACGTTGTGCACATGTACCCTAGAACTTAAAGTCTAATAATAAAAAATAAATAAAAGAAAAGAAACATTTACAATCTATTCTCTCTGAAGCCTGCCATCTGGAGGCTTAATTTGTATAATAAGAACCTTGTTCTCCATAATCCTTTATCTTAACTCAGACATTTTCTTTCTATTGATTCCAGATCTTTAGATAAACTCTTTCAACCAACTGCCAATCAGGACATCTTTAAATTCACCTATAAGCTGGAAACCTGGCCCCCTTCCAGTTATCCCACCTTTCCAAACAGAACCAATGTACATCTTACATGTATTGACTGATGTCTTATGGCCCCCTAAAATGTATAAAACTTAGTTGTGGGCCGAGTACCTTAGGCATATGTTCTCAGCATCTCCTGAGGGTTGTGCCATAAGCCATGGTCACTCATATTTGGCTCATAATAAATCTCTTCAAATATTTTAGAGTTTGACTCTTTTCATCAACATAAGGAAAAATGAGAAACTGAGAAAGTCATTTTAGTTCTGAAGATATTTGGCAGAACAAAATGAAGAAAATGTTAACATATCTCCCAGTTGGGAAATAGTCAAGGAAATTTGGTGCAATTCAATATGGGCTTTTTATAGCTGCTAAATGTGGTGATTATGAGGATTATGTGACAATATGGATCACATCAAATATTAAGTGAATGAAGCAGATTATACATTGTTACAGTCCAATCACAAACATGTAAGGAAAATTTGTTTACTAAACAAAGGGCTGAAAACAAATACATAAAATAAATATGATTATTTTTCCAAATGTTCTCCAAAACAGTAATTTTATTTTCCTAGTATGTAACATAGGTGTTAAATGCCTCCATGAAAAGTTTTTGCACCGAAAGATCTCCCTTCCCAATATATCAATGAATCTATCATTAGCAATTTCTCCTCTGGTCATCCTTAAAAACTGCTGTAACAAACAATTCTTTCCACCTTTTAATCCACACGTTCACCCTGAATGGCTTTAACAGCCATCTTTTGTGCCCTTAATTCCCAAATATTCCTTTTCTAACTACTACTTCTATTCTAAGTTTCAGTCTTATGTATTCTAACATCAACTGAAAGATACAGCAGTTTCTTGCACAGATTTTGTAGCATCTTTTGTACAAAAATGTTAACAGGAATTCCTTCAATCACCTCTGGCCTTCTGTAGCATTTTATGTTACCATGCTAGAAAACGTCAGCACAAATTTCCCTTCTTTCTCTACTTTTCCCATCACAACACACCAGTTCCCAAATGCAGGCTATTCCATTCCAGAAATTTCCTGAAATTAATGCATCTTTTCTACCCTCATTCCCTTCAAGCATTCATCTCTAGTGTTTTGTTTTGTTCTTTGTTCTTTTATTTTTTAATTAATTTAATTTAAAGTTCCAGGATACGCGTGCAGGACGTGCGGCTTTGTTACACAGGTAAATGTGTGTCATGGTGGTTTGCTGCACATACCATCCCATCACCTAGGTATTAAGCCCCACATGCATTTGCTATTTAACCTGGTGCTTTCCCTCCCCCTATTCCCTCTACTGACAGGCCCCAGTGTGTGTTGTTCCCCTCCCTGTGTTCATATGTTCTCATTGTTCAGCTTCCACTTATAAGTGAGAACATGTGGTGTTTGGTTTTCTGCTCCTCTGTTAGTTTGCTGAGGATAATGGCTTCTGGCTCCATCCATGTCCCTGTAAAGGACATGATCTCATTCTTTTTCATGGCTGCATAGTGTTCCATGGTGTATATGTGAAACCCAAAACTGTAACAACCCTAGAAGAAAATCTAGGCAATACCATTCAGGACATAGGCACAGGCAAAGATTTCATGATGAAAACATCAAAAGCAATTGCAACAAAAGCAAAAATTGACGAATGGAACCTAATCAAACTAAAGAGCTTCTGCATAGCAAGAGAAACTATCATTAGAATGAACAGACAACCTACAGAATGGGAGAACATTTTTGCAATCTGTCTAATATCCAGAATCTATAAGGAGCTTAAACAAATTTACAAAAAAAAAAAAAAAAACCCATTACAAAGTGGGCAAAGGACATGAACAAACACTTCTCAAAAGAAGACATTTATGTGACCAAAAAACATGTTTTGTTTTTTCTAAAGACCCATACTTAGCCTTTGTTACCTTATTTCATCTTTACACCAGTCATATGTATTAGCATCATTTTGTAGATAAAACTGATGTACAAAAAGATAAGTAATTTGATAACACAGCTAGTATATAGCAGAGCTGGCAACCTTAACTATTCCAACAATCTCCCTGCCTCTATGTCACTCATTGCAATTTTTTAACATTATATTGTCCTGCATTGCCCACATGATTACATTCAAACTCAACAGCATCACAAAGAAAGTCCTTGAATGTCTAGAGCGAGTCTAACTGTCCAAGCTTATCACCTGTCACTCCCAACCCCACACATTGTGTTCCTTCCAAACTCAATAGAAAGACTCAGGACACAACTGGTCCTTACTCAACCCCATTGCTTGTGAATACCCTAGCTGGTTAGAAAACTGTCCCAATTATTCTTCCTAGAAATCCTTCACAACAAGACTCAGACATTTCTTCTTTAATGAAACCTCCCATTCCCCTGGCCTCAACCTGCAGAATAATTTGTTCTGCTGGCCACATTCCCATAATACAGTTTTCATATATCTAACTCATTACCTACTGTAAAGTAACAGAATTTAATTACTGGCTATTCCATCTTGCTGACTTAATAATAATCTCATCCAGAGTAGGGACTGGTTCTTATTCATCATTGTATCATAGTTGCACATCCACCACATGCTAATGCTTCACTCAGTGCCTGGCATATTTGATTAATGATTGAGGAGGAAAATTATCAGAGTACCATGTATCAGTTTTCAAGGACAGTTATAAGGCCTTATAAGAGAATTAAAAGCAAAGGCTGACAGGTCTCTAGGAATAGAAGTCAAAGGACGTGAGACAAGATATAGAAATTAGGGAAGATTGCTTGAGTCCAGGAGTTTGAGGCTGCAGTGAGATACAATCACACGATTGCACTCTAGCCTGGGCAACAGACCAAGACTCTGTCTCAAAAAAATAAAATAAAATAAAAAATAAATTAAAATATACACTTAAAAAAAGAAGAAAGATGAAAGAGTTGAAAAGAAGCAAAGACAAACTTTACTCACTTGAAATGTTGTCATTTCCAAAATATGAAGTAATTAAATGCAAGTTAATTTGGATAGAATTCTCCGCAAAAAAAAAGACAAAGCATTTTCTTCCTTCCCTCTGTGTAAATTCAGTTCAGCTATTGAGCACAAGAGCTACTATGGTGAAATACCACTCTAACAAATGCTTTTAGTTTTAGCCCATTTAAGCTATTGTAAACTCAACTTGGCAGTCACCTTGCTGAACAGTGAAAGAGCAGGATAAATGAAACTTTCCTGAAGTTCTTTTTATCGTCGAACAGTAGGAGAGCATTATTGGCTTCATTCAGTTGTGGCTAGGTTACACGGGTTATATTTTACATACTTTAGGCCAAAATCCCACTGTAATGTGATATTATTGGGTCAGTTTGTCTGACTTGAGAAAAAGCCCTATTATAAGTAGAAGGAGTTTTGTCTCATTTCTTCAGAATATATATACAAAACTCTTGGAAAGTTTAAAAGCTTAGACATTTTCCCCTACAGTGAAGAGGGAAAAAAAGGAAAAGAAATTCTGCTTCTCAAAGAAAATTTAAAACGTAATAGCAAGCTCAAATGTATTCAATTAGAAATGATAATACGCTATGAATTCATTTCTAGAATTTTCAAAAAATTTTCATTAAAATTTATTTTATCTAATATTTGTTATTTATAAATATCCAACACAAACGATAAGTAAAATAGGATAAATACTTGGATCAAGAAAATAAGTCTGAAGTGAAATGATGTAATAGCTACTTCTCTGAGATTTGGCATTTACTAGTTGTGACATTTCCACTCAATGTCAGATTTCATTATCTGTAAAACAGAATTAATGTCTAATGCACAGGCTATTTCAAGTATTAAGTTGATATTTATAATATCCGGTGCAAATAGTTGCTTAATAGATGTCATTAAAATGAAATGTAAATACATTAATGTAATCAATAGCCTTGTAATTAAAGTTAAATGATCAGATTATTTCTAATTAAACCCATTGTTTTAGTTTATTACTCATATCTTTTTTTGGTAAAGTATATGA
Source organism: Rhinopithecus bieti (assembly GCF_001698545.2). Classification (NCBI taxonomy): domain Eukaryota; kingdom Metazoa; phylum Chordata; class Mammalia; order Primates; family Cercopithecidae; genus Rhinopithecus; species Rhinopithecus bieti. The sequence continues at coordinate 2,445,389 of NW_016803844.1, forward strand.
TAATTTATAGAGCATATATAGGAAGAAAAGGGATGGATCATAAAATGAGGGAAGCTTACTCATTAGAGTTTTACTTGGAACCACCATTGTAAAATGAAGAAATACAGATTATGGTTTGATTCTTCTACATTTAACTGATATAAAAAAAAAATTATTAAAGCTGATTTAAAGTGAAGTAAACAAACCAGTGTGAGGACATAGTCAATAAAACTAGAGATATCTGTCCAGCTTCCTATCCCAGAAAGTTTATTGTTTTTTGTCTGTTTTACATATCAATTGTCTGGGCATGTATGCAACTGTTTATTGAAAAAACTTCAGTGGATATTCCATAGGTCACTTCATTTACTAACCATCAATTATGTATATATATATAGGACGCTAGGAATTGAGTGCAAAAAGGTAAAAGTTCCAGGCAGTGAGAAATGGCCAGGTGTATAGGAGGGGTATTAGTGCATTTTCATATTGCTATGAAGAAACACCCAAGACTGAATAATTTATAAAGAAAAAGAGGTATAATGAACTCACGGTTCCACATAGCTGGGGAGGCCTCACAATCGTGGTAGAAGGCAAAGGAGGAGCAAAAGCACATCTTATGTGGCGGCACGCAAGAGAGTGTGTTCAGGGGAACTACCCTTTATAAAACCATCAAATACTGTGAGACGTATTCAGTATCAGGAGAACAACATGGGAAAACTCACCCCATAATTCAATTATCTCCCACTGAGTCCCTCCCACAGCATGTGGTGATTATGGGAGCTACAATTCAAGATGAGATTTGGGTGGGGACACAGCCAAACCATATCAGGAGGGGACAAGGGGATGCTCTCAGTTATTTCAGTTCTAGATATAAGGCTGAAGAGGGAGGTCAAGGCTGGGCCCTAAAGTGTCTTTTATCCCATGTTACTGTGCCTGACATTTGTCAAGGATGCAATGAAGAGGCATTAAACTATTTTATGTGAGGAATGACATACTTTGTGTTTACGATCAATCATTTTGGCAAAGATTTTAGGAGAAACTTGAAGAAGAAAATACTGTAGGTATGAACAGCAGTTAGAATTACTGTAATTTCCAGAAGAAAGGTTATAGAAGTCTGAACTGGGGCAAAAAGTAAAAAGATAAGGAAGATAGCATAGATTTTAAAATATATTGGGGGTAAATCTGCATTATGCAATGATTGACACAATTTTACTTCTATGGCCATCCAATCTGTTAAAATCAAAGGTCACAACTTCAGCTCAAATGTAACTGATTATTTACATACTCCTTTGTTTTAATTACAGTAGGTTTATAACATGTTTCATTACAAGTTTGAATTATCTACCCTTTATTTTTCATCACTCTCAGATTTATCTGGCAGATCTTGTGAATTTATTTACCCTTATGAAGTTTAGAATCTATTATTTTGTCTAGTTCATAAGAATTTATGTTGAATTTTTTAGGGGAATTTACTGAATGTATGGACTAACATAGGAAGCTCAGATTTCTTTACACTGTAAGTCTTACAATCCAAAAGCATGATACAGCATGTCTTTCTGTCTATTGATATCCTCCTTTCTAATCCTTGGTAGTATAATATGTTTTCTTCATATTGATCTTGGACATTTACTAACGTTTATTTCAATATAGTTCCTCCTTTGTATTGTTACTACAACTGAGGTCTGTTGTTTCCTTGTATTTTCCTTAAAATATGTTTAGAACTGTATTTCGAGGACACAGAAAAATATAAGATACCCTCTAGTAAACACCCTCTGTCAAACTCTAGCTTTTGACCATACTTGTTTCAATTATTTCTTAAAGAAATAAAATATTACAGATATGGCTGAAGCCTCTGTTTACCTTTCCAGATCCCCTCCCAAGTGGGATTGCCATATAAAACGCAAGACTCCCTGTTAAATTTGAATTTCAGATAAACAATGAATAAATATTTAGTATAAGTGTGTCTCATATGATATACAATTTGAATGTATTTTTATTTGCTAAATCTGACATCCTTATGCCTGAGGTCTAGAAATATCCTGAATTTGTTTTTTAATCATTCTTACACAATTCAAAACACTGCACATTATGTGATCAAGAACATTTTAGAGGATTGTTTTGCATGCCTTCAAATCTTATATAAATGGTACAATATGTTTCATTCTGCAACTAGCTTTTTAAACTAAATGCTGAGATTACTGACATTTATTCTTATTGACTATCCAAGTTGTTTACTCATTTGAAATGCAGTTTTCATTATTACAAACAAGATTAAATTAATAAGTTCATAGATTTCTTCTCATTTTTCTTATGTATTTGTGAGAGATTCTCCAAAATGAGTTCTTAAGCTCCACTGCACACTAGAATCCCCCGAGGAGCTTTATAACATACTGATGCCAGAAAAAAGTCTCTGGTATTTCTGATTTAACTTGTTTGTAGTGCAGCCTGGGTACTGGTATGACTGTCATGTGCACCCAAGGTTAAGAACCACTGTTCTTCTCCAGCATATATTTTTAGAAGTGAAGTTGCTAGGTTGAATCTATGAATCTTCTATGAACCTATGAATCTTCTATGGTACTAAATATTGCCAGATTGGGCTCTAGAGTGCTTTTACTAGTTCAAAATCCCATAGACTACAGACGCAACTCTCCACTGCTATGCTTTTTAATTTTTGCAAATTTGGTAGACACAAAACATTAAATCTCTGTAGTTTTATTGTGCATTTCCTTGACTGTTAGTGCCATTGAGCCTCATTTCATATATTTATTGACCATTCAGATTTACTCTTCTCTGATATGCCTGTTCACAGTATTTGACCCTTTATTAACGGGTCACTTATCTTTCAGTTATTGAGTTATAAAATGTTTATATCTTGTTTGTGGTTCCTTTTCTATTGTAGGTCTTGTGTATTACTTTTACTAGTTTATAGCTTGACTTCAGATTGTATTTAATGATGTCCTTTGTCAAAATGAAGCTTTACATTTTTAATCTTTCCTTTTGCTTTCTGTAATTTGTTTAAGAAATGCTTCACAACACAAAAGTCAACCACATATTTTCATATATTGTTTTTCTAAAGATTAATTTTTTTTCCCTTCAAAATTCTAACGGACTTGAATTATTTTATTAGTGTGAAGTAAAAATTTCTGCCCCATCTCCCAAAATAAAACAGCAATTTTCCCAGTGCCATCTGTCGAATAGCTTTTCTTTTCCCCCACTCGTTGGTGTATCCACAATCAATATAAGTTTCTGAGCTCTGTGTTTTGTTCAACATTGTACACTCTGAACAAATAATATATTATTATGAAATTATGCTAAATTTGGTATGTGATACAGCAGTTCCCCTTCACTTGTTCTTCAAAATCACTTTGGGATTTATAGATTATTAATTAAGAATACACAAACTTATTCCTATCTTATTAGTTTTTAAAAATACAGAATGTATGCTGAAGTACGCAAATAATTTCGATCTCTGTGTATTTAAATATTTGATTTTTCTCTTATGATCTCTTAATATGATCCCTCAATCCAGAACCATATTTGAGTTCCTAGAGTAAGCCACACTTAGTGGTGGTATATTACTCTTCATTTGTGATGTTTCATTCTAGCTGCTAGTCTTTTATTTTGATCTTTGTTTTAAGTTCTATTGTCTATATATCTTTTTAATTTGTCAGATTTTGGTATTAATATCATGTTAGATAAGAAAATATAACTGTGTGATGGTTAATACTGAGTGTCAACTTGATTGGATTGAAAGATACAAAGTATTCATCCTGGGTGTGTCTGTGAGGGTACTGCCAAAGTAGATTAACATTTGAGTTAGTGGGCTAGGGAAGGCTGACCCATCCTTAATCTGGTGGGCGCAATCTACTCTGCTGCCAGTGAATATAAAGCAGGCAGAAAAATGTGAAAGGAGAGACTGGCCTAGCCTCCCAGCCTACATCTTTCTCCCATGCTGGATGCTTCCTGCCCTCCAACATCGGACTCCAGGTTCTTCAGTCTGGGGACTGAGACTGACTCTCCTTGCTCCTTAGCTTGCAGACAGCCTATTATGGGACCTTGTGATCATATAAATTAATACTTAATAAACTCATATGTATATATATAGATACACACTCCCATATATATGTATATATACATGCATATATATATATATATGTATATCCTATTAGTTCTGTCCCTCTAGAAAACGCTGACTAATACAAGTGTAAATATTTATTCTCCTATCTTTTCAAATAGCTTGAAGTGCTACAAACATCTGTTTCTTGTAGTGCTTCAAACTAGTTAAAGATAAAAAATTTATCTATAAAATCCACCAACCAATCTGGATTTATATTGATTTGGAGGGGGGAATATCTCCATGATAAAGTTTTTGAATTTTTTTCTTTAGCAATTGGTCTGTGTTCTCAAGGATCAGTTGCCCTCATTTCTGTTTATTTCTATTTTCCTAGAAAAATACTGATTTTGTGTAGGATTTAAAATTTATTTTATAATGTTGAAAAAACTAACCTTATGCAATTCTTATAATGTCTTCTGCCTCTGTGATATTTTCCCATTTCCAGTTCTTAATGTATTTGTGCTTTCACCATCAGTGTCCTGATTAGGTTAGCCATTGTTTTTTCTTTGTTTAAGAGCCAGTTATTGGGTTGATTTATTAGCTGTGTTTTGTCTGTTCTCTAAGACATTACTTTTCTGCATTAAATTATTAAATATTCTCATTTGTTTAACTTATTTTATTATGTGTGAGTTAGTTACCAAAATTATTTATTTTCATTCTTTAGCAATGCAAGTGTTTGTGGCTAGGAACTTGTCTCCAGTTACTGTGACTTAATTGTATACCATAGGTCTTCATCTATAATGCTTTATTACATTTATTTTCCAAGTAATCTGTTCTTTTGCTCTGAACTTAATCTTTAACACAAAAGTCACTTGTGAGAGCCACTTATTTCATTGTGATCAGTGAAGCTAATACTTTTCCTTTGGGAAATATGTTAGCGATGTCTTTCTAATCTATTATTTTTCTCATGTGAATATTGCAAGAGCTTTTTAAACCATATCTTATAATTATATTATTTAGATCTATGCATTACTTTTGTCTATTTGTTTGCTGTGGTCTGAGAGATACATTAGAATATCCTATATAAATTAGAATATTGTATTACTATATTTCTGTTCATTTTACTTGTGCCTATGTATTAATGACTGCCAGAACTTCATTATCATTTATATACCTTTTACACTTCCAAGTGCTCATGTCTGACTGACTGATTCTGTATGTGTGTCTGTGTGTATCAGAACAGTGATCTATTTAAGAGAAAGTGGCCCTGGCTCGCAGAGCACTGCCTTTTCCTTTGGCTTCCCCTGGGGATTGGGTGTTTGTATGAGGCCCCATCTTTCTGAGACAGCTGCAGGGTAATCACAATAGATATTTTCTCCTCTGCTTATTCCACAGTTCTCTTCCAGCAAAGATGGCAAGCAATGTGATTTCCTCAATGAGACCTACCTCCCCTGCCTCTGTAGTAACAAATGGAAGACAGGAGAGTTCCTACAGCCAGCTCAAACATGTTGTTTCTACTGACTCAAACCAAAGACTGTTGGTTTTCCTCCTTAGCATCCTTCAATGCTCTGGGAAATGTTTGCATCTAGCTAGCTGTGTCTGAGATATGTAACTGCATATGCCCTCTGTCAGTATCTTCCTGTACCCTGATTTGATATTTATTGCATTTGACAGCTCTTCATCTTAAATTGTGATTCAAGATTATAGATATCTCTGTTGTCAAAAACATGGTCTACATTTTTCTTGTTATTCTTGTTTACATGATTTCAGAGGAGAGAAAGAGGAAGTATCTTTGGTCTCCTTTCTCACAGTTAGGATTCCCTTATCTCTTCGAAAATTACTGATGTTTTGAGCTTCACTCTAAACAAATGAAATCAGAATTTTTAAGAATCAGTCCAAGAGGTGTTTAATTTGATAAACTCTACAGGTGATTTTTCCGTGGGAACGATGCCCATTGCCTTAGCCAAACAAATATAGACTTTTAATAATATTTAACATATTCTAGTTACCTTCCTTTCTTTGTAGGTACCAAATGCGTATTTTGAGGAACCTTCTTACATTTTTTGAAGGTTCTTGTCTAAATAAGAGTACTAAATAAGAGTACTAAACTGACTTCCATGAAAACTACTCATTTTAATCTCTAAGAAATTATATATAGCTTTATTAAATATAGGTCTACTGAGAGTTTATGGGGAGAGAAAGCCTGTTTTGGTTCTGTGGAACTCTTTAATATTGAAATATTCTGGTCTTTAAGGAACGAACAAAATACCCTTTGAAACATTCAACAATGATGATTTAAATAGTCAATCCACAATAGTTATCGAAACTTTCTTTGCAGTATAATCATCTTTTACTCTATCACAAAATCGTATGCCTAGTAAAATGATTGTTTTACTGTTCCTCAGTTGCACATCACTTTTTTGCTGATGAATGACTTTGCTCTTATTCTACTGAAATAAATCTTCTCAACTTAGTTGATAAATTATACTTATCTTTTGAAAAAACACCTCCAAAATCAAGGTTTCCCGACCCAGATGTTGGTTCTCCATTTGTAAATTCAATGGGCAGTTTCATCTGTATTTTTCTTAGCATACTTATTGTGTTTTATTAATTTGCATACTTGACCTTTCCCTTAGTGATAAATTGTAATGATAATAGAATTACAATATGTGAGAGTTATTTGGCATCTACTAAATTCCAGGTAACAGATTAAGTCATTATTTGCATTAATCCTTAAACATATAAGTTATGTAAAATCATTTTTTCTATTTTCCTAATAAGAAAATGTGAATGAAGCTGAGCAGTTTGTACCAAAACACACAACAAGCCAAAGGCCAGTATTTAAGTATCTCAGTTCAGAAACAGTGCTCTTCATCCACGATGCCCTTCTGTGCCCTAAAGGTCTACTGCCTTTTCAGGGTCTTGCTCGGTAACTTTTACATGGTAAACCCTAGGATATTTATTACATTGAATCTCACCGCTTAACCTTTACCATTAATTTGATCTTAAATAGGCTGTTTTCATATAATTATAAATGTGGGACCCTCAAGTCAACATTTTGAATGTTTCTGTTTCCTCATTATACTCCAGCATTTTAATCAGAGTATGTTCTCAGCTAGAGTACTTGGCCTAATCATTAGTTCTTATGCCTCTTTCTGCCTTTTAGTGGACTCCAATTGTTTTGTAGATCTGAATTGACAGCAATTACATAAAGCAGCCAGAGGATGATTAGCTTGGAAAGCTGAATTTTGTCAAGTGAATTACCAGTGGTGCAGACTGACTTTGATTCATGAATATGGCTTTTTGCAGAGCTCTTAAGATGTTAATCAGTCAACACTTATTTTTACAGTTTAATGGAAATGTCAGAAGGAGAGTTGAGGTGGGGGGGGAAAGGGGGGGGGAACCCAGGAACAGAGATCCTGGTGAACACTGAATCACCAAATATAAAAGAAAAATTCATTTTAAAGAAGTGGTTTCAGGCTACTTGATCACGAAATGAACACTCCTTTAACTGCCGGAGCTGCAATCAAATCAATCGTCAGTGTTCTTGACAAATGTGAGGATCAACTGAAAGACTACTCTTTCACAGACAAACTTTCTAAATTCCATTAAATGGAGCTGTGTGGCAATAGAGATAAATGTTAAAAGACAAGAAAGAATATTTATTCTTTTTAAATACAAAATATTTAGAATGCATTATATACTTTTTTATCAAATTGGAAATATTCTGCAATCCCTTCCTGGTTCAACGTTGAACAAACACTACTGGGAATAAAGAATTCCTCACAATCAAGTCCTTTAGTTGTTTTTTAAGCCTACTGCCTTTTTTTATCTCATGGTGCCAAACATCTCTTCTACCTCTTCCTCTGGCAGGGGAAGGGGGAGGACAGGAAGACCTCTTTACCTGAACACTTTTGAGAATAATAGCATGATAGTAAAAATATGAATCCCACATTGTGCTGTCAAATTTTGCCACTGAATATATTTTAATTTATGAAAAAGAAAATCTGACTTTTAAAATGTGGAATCCAAATCTTGAATGTGTATTTCAACCATCATTTTTAAGCTGTTTGTTTGTGACCAAAGAAATAATAAGCAAAAAAATAAAATATAAAATGTAGCCTTATTTGGGCTTATAAGCTTTTTGTTAGGAGGCAACATTGTATTTTAAGGATACTGTATTTTGTATTTTGAAAACTGCAAATCAAGTGTAACATCAGCAAACAAAATATCATAACCAAATACATGTACTTACTGTGTTTATAAATATTCTCTCCTTGTTTACCTGTCTCCACTCAGAGCCCAAATTCATACCCAGGAACTGTGTTCCTTTTATAAATAGAATGCAAAAGCTTCTAGGCTCTGTACTGATGATCACATCCATTAGGTGACTGTAAGAATAAATTTTCTAGTAAAAATAACAAGGTAGTTGTAACTTTTGAAGCTAATTAAAATATACACCAACCCTATGAGTAAGGAGAGAGAATAATACAAAATGCCTGCTTCATTTATTAATATTATGTAGACAAAATTAGCATTTTGATGTTAAGAAAAATGTCAAAGAATGCTACTGGATTGAGGAGTTTCATATTAGTGAAATAACTTGAAAGAAATGATTTTTATAGAATTAATTCCTGTCAGCTTACCCAAACATTTCGACAAAAAATTTTGTAGGCAAATCATTAACACTTCAGTACTTTTATTTGAGGTTTCCTCAATAGAGACACTAACAGGATTTCTGAACAAATATGGATTTGAATGTTCTTTTGCATTGCATTAAAGACCATCACAGTCAGTGGTTTCTCATGCCCCTCTATGCACTAGAGGAGAAAACAACTAACCTTCAATTCTGCAATGCAGTTTTCCTGGCAGACTATCAGCATGGTCTACTTAATTATTTGACATCTTCAAAATTTCATTTTTGAAATTTGAGAATTTTGGATAATGAGTCAGTAAAATGTAATTGGTGTAATTTCATAAATCATTATGATAAATTAAAATATTATGCTGCAGTTCTGTTCCAAACTTTTAGACGGGAATGTTCTCTTAATGTTGAATGTCCCCATTTATCATTGGAGTTTTCCTTAGTTCTCCACATATTAAATGTATGAAATTTAATAAGATGTTTTCAAAGATAGCTAGAAAGTAGACATAACATTATCAGATACTATACATACTGAATATTTTGCAGAAAAAATACTGCCTAAATTAAGCACTATATGGTTAAAATTGCTTTGACCCTTCCATTTAGTGAGGCAAATGGTTTAATGAGCAATTTCTCTAGCTTTTCTCATTTGCAATTTAACATTTTCTATTTTATAGTACAAATATTTTTTCAGTGATTGATTCAACAAATATTTTCAGATTTCCTTCTGCACCAAGAATGTAATGATTACCAAAACCAAATGCCTGTTCCCCAAGAGTCCATAATTTAGTGAAAGATTATAAAGCAATACATGAATGTTATGTGCTTATTTTGTTCCTGCATTAGAATCTAATTAGACTGTTTAAATCACCCAAAAGCCCCCCAGTCAGAGATAACCACAGTTAAATTACTGGGATATCTAAATATGTATTTGTGTGTATTTATTAGGTCGGACCATTTGAAGTCACTGTATTTGTTGATTAGAAATGGTCAGTGATGGCAATTTGATACAGTTCAACCTAATTAATATATTCCATTGTATGTGTGACCCACAATTTTCTGCAGTTGAATGTTGAAATTATTATCAATACTTTCTATAATAAGTAATGCTAATAAACTAGGCTATATTGCATACCTGGTCACATCAGTCTTTATGTATATCTTTTCATTCTTTTCCCAATAAAAATCCCTGCAAGCAAAATATCTAAAGAATATGTACATTTTTTAAAACTTGGAATTTATATTTTAAATTGTGCTGAGGATTTTTTTTGCTCAGACTGTTGTTTCTATTTCAATTTGACAAATGGTGTTTTGAAAAATTAATGGCTGCTTTATCCAATTTCTCCATGGTTTTCCATTATCTGTCAAATCAATTTTGGTCACTTATGGTTTACTAAAAAGTGTGTACTTCACTCCTGTTTGGCCTTTTCTAAAAATATAGAATTGTCATAGTATTTTATTTATTAAGGGAAAAAAACACCCAAAATATGTTATGTCCTTCCCACCATCATTTCTAACATAATACATTTTGTTTCTCCTTTGTTTTCCTATATGTCTTGCCAAGGATTGGTCTATTTTAATGACCCTGTCAAAGAACAAATACCAAATTAAAAATGGCATTTTCCCTTTTATACCAATTTTAAATTTAAGCTTTTGTTTTGGTGATTTTTTTCTTCTTTACTTTCCTCAAGTATATATCCTTACTCTTTTTTTCTGATGTTTAGTTTGTTTAATTGTTAGTTTACTTATTTTCAGGCTCTACTATGCCTGTTGCATAATATCTCTTTTGATAGTTATTTAAACTTTTAAATCTCATTTTACACATTATATTAACATTTACATTGCAAGGCATTCCATCACAAATATTACAGAATGATAAAAGCTTCATACACATACTCCCCCAAACTGAAACCAGATACAGTCACTTTACTACATCAATAAAATAATAAAAACAATGGAAATGTTAATATAACTATTTTAAAACAACAAGGCCTCAGGCACTCTGGAAAAGATGTTCTCTTGCAACTATTATATAACATGTCAGTGGTACGAAATTATATTACATGAAAGTTAGCAAATACCCATTAATTAAGTCCACTCTAATAATGACAATGACTTTAGGATCTGATATGTAGTCATTGGATATATTCCTATTTGGACAACTGTCAAAAGGAACATAGATATTAGGCAACTGAGGTCATTTCTAATGAGGTTCCCAATTATGAAAAGGTGAGGTGTGTTTTCAGCATACCATGGACAGTTACATCCCTGCTATAGTCACCATCAGGTTTACTCAACAGAATCTAACAGCACGCTTGACTTACTGTGCTCACAGTTGGAGATATTTTAGAACTCTTTCCCCATCATCTTCCACAGTGCACCCTCCACCCTTCTCTGAGAATCTCCAAGGTATGCCCTTGACATAAAATAAAGAAGAGAAGAAAAGAGGCTTTGCCTCTCCCATTTCTGACCAACCAGTGGTTGGGCATAGCAGTGTACTACAAAATTCTCATGCGCTGCAACAGTCAGTCACCACTGGAAGCATGGCTACTTTTGCTATAATCTAAACTTTAAAAAGCCTGATAATGAGAAAATGGGTGTGTAGGAAGATTTAGACGGAGGCAACAGCATTGAAAGGAGTTGAGCAATATTTCCTTTATTCTTCCCAGCTTTTTTAGACTCAAAACAAGTTCTTAAGGACACATCAAATTGCTGTAGTATTTTCTTCCTATAGTCAAAACAAAACAAACGATAAAAAACGTCCCCTTCCTTTCTCTGCTCCCCCAAAAATGCGTAGTACAGTAAGAAGATACTATTGAGATGTGCTATTTTGAAGAAATTAAAATTGAGATATGTAATGAGGCTGTACACTATCAAGTTGCCAGGTTAGCATTTCAGAGCCAGTGTCTGTGACCAACAAGGAGTGGTGGAACCGAGCAGACCACTTTCAATGTCTCCTCACTGCAGTCCAACCTTCTGGCTAGGATTCATCCTGCCATCCACCTTCACAAATCATTGGCTCAACTGTAAATACATGGCTTGACTGTATCACACCAACTGCTTTATTTTAGGCACGATGGAGTGCATTGGGGGCTGTATGAAAAAACTTGTGGACTCCACGCTCGCAACAGCTTCAAACAACTGAAACTTCATTTGCTTGGGCAGGCTTCTGAAATATGTTTCCCAGTTCTCTGTATCAAACATCAGGTTTCGCTGCATTGATGGCTTGCATGAGGCACTCATATGTGGTCTGAACAAATTTCCGTGTGTCCTCATCCATATTGCCAACAAAATATGTCTCAATCATGTCCCCATGACAACCACTGCAATAAAGAGTGACGTCGACATTAACAATATCACCTTCTTCCAAGGAGTGTCTGGAATTCTGTGGGAAAGTATAATAATTCAGAGAAGGATAATAATTTATTGCAATGCATCCTAAGTGTACAGCATGGTCTGTTCCTTCAGTAGTTACACCTGGTTTAACCATCCCAGCAGCATTAACCAAAACTTCTCTAGCAGTTTAGATACAAGTCGCATTCCTGTTGATCTTCAGATCAAAATAATTTAACTTGAGAAGTACCTTTAAGAGCCTGTTCAGATTCAGACATTCCCAAGGAATGATCAGTAAAATCTAGTCTTTGACTATAACTTGGCACTGGTCTTGTTGTCGTCAGTGGATAATATGGTCTAAGTTTACCAGCGTATGGATATTAACACTGGCCAACGGGTCAGTGTTAATAGCACCTTCTACACTCCAGGAAGACACTTCTTGCTTTTCCTTTTCGTCTTTTGCTTTCTTATGTAATAATTTGTGAGCAGCTCAATTTTCTTTGAAATATTCTGTTAGCAGAAGTGCAAGCCTTGGATGCCCGGTTGATGCAGGTGGGACAATAGAGATTGGCCTGGGGACTCCAGCCACCTGTCTCCTTGGCCGCCATGCTGCCTGCCTGCTGGGGGAGCACTCACCCAGGAAGAGGAGGAGGAAGAGGAAGCCTGTGCATAATTTTATACGTACTTTTTAATCTCTGTTATTTTCTAAGCATGGTAAAATTGTAAAAGTCACTGTTTTCCTAAGAGTTAATTAAGAGAGTCATTTATCTCAAACGTAAAATGGGTTGATTTGGTAAACATTGTTGGTGTTCAGAGCCATTACAAATCCCACTTCTCATCTGCCTTCCTTTCCTATAGAATGTGGACAGCCAACATTTTTGCCAAGTCCTTACAACTAGGGTCTAGTTCTACCCAATGAGATATCAACAGAAGTCACTAGGTAATACTTCCAGGAAGGCTCTAGAAGGAGTCTTACAGAGCTTACTAGTAGTTGCCCTTTTTTGGTCCTCTACTATTCTCCTTGTTCCTGCCTGGATATGGTCATTTGCCCAAAGGCTTAGCAGTCATCTTCAACATGAGGATGAAACCACACACTTAGGATACTATGGAGCAGGAGAGCAGGGAGTAAAAGCAGAGATACTTAAGAATGTCCTGGAGTTAATGCGCAGATCTAAACTGCTTGCCTCTGGACTTCCTGTTTCATGAAAAAAAAAAAAAAAAAAAAAAAAAGCCTTTTCTTATTTACACTACTTTCATTAGGTTTTCTCATTCTAGCTGCTAAAATTAATGTTAATTGAAAGTATGGCTGTTGTTGATGTCAGTTCTCAACCCAGAATCCTTTTTACAGTCAGTACAAATGTCTCCCAGCTACCATGAGAACATAGCTGCACTCTTCTCTGGGAAACTGTCCTGGCCTAAGAAGAAATGCCTTACTCTGGGCATGACACACCAGCCAATGGTTTAGTGAAAGGACAGTCCAAAAGCACTGCTGCTCTGCCTGAGGGCAGGACACCTCTACAGGGTCATTTAGATGCGAGTTTACATTGGGAGTGACTGAGACTAGACTTCAGTTTCTCATCCCGCCCAAACACATTATTCTATTTCCTTCACTTACAGATTTGTCCTGAGTATATTTCCTTAATAAATCACTTACATCTGGGAAGGCCTATCAAATCCAGTGCATATTTTTATGTTAGGATTTTTAATAAATATACTATGTTTATTTTATAGATAAAGGGTGTAACATGTGTAGTTTTTGCTTTTTAGATTTTTTTGACAATTTGTCTATGGCCTAATATAGGATTGATTTTGTTTGGATACATGGAAATTTGAAAATGAAGTGGTTTTTTTTCTAAATAATTTACAAGTTTAGTATATAAGTTAATCTTATTAGTTCTATCACTTAAATCCAATATATTTATATTATTTATCATTTGAGTCTCCTTGTATTTATAACAGTTTCTTAATATTTCCATGTACATTTTCTGGTTCACTCAGGTCCATCCACTTTTTTATCTGTGAGGTACATTTTCTTACCATTTACAAAACTAATCTTCTACATTCCATTCATCCTCTTTGCTTTGAATTCTGTTATTTCTGCTTTTCATTTGCTATTATATTTGTCTGACATTCTTCTCATTTTATTTAAAGCTTTATTTCATTTTAAACATGACTAAAATTTTTTAAACTTTTCTCTGGTAAATAGCATATATCAGGATTTTTTTTTTTTTGGCCCCAATCTTACAGTCTTTGCTTTTTGCATTGTTTTTTGTTTTTTGACACTTTGTCCTTGCAGGAGTGTAGTTAACCATCACATTTTTTATACTGTATAACACATTTTAAAATAATATTTCCTCATGTTCTTTTATTATTAGAAATTTTAACTATTGTAATAAAAAAGAACATGAGG
>NW_016803844.1:2459836-2465014 GCF_001698545.2 Rhinopithecus bieti
ACATGAGGAAGCATTTTAAAGAAATAATTTTATTATTAGAATTTTTAAATTCTAATAAGACTTTTTAATTAGATTAAAAATCAGATTAGAATTTATTTAATTTTGTTGAGATTTTTCTTAATTTTATATCATGTTTACATTCTAATAAAAACATGCGAATTTTAAACATAAGTATTTTAAAGAAAATATGTAATACATTATAAAACTTGTGATGGCTAGCTTACTTTAATTCATTTTCCTTTATTAGTTTGTCTACTGATTTTGAAGGCAAACATTCTATTTTATTCCAACAGTTTTTTAAAATTGAAATAAATTTCACATCTTTTATTGGTATTATTAATATAAAAAGAAAAGAATTATTGAATTATCCCTTGATATGGTTTGGCTCTGCCTCCCCACCTAAATCTCACTTGGAATTGTAATCCCTATAATCCCCATTTGTCAAGGGTGGGGCCAGGTGGAGGTAATTGGATCACGGGGGTGGTTTCCCCCATGCTGTTCTGGAGATAGTGAGTCTCAGGAGATCTGATAGTTGTAGAAGCATCTGGAATTTCCCCTGCTTGCACTCACTCCATCCTGCCACCCCATGAAGAAGGTGCCTGCTTCTCCTTTGTCTTCCGCCATGATTGTAAGTTTCCTGAGGTCTTGCCAGCCATGCAGAACTGTGAGTCAATGAAACCTCTTTCCTTTATAAATTACCCAGTCTGGGGTACTTCTTCATAGTAGTGTGAGAACAAACTAATACATCCCTTTTATCAAATTTCTTCATATGTACTATTTAAAAGCCAGAACATAGTGTCTGAATTGTTTTAACATTTTATTTTCCAAAATATTTTAATATTTGTATTACTTTTTACCATATCAGCAATAATAATGAATAGTTACATTCTAATTCTGGAATGGGTGGGTGAAATTTATTTTCTTCTGTTTGCCACATTCTTTCCCCCTCCCCAGTCATTAAACAAAGGTTTTATTATTCTTGAAATGTTAGATATTTTACCATACCTGTGTATTGATGTCTTCTCATCAGTTATTACTATGCAAATGCTGACTCAAGAGTTCCTTGAACTCATGAAACGTTTTTTTTCCTACTATTTTAAATTATTGCTTCTCCTGTTTGCTCTGGTGGTTTTTTGTGGTTTTTTTTTTTTTTTTTTTTAATTGAATGCCTACTAGACACCTATTTAATCTCAGAGCTCTAGCCTCCTGTGTCAAAGAAATATTGTACTGGACAAATTTAACCAGGCAAGAAAAACTTTACTCAAGACTATTGCAATAGTGGAAAGGGATTAAACTCAACTCCACCAAAACAATAAGCGAGAGAGATTTTAAGAGCTGAGGTGAGCTAGTGGACATGTACTGAAGGATGTCACGGTGAGGCTGGTGATTAGGTCAACTGTGTTTGCTAATTTGCACTTGTTGAAATTAGGTTCTACTCTCCTATAGAAACTAAGAGATAGGGGTAGGGGCACTATCTTCCTTAATGATTACATTTCAAAGGGATGGCTCCCAGGTCCTTGAGAAAGATATTTCTGGATTGCAAAACTGGCTAGAGGCTGGGCTGGAAAAAAGATTTATGTATATCTCAAAGGGACAGAGAAAGAATTTTCAATTACAAGTGTTGTTGTTGTTGCTTTGAGACAGTTTCACTTTTGTTGCCCAGGCTGGAGTGCAATGGTGTGATCTCGGCTCACAACCTCCACCTCTCAGGTTCAAATGATTCTCCTGCCTCAGCCTCCTGAGTAGCTGGGATTACAGGCATGCGCCACCACACCTGGCTAATTTTGTGTTTTTAGTAGAGACGAGGTTTCTCCATGTTGGCCAGGCTGGTCTTGAACTCCTGACATCAGGTGATCTGCCCACCTCTGCCTCCCAAAGTACTGGGATTACAGGCATGAGCCACCACACCTGGCCCGATTACAAGTTTTCTAAAGTAAATCCCCTAGAAAAGGGAGGTAAGGGGCCTGAGACTTCGGAAGAAGCCAATTTAGTCAAGCTAAGTGGAACTTAAGCCTGTCTTGGTCACATGTCATTTGTCTTCTGTAATTTTGGTCTCCTTATATTTTCCTGAGTTCCAGGAGTATTTCCTGAACTTGTCATCTACATGGCCGATTTGTTAAAATTCCATCAATGATCTCTATTTTCTTTCATGTTTTAAATATAGCAATAGTGCTTTTCATTCCATACAATCTCTCATTGTTTCAGAACATTTTATCATCCATGATTCTTATTCTACCTTAATTGGAAAAGCATTGGTTTATTTCTGATATCAACACAATAAATTCAAAAATTCTTTATCGTGTCTTGTAGTAACCAATGTATAAATCTATACTCTGTCTTATTTTAAATATCACTATCTTTTGAACAAAAGTAAGTGTTCTTCTGTTTGTTCATGATCACAGAGGACAGTCTGTGTATTTTCAATACACAGTATTGAGATAGGTTCTTCCAAAAAACTTACGTATCTATTTCCAAATATTTCTAGCACAAATGAAAGGACAATGAAGTAGTTGAAAATTCTTTTATTTTTATTTCGCTAGTCAGGAGATCCAATAGCCTAGGATAGTGGCAGACAGAAATTGAGTTGTGTTGGAAGTCAGGATGAGATCTATTAGCCTATATTGAAGCTGAGTTTTCTTTTTCTCTGTTTGTTGAAGAAATCAGTAGTTGGATGAGCCAAGCCTCTATTCTATGCCTGAAAGACACTCCTGTAGAAATCCAGGGATTGTGGTGGTACCCTCTCTTTGTTCCCAGAATATGCCAGAATCTGACCATAACTGGCTTTTAAGAGAAAGGATTAGCAAACTTCTGCTAGTATCTGGGACCGACTTACCCATGAGTCAGGCATAGTAGGCACAGTGCCTAGGGTACATGTTACATTTAGAGGTTCAAAAATGTTCTAATTTGTCTTAAAATTAGAAATGAAAAATATAATGATAATGAATATATAATAATGAATCCAGCCTGGACATACAAGGAATAGTATATATAAAATAATGAATATATAATAATGAATCCAGCCTTTATACCAAGACAGAATATAATTTGTAATTCTCTCTGTCTCTGCCTCTCCTTTATAATTTATAATTATCTTTCTCTTTCTATTGGAAGAAGAGGCCCAGGCACTTAGAAGTGTCTAGGGTCCATGAAAGTCATAATGAGGCCCTGCTACCATCTCTTCCACTTACCTTTGGGATAAACCATTTAAACACATGCAGACATTCTTGGTCACATTAGTAGTTCCTTCAAACTAGTATGACTTCACTATATCTAGCAGAAATATGTCAGAGTTTCTAGTTGTGAATATAACCCATTGGCATATATCCCCTGTTTTTGTATCTTGTTGCTTACTGTGGTACAATCCTAATAGGGCAAAAGGTGTGATCACTTCATGCCTGGAATGAACAACAGAGCTATAAAAGTTTCAGTAACCTATGATAAGTCCATGAATAACACATCAAGTGTTACATAAAACACTTTAAAAAACAAATCTGAGATAATAAAGTATATATTCTTTCAAAGCTCAAAACCACTCAGACGAACATTTATACAGCCATATTCCATTTAGCTCCAGTTTCCTCCACTTTCTGGAAAACTTCTGAAGGTTCAGTCTGGAAGTCTCATGAGAGTCATCTTGGAGGATTTCAGGTTAATAAAACTGAATGCATAAAGCAGCTGAGGTTGGCTTCTTCACCAGACAACTACTTTGGTTATTAGAGATGAAATCTTAAAAGATTATGGAACAATGTAGCCCAGCAAAAGGAAATAGAATATGCAATGAAAATAATGATCTTGAACAGCTAAGAATTAATTACGTAGAATTCCACAGCCTAAAAACATCATCTGCTAGGCCTGGATGGAACAGCTTCCAGATAAGGAGCGAAGTCGGCCTGCCTGCTCAGTGCCAGGCTCCTGCTAGTACATGCGCTATCCTACGTCATTCTCTAACAGCTCTCAATGGCAGCTACTTTTATTATTAATATTTCATAGGCAATAAATCAGGCTGAGAGATTTTAAGTAACTTGCCTAAGTCAGATCTAGTAAGGCGAGTGTGAAAGCCAACAAATTCTATTTGGTTCTTTGCTCTAAACTTATTACACTACTCTATCTTCAAAACACCTTTCCTTTACGTAGGAAAAAAAAACACATTTGTTGGAGGGCTCTCATGAAAATTTTACTGCCTAATATACGTTTTCCTTCAGCATATATGCAGAAGTTTTCTTACTGACTGTGGTTTCGCTTTATTTTAGTAAGAAATAAATTCAAATATGCTTAGAAAAGAGAGAAGCAGTTCTATTACTCTCTGAAATATTTTACATTACTAGACTTATTCTACATTAACACTGATTTTCTCCTGTACCACAAAATCCATACTATATATAATATATATAAAACATGGATTGTGTGTGTGTGAGTGTGTGCATATGTATGTATGTATGTGTATATATTGGCCAACTGTTAGACTTTCAGTAACTATTTCGACTCCCTGAGAGTGGAGTTTACTGTCATGCATCTCAATAAACTACAAGTGGCTTGAAGACATGGATAATATCTAATAGAGACCTACAACCACTTTTCCAAAGCTTATAGGGCCAGATATGTTTTGGACCTAGATATTTTTTATAATTTTTAGAAACGTGTGTATATATGTATATATACATGTTTGGAATAACAACCTATAATCAAAGACATCTATATTTCTTCAGCAAAAACTGTGAATATTCTGAATATTCACAGCAAGTGGAATAGATAAGATATAAATTGCCTTAAACCAGTTCAGAACAGGTTATCTTAACAAATGAGTTCAGGTCAAGATCAGATTTTGTCACCAAATGAATCATAGACACTGCATGCTTAGTTTGAATTTCCATATTATAAGGCAGGAAATGTGGACCTGTAATTCTTTTGTACCCTGCATAGCTCCCCTACAAGGTGTTTGTTAGCTGATGGAGAAGTCTGTTGTTTCCCACGCCTCAGATTAATGTAATATGTCTCAATTCAGCAGACAGCATCCTTCATGATAAATTATAAAAATGAATATATTAAGTTTTGAGATTGGGAATCAAAGTCGAATTTTCTTTGGCATTTCTCTTTGGCAGGGAAAATAAGTTGATGTTTTAGAGATCTTTATATGACATTAAGAACCTTAAAACCTAGAAAAAAGGGTTCTATATATAT
>NW_016803844.1:2465543-2468367 GCF_001698545.2 Rhinopithecus bieti
TATATATATATATATATAAAGGAGGTGATCCTGAATATTTTATAGTCACCATCTATGTAGCTTATTTGCCATTTTGGGGCAGAGAATGTGATAAGAAACATGACAAACTGGCACATGAGATTGCTATGAAAGAGGATGGAGATGGAACGCATTACATCTTTTATGTAAGTATCACTGTCTGAAACATAATTCTAATAAGTGAGATGTCTAGATGAATGTGATGCCTGGGATTCAGAAAGAGGAGAGAGAGATTGAACTAATGCATTTGTTTTCTTAAATGAGGAAAAACATATTTCACTTTATATTTTATATATTCATAGCTGGATTTCAGTTTAAACAATCTGATGATATATCTATATATATACACATATGTGTATATATGTGTGTGTGTATACGTATATATATATATATATATATATATCTTTTTTGTTGTTTTTTTGAGACAGAGTCTTGCTCTGTCAATAGGCTGGAGTGCAGTGGCACAATCTCTGCTCACTGCAACCTCTGACTCCCTGGTTCAAGGGATTCTCCTGCCTCAGCCTCCTGAGTAGCTGGGATTACAGGCACACACCACCATGCCCAGCTAAATTTTCTGTATTTCTAGTAGAGACAGGGTTTCACCATGTTGTCCAGGATGGTCTTGATCTCTTGATCTCATGATCCACCGCATTAGCCTCCCAAAGTACTGGGATTACAGGTGTGAGCCACCACGCCTGGCCTGACAATATTTTTTTAATTACCCAAAAATGTTATGATGATTAAACTTTCAAGGAGATTTATAATATGATTCAATTATTAATCTACTGTATTGTCTTTGCATTTCAAATACAATTCAATTCTCAAAAACACAAAACAGTCACACAAACGAAATGGTATTTGACTCTGTACCTTAATTCACTGGTTGTACTGCATGACTCTTGTGTATGTATACACACACACACACACACCCCTTTCAGATGGGTGTTACTTATCCTGTGATCTAGCATAGTACTTAACAACGAAATAAGCATACTCTTAATTAAGTCTTTAAAAGTCAATGGAATTGCCTCATCTGGGAAGCACAAGGGGGAAGGGAATTGCTTTTCCTAGCCAAAGGAAATTGAGACACACAACACCTGGAAAATCAGGTCACTCCCACCCTAATACTGTGCTTTACCAAGGGTCTTAGCAAACAGCACACCAGGAGATTATATCCCACACCTGGCTCGGAGGGTCCCAAGCCCACAGAGCCTCTCTCATTGCTAGCACAGCAATCTGAGATCTAACTGCAAGGCACCAGCGAGGCTGGGGGAGGGGCGTCCGCCATTGCTGAGGCTTAAGTAGGTAAATAAAGCCCCCTGGAAGCTCGAATTGGGTGGAGCCCACCACAGCTAAGGAGGCCTGCCAGCCTCTGTAGACTGCACCTCTGGGGACTAGGCATAGCTAAACAAAAAGCAGCAGAAACCTCTGCAGATGTAAATGTCCCTGTCTGACAGATTTGAAGAGAGCGGTGGTTCTCCCAGCACGGAGCTTGAGATCTGAGAACGGACAGACTGTCTGCTCAAGGGGGTCCCTGACCCCTGAGTAGCCTAACTGGGAGACATCCCCCACTAGGTGCACACTGACACCTCACACCTCACAGAACTGGGTACACCACTGAGACGAAGCTTACAGAGCAAGAATCACACAGCAACACTCGCTGTTCAGCAATATTCTATCTTCTGCAGCCTCCGCTGCTGATACCCAGGCAAACAGGGTCTGGAGTGGACCTCAAGCAAACTCCAACAGACCTACAACTGAGGGTCCTGACTGTTAGAAGGAAAATTAACAAACAGAAAGGACACCCACACCAAAACCCCATCAGTACATCACCATTATCAAAGACCAAAGGCAGATAAAACCAAAAAGATGGGGAAAAAGCAGTGCAGAAAAGATGGAAATTCAAAACATCAGAGCGCATATCCCCCTCCAAAGGAATGCAGGTCATCGTCAGCAATGGAACAAAGCTGGATGGAGAATGACTTTGACGAGTTGAGAGAAGAAGGCTTCAGTCAATCAAACTTCTCAGAGCTAAAGGAGAAACTACGTAACCAGTGCAAATAAATTAAAAACCTTGAAAAAAGAATGGATGAATGGATAACTAGAATAATCAATGCAGAGAAGACCTTAACAGAACTGATAGAGATGAAAACCATGACACGAGAACTACGTGACAAATGCACAAGCTTCAGTAACTGACTTGATCAACTGGAAGAAAGAGCATCAGTGATTGAAGATCAAATGAATGAAATGAAGCAAGAAGAGAAGTGTAGAGAAAAAAGAGTAAAAAGAAATGAACAAAGCCTCCAAGAAATATGGGATTATGTGAAAAGACCAAATCTACGTCTGATTGGTGTGCCTGAAAGTGACAGGGAAAATGGAATCAAGTTGGAAAACACTCTGCAGGATATCCAGGAGAACTTCCTCAACCTAGTAAGGCACGCCAACATTCAAATTCAGGAAATACAGAGAATGCCACAAAGATACTTCTCGAGAAGAGCAACTCCAAGACACATAATTGTCAGATTCACCAAAGTTGAAATGAAGGAAAACATGTTAAGGGCAGCCAGAAAGAAAGGTCAGGTTACCCACAAAGGGAAGCCCATCAGACTAACAGCAGATCTCTCGGCAGAAATTCTACAAGCCAGAAGAGAATGGGGACCAATATTCAACATTCTTAAAGAATTTTCAACCCAGAATTTCATATCCAGCAAAACTAAGTTTCGTAAGTGAAGGAGAAATAAAATCCTTTACAGACAACCAAATGCTTAGAGATTTTGTCACCACCAGGCCTGCCCTACAAGAG
>NW_016803844.1:2471643-2475159 GCF_001698545.2 Rhinopithecus bieti
AAAAAAAAAAAAAAAAAAAAAAAAAAAAAAAAAAAAAAAAAAAAAAAAAATCAACCCCTCAAAACATCCAAGGTGAGGGGAAGAAAATGTAATGGAACCATCCTTCTAAGGGCATCTTTGGAAAATGTTCTCCGATGGAAAAAAAAAAAAAAAATCCCAGATATTCATCATATAAATAGCCAGGGTCCAGAAATGCACACAATGGTCTTTTCAAATCAAGGTAACAGTAGAGTGAGAGAAAGTTTTGAAGGATAGGTGTGACGTCCATTAGATGTAACTTAGAATCCAAGCACTATCACTTATTGACTCTAAACTTGTAACCTCACTTGACCTCAGTTTCTTCATCTTTAAAGAGGGGATAGTAGTCTCTACCTCACAGTGCCATGTGAGGACTCTATTTAGTTGTACTGCTACAACATGATGGATTTTAGAACACCTTAGCGATTGCCCCTAGAGGCTTCTTTTTTTGCCCACTAGGACAAAAATAGTGGGCTCTACTGACATAACTGAATTCACCGAAGCCAGTCCCCAGTGTCGACTGGAAGCTTCTCAGGTTCCTTATCAGAGAAGGCACTGAAAAACACTGGACACGGTGGCTCACACCTGTAATCCCAGCACTTTGGGAGGCCCAGGTGGGAGGATTATGAAGTCAGGAGATCAAGACCTTCCTGGCCAACACGGTGAAACCCCATCTCTACCAAAAAAAAAAATTAGCCAAGCATGGTAGCACGTGCCTGTAGTCCCAGCCACTCAGGAGGCTGAGGCAGGAGAATCGCTTGAACCCGGGAAGTGGAGGTTGCAGTAAGCCAAGATTGTGCCACTGCACTCCAGCCTGGCGACAGAGCAAGATTCTGTCTCAAAACAAAACAAAACCAAACCAAACAAAAAACAAACAAACAAAAAAACTTTCATGAACCTCAGGAAATACCCTTACAATTATTCAGCAAGTTCTTGGTTTCAAATGAGAATGTACATTACTTTAAGAAAGAGATATCCATCAGATGAGATAAAAGAAATATTAAATAGGCCCAATTCCATGTGAAAACATAAATAAAACACTGAGAAAAAATTAAAACTTAATCTAATTTTAAGTCATTCAATTAAAAATTTAGAATCTTTCTTCTTCAAAGACAAAATATATAACCTATTTACAAAAAAAGTTCCATTTTCTTAGTAACTTTAAAGCTCACTAAAGACTGATTAATATAGACCTAAAGATGACAAACCTAGTTTTATAAGAATTCATGGGCAGAATTACTTTTCAACAAGGCCCTATTTTGCTGAAGTAATCCGCCAGGTGTCCCATGTTTACAGGAGCAATTTTATCCAGTGGTGCCCACAATTCTAAAGCTTCACCTTAACCAATGCTAGAAAAATAAAACAATATTTCTACATAAAACTGTGAAATGACTTTCCTCATGATGTCATAATGCTCCTTCAAGAAATTGACTTGAAATAAAATAAACGAAGTTCATTTGAAAATGACTGTTTATTTACAAATATTGACACCCAGTGAATGAGCAGAAATTCACTTATTTTAAGTATCAATTTGGATGGGTAGCTGAAGTTTAAATAAGAATGTACTTTAGACCTGAAAGGAATAAAAACAATTTGGGATCAGAAATCCAATGCCAATCAATAATATAATAACTATACCCTATGAAATTCTTCAAAGCCCTTTATATGAAAAGTAGCTCAGTGTTCATTTTAGTTGAGTTTAATGGATTTATTGTTTATAATTTTAGGTGAATGAATGTCCTGTATTGATTTTCTTATTTATTTAGGTAAAACAAATAACAATTTCTATACAAAGGTTCAACTGTGTTTCAGCTTAATACAAATGACTGTTAAAATCAAAGAGAGTGAGAGCAGTAATTTCAGTCAAATTTTTGCTTGTACTGGGTTCAGGTTTTGATCTCAGTCTCCAGCAGTTACTGAATCAATGACTATGTGCAAGTTATTTCACTTTTCTGAGCCTTTCTTATAAAACAGAAAAAAATAACACTTTTCGCTAGCTGTGAGCGTTACCCAAAAATATGTACAAAAGGCTTTGTACACACCTATAAATATATAAACCATTATTTTCTCTTTCCCCACTGCTGGTGAAGATTAAATAAGATTATAAAACACACCTAAAAGAGCTCTATAATTGTTAGCTTTAAAGTGTTATTAATATATATGGGAGCACATTATATTTATCTGTTTCTAAGTAGTCTGATTTCTACATGGGTTCCTTAACATTAGAGAAGAAAAGTATTTTGGTGTTCCCTCTGATATGGTTCATTTATTCTTAGTATCAGAAGTTTACCGTCATCTTGTCCCCGTAACTATGTAATGAGATCACAGACGGTTTTCAACTACAATTACAGTAATAATTGTTGCCAAATTCTGAATCTAAACTATCCATGTATCTTCCAATGCCCTTTTCCTTGAAAGCTAAGCCAATGAGTTTCAGATATGCTTGGAAATGCAGCTAGTGTCTCAGTCTCTAGATTCATTTGTAATTGCCCATGTCCAACACCCAGGTGGTATAGGCAAAGCTTTATTCATAACAGCTATCGAATGTATATTTTGAAGGATACATTGCTCCTTATATGGTACTTTCAACATTTGTTAGAGGTTGTCTCTTGTCTCAAGGTATTTAGATTTGTGAAAGAATAAAGAAGGAGAAGGAGAAAAAAGAGGAAGAGGAAAGAAGAAAAGGGAGGAAGAGAAGAAGACCAGGAAGGGGAAGGAGGAAAGGAAGGGGGGAAAAGGAGGGAAGGAGAGAGGAGGAAGGAAGAAAGGGAGAGAGACAGGAAGGAAAGGAGGAGGGAGGGAAGGAAGGGAAGAAGAAAAGGAGAGAGAGAGAGAGACAGAGAGAGAGAGAGAAGGAATGGAAGCATCTAGTACCCTTGCAAGGATGTTGGGGCCAGTCCCTCATTACTTAACAACCTCTTGCCATGGGAAAGTTTATCCTTTTCTTTAAGCTTTTTTCCTTAGATTTTTTTTAAAGCTATATTTTGAGTTTATGGGAGGCTTAGGGACGATATTTTTAGAATGTCCTGTGTAGTGCCTGACATAAAGAAAGCAGGTCTCAAGAAATGGTAGTTGTCTTCATATCTACACCTTTCCCTCCTTAACTATTATCCTCTATCCATTTCCCTATGTCAAGATGCAAACCCAAACTAATTAAGTTTGAATGTCTGAATGGTGGTGCCCAGGCATCAGATCAGTGTTGTTAAAGTTACCCAGGTGATTTTAACATTCAGCTAGGTTGCGAGTCACTCTACCATCCTGACTTAAAATATTACAAATATCTGTGGAATTTAATTCTTAATCTCAAGGGTGCATTTGCTAGTGATTTGTGATGGCAAATTACATCAAGTCCGCTGACTGCTAAACTTATAATAAGAGATTTGAAATCAGTTAATAAAAAAGCTTCAGAACTGTTCCACTAGCTCCCCAAAAGGCTTGATTGTAATAAAAACTTGAGACCCTAAAAGATTTATTTCTTTTTTTTTTTTTTTTTTTTTT
>NW_016803844.1:2477763-2486825 GCF_001698545.2 Rhinopithecus bieti
GATCACATAAATTATTTCAATTACATTTTTGAGAAAACATTTTTAAAAAAGTAATCATATAGGGATTTAAAATAAAAGGCTAAGTTCATTTAAAAACTTTTTAATGGAATGTACTTGGTTTTGAAATGAATGCAAAAATAAGGTCTGGAACAGAAGCAGAGGCTAGTGGTGTTTTTCTTGCACAGTTTGCAAAACCATGAGCCAAATAAACCTCTTTTCTTTATAAATTACACAGTCTCTGCTATTCCTTTATAGCAATACAAGGAAGAGTGTAAAGGGAAATGCCAGACTTTTTTTGACAACCAGCTCTCATGGGAATTAAGAAATAACTCACATCCCCAGATTACCTGCAGGATGACAGCAAGCTGTTCATGAGGGATCCTCCCTGGTGACCCAAACACTTCCCATTAGGCTATACCATCAACATTGGGAATTAAATTTCAAAATGAGGTTTTGGGGAACAAGCATCCAAACTATAGCATGTTACAATGGTTCCTGAAACTTAAAAGAAAAATCCAGAAGATGGTTTTATTAAATTTCTAGCAATTGAGTTATATCAGCCAGCTATTGTCTGGTAATGCTACAAAATAAACATCTCCAAATTACAACAAGCATTTATCTTTTCCTTGCTCATGTGTCCACAGTTTGACTGGGCCAGTTACACTTTAGGCTATGGGGTTGGTTGGGCTTGCTCTAAGCTTTGTATTGAGTTCAAACTCTCTTCAGATCTCTCCACATCCACCTTAGATCAGCAGGTTCCTAGCATATGTAATTCTCAACACAGATGACAGAGTATAAGAACCAAGCATTACTATCATACTAGTCTTTAAGTAAAAAATAAATAAATAAATAACAGATGCACATTTGAAACCTCTACTTTGTTCCTATCCACTACTGTTACATTAGTCACAGAAAATCATATGACCTAGCACAATATCAACTGGCATGGCAGTATGCACAGTAGGAATAGAAGATAAATGAATACTTGCTGAAAAACAAATCCAAACTATCGAAATACTTTTCTAAGAAGAAAAATTGAACAGTGCTAATTTGTGATGAAAGGTCTAGTAACATAACATCTGAAAAGTATTCATACAATTTATGAAATAAGGATATTTTAGTGACCTAGTAAAGTATAGCTTTAATAAAATAATAAAAAAGCAGATTTCAGAGGTTATGGAGTGAATTCAAGGCAAAGAACTGTGAAATAAGCATAGACGAATGTTTAAAGAAATTTGGGGCTGGGCACAGTGGCTCACTCCTGTAATATCAAAACTTTGGGAAATTGAGACAAGACAATCATTTGAAGCCAGGAGTTTGAGAACAGCCTGGGAAACAGCAAATATAGCAAGACTCCTTCTCTACAAATAAAAATAACAGGCTAGCCATAATGGCAAGTGCCCGTAGTGCCAGCTACTTGGGAAGCTGAGGTGGGAGGATTGCTTGAACTCAGGAGTTTGAGGTTATGGTGAGCTATTAATTATATTACTGCACTCCAGCAAGGGAGACAGAGCAAGATCCTGTCTCTTAAAAAAAGAAGAAGAGAAGTAAGAGTAAGGAGGAGGAGGAGAAGTAAAAACAAAGAAAGAAAGAAATTTGGCTACAAAAGAGAAGAAAGAGAAATGACCACAGTCATTAGTTGGGGGTGCAAAAGTTTAAGGAGGGTTTTCATTTGTTTAATTTCTTCTGCATCGTTTTAAGATAAAGAGAATTAGCCAAGCATAAATCCTGACATCAGGAAGTCAATAGAGAGGGTAAGGTTTAAGATACAAGAAAGAAGTGAGAATGAATACAGTGAGGTCCCTAAAAATGTGAAGGGATATAACCCAGAACCCATGAGGAGAAAGAAGACTTAGACTGAAATTGACTTTACTTTTTCTCTGTAATAAATTGGTGGAAGCGATTTCGAAACTACAGTCTAGTAATTCTGAAAAGAGAAGAGAAAATGAAAGAAAACATAGCTAGAAAAGTTAATAGAGAAACATAACCCAAAAGTTTGAAGGTAGGAGAATTCTAAAATTGAGAGGGAAAGACTGAAATTTCAGGAGTAGGAACTTCTGAGCACAAGAGAAAATTTCTCTTCATGTTGTGGAAAGTTGAGATCCACAGCACTGGTAGAGGGATCAGAAATATGAAAGAGAAGAGATTCCTCTCTCTGACAGGTTTAAAGGATAGCTGTAGAAATAGTGATGCTAAGGTGAAGCTGAATTTAACTAAGATACTGCACCTCAGAGTGATATTTTTGGTAATATAAGTATTAGTGTCTTCTTCTAGAATAGGCCCCAAAAGCATGTGGAGAAAGGCTGAATTTAAAATTCAAAAATAGAAATAACTAGCTTATGTGTGAATTATACTATGAAATCTAAAGAGATAAAATAATTGTTGAGAACAGTAAGATTGTCTCTACCTGTATATTTGCAAGAACCTACAAGAAATTCCTTGGTTTTCCAGTATTCTTTTTAGAAACAGAGGATAATATGAACAAATAATATTTGTAAAAACAGTTGTAACACTGTTTTACAAGTCTGTACTCAAAAAATATCTTAAATGAATACAAGTCACTATATTCATATCTACCACCTTAGATCAGATATTAGATTTCCATGTTCAGTGGAAATTTATCAGTACAGTTATATCTCATTTTATTGGACTTCACTTTACTGCACTTCACAGATATTACATTTGTTTACAAATTGAAGTTTTGTGGCAACCCCATGTCAAGTAAGTCTATTGGCATTACTTTTCCAACGGCATGAGCTCACTTCTTATCTCTGTGTCATCTTTTGGTAATTCTCACAATATTTCAAACTTTTTCATTATTATTTTATCTGTTATGGTGATCTGTGATCAGTGATCTTTGATTTTACTATTGTAATTGTTTTGGGGTGCCATGAGCTGCACCTATGTAAGACTTAATTGATACTTAATCAATAGGTGTTCTGATGGCTACACCAAGGGTAATGCCTGCATCTTTCTCCCTCTGCTCAGGCATTCTCATTCCTTCAGACAACAATATTGAAATTAGTTCAGATAACCCTACAATGGCCTCTAAGATTCATAAGATTTCATAAGATTTTAGCTGCCATAGATAGTGATTCTTCTGATGGTTCTGGTAAAAAGTCAAATAAAATGGCCTCAATTGAAAGAAAGAGTTCCACATCTCTCACTCTAAATCAAAAGCTAAAAATTGTTAAGATGAGTAAGGAAGTTATATGGAAAGCTAATAAAAAACATAGGGCTCCTGGCCAAATAGCTAAGTTGTGAATATAAAGGAAAAATTCTTGAAAAAATGTAAAAGTACTACATTAGTGTACACACAAATAAGAAAGACAAACAGACTTATTGCTGATAATGGAGAAAGCTTGAGTAGCCTAGATACAAAGTCAAACCACCCACAACATTCCCTTAAGCCAAAGCCTAATCCAGAGCAAAGCCCTGACTCTCTTCCATTCTATGAATGCTAAAAGAAGAGCTGGAAGCTAGCAGAGGTTGGTTCATGAGGTTTAAGGAAAGAAGCCATTTCCATAACATAAAAATGTGAAGTGAAGCAGGAAGTGGTGATGTAAAATCTGCAGAAAGTTTTTCAGAAGATCTAGCTAAGCTCACTGATGAAGGTGGCTACACTGAGCAACATAATTTTAATGCAAACAAAACAGTTTTATACTGGAAAAAGATGCCATCTAGGACTTTCAGAGCTAAAAAGGAGACGTCAACACTTGGGTTCAAAATTTCAAGACAGGTTGACTTTCTTGTTAGTGGCTAATGTAGCTGCTGACTTTAATCTGAAGCCAATACTCATTTAACATTCTGAAAATTCTAGGGCACTTAAGAATTACACTAACTCTACTCTGCCTGTGCTCTGTAAATAGAAAAACAAAGTCTGGATGTAGCACATCTATTTACAACATGGTTTACTAAATATTTTAAGCTCACTATTGAGACCGACTGCTCCAAAAAAAACAATCCTTTCAAAATATTACTGATCATTGACGATGCACCTGGTCACCCAAGAGCACTGGGGGAGATGTATGAAGAGACTGCTGTCATTTTCATGTCTGCCAACATAATGTCCATTCTGCAGCCATGAATCAAGGGGTAATTCTGACTTTCAAGTTTTGTTTTTGTTTTTTTTTTTTTTATTTAGGAAATACCTTTCATAAGATTTTAGCTGCCATAGATAGTAATTCCTCTGATGGATCTGGGAAAAGTCAATTAAAATATTTTGAAAAGAATTTACTATTTTAGATGCCATTAAGTACATTTGGGAGGAAGTAAAATCAAAACTATCAGTATTAACAGGAGTTTGAAAGAAGTTGAATTTGAAGAGTTCCATATTTCAGTAGAGAAAATAAATGCAAAAGTGGTAGAAATAGCAAGAGAAATAGAATTAGAAGTGGAGCTTGAAGATTTGGCTGAATTGCTATAATCTCATGATAAAACTGTGACAGAAGAGGAGTTGCTTCTTATGGATGAAAGTGGTTTCTTGAGATAGAATCTACTCCTGTTGAAGATGCTGTGAACATTGTCAAAATGGCAAGTAAGGACTCAGAATATTATATAAATTCAGTGGATAAAGCAGTAGCAAGATTTGAGAGATCAATTCCAATTTTGAAAGAAGTTCTGCTGTGGGTGAAGTGCTATAAAACAGCACTGCATGCTACAGATGAGTCAACTGATTTCACAAACCTCAGTGTCATCTTTTCAGAAATTGCCACAGCCACCCCAGCTTTTGACAACCACCACCCTAAATCAGTCCTCAGAAATCAGTGTTTAGGCAAGACCCTCTCCCAGCAAAAAGATTATGACTGGCTGAAGGCTCGGACAATTATTAGCATTTTTAGTAACAAAGTATTTTTTTAATTAAGATGTGTACATTTTCTTAGACATAATGTTATTGCACACTTAATAGACTACAGTATAGTGTAAACATCACTTTTATAACCACTGCAATATCAAAAAATTTGTGTGACTCTCTTTATTGCAATACTGGCTTTATTGCAATGGTCTGGAATAAACCCACAAAAACTCCAAAGTATGCTCATAGCTTACCAGAAACCCAATAGTTAATGAACAAATGTTAATAGAAAGTCTCAGTGGTACAATTTCAACTTCCAAAATAAAAGCATAGTATTTGTAATATACCATAATTTCTCTCTAATGTAAAATTCAATAAATGAAAGAAAATGTAACTTCAAATTATATTCAAAAGTCTAGATCATATAGTTTCTACTTGAGAGAAGTACCTAGGAATAAAAAGCCATTGGAAGAGTTAATATTATAAAATAAAGCATCAATTTTTGATAACAGTTACATAAAAATTACAGCAAGTAGCCTTTGCTCTTAGTTGTACATAAATTATGCTTCATTTTGCAGCCATGTTGAGAATTTGGTTGACTAAAAATATCTTACATTAAAATTAGCAGTCTAGAAACCATCTTTCCAATGGCCACCCAAGAAACTGAAAACTCCACAATATTTTTTCTCCCTCATATTTTCCTCTTCATCTCACAATGAAACACTTTCTTTAGAGACAAATCAGTCACCCATTATCAGTCATCAAAAAACATATCTGGACAAGCACAGTAGATTAGAACATTTTGTGCACTGAAATAAATTAGTATTTAGCATGAAAGGAAAGGGATGCTCAGATTGGCTAGCAATGTTTGTAAAAAGCCATCCTTTGTTAGAAAAGAAGGAAGATGATAGAAATGAAAGAGGAAGCCTGTAATCCCAGCACTTTGGGAGGCTGAGGCGGGCAGATCATGAGGTCAGGAGATTGAGACCATCCTGGCTAACATGGTGAAACCTTGTCTCTACTAAAAATAATTAAAAAAAAAAAAACTTGCCAGGCATGGTGGCTGGCGCCTGTAGTCCCAGCTACTCGGAAGGCTGAGGCAGGAGAACGGCGTGAACCCGGGAGGCGGAGCTTGCAGTGAGCTGAGATTGCTCCACTGCACTCCAGCCTGGGCGACAGAGCGAGACTCCGTCTCAAAAAAAAAAAAAAAAAAAAAAAAAAAAAAAAAAAAAAAAAAAAAAAAAAACAAAAGAAAAGAAAAAAGAAAGAAAGAAAGAGGAAGAGGAGAAAAGCAGTGAACAGAATAAGATAAAGAAGTAATGGTGGTGATGCCTCTGGCATTGTGGTGATCCTTGAGGTATTTAAAAATTATTCTAGAGGCTTAATCTGAACAAGTGTTTGTGTATGTGTGTGTGTGCATGTGGCACGCGCACGCACGCGTCTTTATATATATGTTTTGTTGAAGCACAAGCATTAACTCCATCTAGGTTGATCAAAATTTTTGTTTCTGGAATGTGCTCTGAGAAGCAATAGGGACACTGCTAGAAATGCAGATTCCCCGCCGGGTGCGGTGGCTCACGCCTGTAATCCCAGCTCTCAGGGAGACAGAGGAGGGAGGATAGCTTGAGCCCAGGAGTTCAAGACCTGCCTGGGTAATACAGCGAGACCCCATTCTCCACAAAAAGGAAAAAAAAAAAAAAAGACAAAAAAAGAAATGCAGATTCCTGGGTCCCATATCAGATCTACTAAGCCAGAATCTGTAGGGATGGGAGTCAGGATTCTGCCTTTTTAACAATCTCAGGTAATTCTTATGAACTGCAAATACTGAGAACAGCCAGTGCCTTATAATATATCAGTTATACAGCATGTATATTATCATGATCATAACTACCAATATGGAAGAAGTAGTGTGGGCATCTGCTAATAAATAGACAATCTTCCTCTGGGATTTTCAGAATATGAAATATTATTAGAAAATACCATTTCTAAAATATTTTCTTTGTTTACTTTTAAAAACCCAAAACATTAATGTGTTTTGTGGGGTCCTATAAGTTTGAGGCAGTGTTCTAGGCACTGAAGATTCAAAATAAATATTGAAAAGACATATTCTCCACTCTTACAATCTAGTAAAGAAAGGGAGACATGGACAGAACTATGGATAATGAAGTGTTATAGAGGCTATGTCAGAAGTTTACACAAGGTACACTAGGAACACATGAGGGAGGTTTCAATCTGCCCAGGAGAAGTCAGGCCAGGAGAAGCTTCCTGGAAAATGTGGCATAGAGGAATCTTGAAAAATGAGCAGAAGTTTTCCAGATATACAGTAAAGACACAGGCAAAGATTTCTCCCTGGTTAAAGCATCAAATGATATAGTTTGGACCTGTGTTCCCACCCAAATCTCATGTCAAATCATAATACCCAGTGTTGGAGATATGACCTGGTGGGAGATGACTGGATCCTAGGGGTATATTTCTCATGAATGGTTTAGCATCAACCCTTTGGTGCTGTTCTCAAGATAGTAAGCTCTTCTGAGATCTGGTTGTTTAAGTGTGTAGCACCTCCCCACCACTCTCTCTTGCTCCTGCTCCTGCCATGTGAGATGCCTGCTCCCTCTTTACCTTCCACCATGATTGGAAGCTACCTGAGGTCTCCTCAGAAGCAATGCCTGCATTATGCTTCCTGTACAGGCTGCAGAACCGTGGGCCAGTTAAACCCCTTTTCTTTATAAATTACCCAGTCTCAAGTATTTTGTTATAGCAATGCAGGAATGGACAAACACAACACCTTAAAAAAAAAAAAAAAAAAAAAATGTTACTTTTGCCCAGAATTCTAAAACCTATTATTAAACATTGGAGAAAAAACCCAAAAAACTATGATCTGATGTAGATGGAAAAATTCTCTATTACTACCCATTATCAACAGTGCTTACCCCACCTCAAACACAAGGAAGTTTATGATAAATAAAGTATATAAGCATATGCAAACTGAGCAGAAGGTCTATGGCAAACATGAAGCAGAAGTAATTCATCAGAATTCAAATAGTGGTGTCAAGTCAAAGGACACTGCAAGCAATTGTGAAGGAAAATATTCTCTGGATGAAACAAAATCCTGAAGAAAAGGCTGACACATTTTAATTCCCTAACAAATCAAATAATAGGCAATCACTAGCTTTGAGAAATACCACTGTTTTTGGACACTCACAAAAGGACCGGTATTGTCAATATACCTTGGCATGACTCTTCCCTGAACACTGAAGGCACTAAAAAGAGACAGAAAGTAAAGAAGAAACAAAGAAGAAATTACACTTGCTATATATCAGTAAATCTTTGTGACTTCTCAATATATAATGTTATCAGAGTATCAGAAAATAGAGCGATTTTTATTGCAGGGATAAGCTTTTCATATGCTGAGCAATGATTCTCTGAGCACATTTCAGTATGACTAACATAATCATTTAGGTCAGTAGCAATGGCAATTTTTCCTCTTTACAACTAATCACTTTACCATTGTAAAAATAAATAAGACAAAAAAAATTCTCAGTCTGGTGATGTGAGGCATGAGAAGTTACAGGGAATAGCATTTTACAGAAACCATCAGTTTAAAATATCTCCAAAATCCGAGTTTTACTGTACATCTTTTCCTTAGTGATTTAGTCATATTGTAAATGACTATTTCTTATACCCGCATAACAGATATGATTGTATACAAACAGGAAACCATACGTGTTTATAAAAATAAGCAAGGTAGTGTTCTAAGCTGTAGCTAGGGATGAAATCCTAAGTCTAGGACATCTGTGAATTTTTATGGCTTTTAAAAGATATGTGTCTTAGCCAAAATCGAGAAAGAAGCTGTGAAATCAAAGAAGCTGTGAAAAAGATGAAGATGAAAAAATATGACCCTATGTTTAATTTTCTTTTCTTAACTACTCAAAGAGAGTTTTCATAACATACCTAACAGCAAGATCAAGTCAACAATAAAATTACTACTAGATCTTATTAAAAGATGATTTGGAGAGTATGGGCCTACCAATTTTTCAAAATTTCTTATCAAGTGAATGATCTACACATGCTGTTTCAAATCTAGACTTATTTTCTTTAACATTTTTGAAATTACAATACTTTCATATCTAGTATCTTTCTTTTACATCATTAAATCCTAAAATAATTATGAAATCTGATTAAATCACTGCCTTTCTTTGAACCATTGCTCCGAGAATAAGACACATAATTCAACACTTTAAAGAAACTTTCTTTTTTTTTTTTTTTT
>NW_016803844.1:2489556-2492056 GCF_001698545.2 Rhinopithecus bieti
ATAATATATATAATAATCTGTTATATATACATATATACCTCTTGACTAGCAAGAAATGTCTTAGAAAAATATTCCCAGGAATATAAAAAACTACACGCAGACTACTGTTTTGTAGCACTCTTTTAAAACACACTGGAAACATTACCCAAAGTTCCAACAATGAGACAAATAAATTGTGTTTTGTGCAAAGGGATACTATGCAGGTACTGAAAAGAATGTGTTGGCACTGTAACATGTGGAAAGAAAAAGTTGTCCAAAATAAAAGGAAGTGGCAGAACACCATATATAGTATAATTCAATTTTGGGCCGGGCACAGTGACTCACACCTGTATTTCCAGCAGTGTGGGAGGCCAACGTGGGTGGATCACCTGAGGTCAAGAGTTGGTGACCAGCCTGGCCAACATGGTGAAAACCCGCCTCTATTAAAAATACAAAGAATTAGCTGAGTGTGGTGGCAGGCTCCTGTTATCCCAGCTACTCAGGAGGCTGAAGCAGGATAATCACTTGAACCCGCGAGGCGGAGGTTGTGGTGAGCCGAGATCGCACCATTGCACTCCAGCCTGGGCAACAAGAGTGAAACTCCGTCTCAAAGAGAAAAAAGAAAAACAATGTCTAACAAATTTGAAAACATGCATAGGAGAACTATCAGTAATAACACAAAACTGGAAACAACCCAGGTATTCAACAACAGAATAAATATGTATAATTTGGGGGCATTCATTCAATGGAATTCTACAGTACAATGAAAATAAATTATTGCTACATGCGAGAATATTGACACAGCTCACAAAAAAATTTTGAACAAAAGGAATCTGGGCCAGGCATGATGGCTCATGCCTGTAATCCCAGTACTTTGGGAGGCTGAGCAGGGAGGATCATTTGAGGCCAGGAGTCTGAGAACAGACTGGGCAACAGAGAGCAAGACCCTGTCTCTGGGGAAAAAAAAAATCTGATACAAAAATGCGTACTTCATGATTCCACTTATATAAATTTCGAAAACAGACAGAACTATTCTACAGTCTTATTAGTCAGAAGCTACCTTTGGAGAAGAGTAAGGCGATAGTGATTAAGTGGGGCTGGAAGAGGGGTACCTGGGTGCTGACAAAATTCTTTCTTCTGAGTTGAGTGTTGATTTCATAGGTATGAATACTTTGTCATAGCTCATTGAGCCAAATGTTTTCCGTATTTCTGCTATTCTTTAATTAAAAAGGGAAGAGGAAAGAATGTAATAATACAGTGTTTTACTGAAAATTGATGTCTTAGGTTCATTACCACTCAACTTGTGCATAAGCCAAAATTTGAAAATAACATTTTTCGAGAAAGCAGGTTAATTTTCAAGT
Source organism: Rhinopithecus bieti (assembly GCF_001698545.2). Lineage (NCBI taxonomy): Eukaryota > Metazoa > Chordata > Mammalia > Primates > Cercopithecidae > Rhinopithecus > Rhinopithecus bieti. Next base: position 2,490,897 of record NW_016803844.1, read on the forward strand.
AATCTGAAAATTGTTATGCTCTCCAAAATAATATAAATAGACCAAAAGAAAAATAAAGTCAATCCATTAGGCATTTACCAATATTTTAAATTAAATTATACTGCATTTAATGTATAAACATAATTTACAAAGGAAAGTTTTATCCGATATAAAATTCTGTCACAGTAAACAGCTTGAGTTTCAAGCTAGAATATCATAAATATTGTTTATAATATTCATCTCTTCTGTTACAGTTAGCAAATCTGTACTTTTAGTAACCATGACAATTAAATACTATCAGATTAGAAGCCTTAGGAGAGAATTACTGTTTATCGTTTGAGATGTTAGAAAGCAAAATCAGGGCAGAAATGCATAAAAACTTCTGGTGCTTGCGTCAAAATTCTAATGATTGGCCCATTAGAGGCATATTTAAATGACACATTGTAATGGTCCAATTCATGCACCATGTAAATTACTGTCGTGAAAGATATTAATAAGATATTCATAAATAAAACATATGCAAATTTAGAATGATTTAATTCCTTGTATTAATACTAAATTTATTTAAGGGTCCAGGGATAGAATAGCAGAGTTTTAAACTGTGACTCACAAAATACTAAAACCAGCTATCATGAGCCCTGGGTTGGTGCTGAATAACACAGTAATTAAAAACTCGGGCTTCAGAGTCAGACAATCTGGGTGTGAATTCTAGCCTCTGCATGCATTAACTTTTTAATAACTAACTTTCCTGATCTGCAAAATTGGATTAATAAACTTTAAAAAACCTTTTCACTGGTTTTGCAAAGTGTTAAGATGGTCATGTGCAACACAGTTTTTTAAATGCCCAACACAGAGTGAGTGCTCAATAAGTGATTGTTAATAACTGAGGTACAATTATAGAGAAGACATTTGCACAAGTAAAATTTGAAAAATCAATCTTATACTTCGGTGTTTATAATTTTCAAACTGGGATAGATCACCGTTCTAACTAAGTACCCATCTATTTTCATAAATTTCTTTTCAACGCTTGCACTATTTTCTAAAAAACGCATTTGACCCCTCTGGTTCTCCAAGATTACACTGAATATATGCTAAGCCAAAAACTGAAGACTAAAGTTGAACATTGTCTACCAAATTAAGAAAATCTAGAATTTTTTTTTTTTTTTTTTTTTTTTTTTTTT
>NW_016803844.1:2494556-2507071 GCF_001698545.2 Rhinopithecus bieti
AGAGTGGTAACAAAACAGGGAAGAAAAAGTAATGACATGCTCAGGTCTACACCATCAAAATCAAGTACAGGGGTGAACAATTATCTAGTGAATTAAGGACCATATGGATAATCCTGGCAGAAGCAGATTTAGTGCCTGAGTCATTCAGATAATTGTGCAAACAAAGTACCCTGCTCTGGCTGAGTAACCTGGCCATTAATATCTTCCATAGCGCATTCTGCCCTGTGGCTCTTTTGAAATGGACAGTAGTAGCTCAGAAAGAATTAAGGTACTATTCACTTCATGGGGAGCTGCCTAAAGAATAATGGAATCTTAATAGACTGAGTGAATTTTATGTGTCCCCAGGAGCCATTTCGCACTGGGATATACATATGATATACATAAGCCAGATTCTGCTTCAAAGGAGGAAAGAAGTTCAGCAATAGCACCATCATATGTTGCTTTTATATTCAATTCTCCGTTAAGTGGCAGAAAGTTTTCTGAACCTGAAAGCTACAAAGAGACACTACTGCAAATAGATTTATAAACTACAGTAAGGCTATACATTTCTCTGTGTTAGAAAGCATTTTTTAAAATGCAAAGAACAAGGTGAGGAAAATTTTTGCAGCATACCACAGATTTCCTATTACATGAGAAAATATGAACACTCCAATGAAATTCACAAATTAAGAAATACAAAGAACCAATAAATATAATAACATTTTTGAACTTATCCAAAATCATATGAACAATAACTCAGAAGAAAACTAGATACATAATTTATACTGTCAAAATGATCCCAATTTTAAAAAATAGTACCAAGTGTTAATGAGAGTATGGCCAAACTGGTACAACCACTGGTAGAGTATAAATCTGTGCTTACATTTTGGGGGAAGCAATTTGGCAGTAAGTGTTACGAAGCTAAAAATATTTACACTTTTGCCTGGGTCACTTCTAAGAAGCTGTCATAAGGAAATGGTCAGAAATGCAAATATTAATATAATAAAGGTTCATTTTTATGACTGTGCAAAACTGAAAACAATCTACAGATCTATTACAGAATATTGGCAGCCAAAAAAAAAAAAAAAAAAATGGCTAGTGAGAATATTAAATGAAATGAATAAATGTTTATGGTATATTAAGTTTAAAAAGTTAACAAAAGTGAAAGTTCACTATAAACTCAAATTTATAATTGAAAATACCTATTTATATTAATAGAAGTAAGACTGGAATATTGAAATAGGATCTCTTTGTTTTGTGGAATTTGGTGGATTTTTCTTTATTCCCAGTATTTCTTTAATGTTTCTAGATGTCCTTATGATAATAAAGTACTATTTTCAATGTGATATTAAATAGACTTTTGAATGTAACTTTACACAGTAGGTCATTCATATTATTGAAGTGAAATAATGCCCCATCCTCCTGCTGCTACATTTCCAAGATCACGCAACTAATCAGTCCTGTTGTCAGGAGTTGAACCTGAGTCTCCTGCTCCAAAGTCAGTGCTCTTTAAGATTTGAACTAAAGTACAGTGAAAGTTTCAAAGGAAAATAGAAGCATTAATGAAAATTGAAAGCACATTATACCAACAATACATGGCATCTTAGATTAAAGCAGATAGACTTATATATTGGAAGATTTGATAACATGCCTACTGCACTCATCCAGGCATGGAATGCCAGTATGAAACTAGTGCTGGAATAAGCAGAGAAAGATACAAATTAGAGTTGAAAATAAAATGAATTAATTACTGACTATACAGTGAACACTTGGACTAGAGGAAAGAAAGTCATAAAAGTAACTAACAGGCTNAGTGAAAGTTTCAAAGGAAAATAGAAGCATTAATGAAAATTGAAAGCACATTATACCAACAATACATGGCATCTTAGATTAAAGCAGATAGACTTATATATTGGAAGATTTGATAACATGCCTACTGCACTCATCCAGGCATGGAATGCCAGTATGAAACTAGTGCTGGAATAAGCAGAGAAAGATACAAATTAGAGTTGAAAATAAAAATGAATTAATTACTGACTATACAGTGAACACTTGGACTAGAGGAAAGAAAGTCATAAAAAGTAACTAACAGGCTGGGCGCAGTGGCTCACGCCTGTAATCCCAGCACTTTGGGAGGCCGAGACGGGCGGATCATGAGGTCAGGAGATCAAGACCATCCTGGCGAACACGGTGAAACCCCGTCTCTACTAAAATACATAAAATTAGCTGGGCGTGGTGGCGGGCACCTGTAGTCCCAGCTTCTTGGGAGGCTGAGGCAGGAGAATGGCGTGAACCAGGGAGGCGAGGGAGCTTGCAGTGAGCCGAGATCGCGGCACTGCACTCCAGCCTGGGTGACAGAGCGAGACTCCAACTCAAAAAAAAAAAAAAAAAAAAAGCCTGTGAAGTTGTAGTCTCCATTGATAAAAGCCAGTTTATGAATGATGCCTATCGATGGGGAAAAAGGAAAACCAGTTTTCATCTTGTACATTACAATTGCTATAAACAGCACTGCTATTATTAATAGCTATTCTTTATGAGTAATTACCATGGGCCAAACCCTATTTTGAATGTTTAACATGCATTATCTCACTTAATATTTTAAAAATCACAAAATCCTCTCATGTAAATGCTATGATAACCCCCAATTGACTTGCTGATATTCGCTTAACTGCATCGTGATACCTAAATATTAACACCTGCAGGCTTCCTCCCAAAGCCTGTGTTCTTAGCCAGTAGGGTAAGTGTAAAGGAAATGGCTAATGGGAGGAAGATTAGGAATAGAAATGCAGAAGGAGAACTTTATTTTCAGTAAGATAAATTGTCATCAATTTGGGGGATTTGCTTGAAAGCTAGAAGTTGAAAGAGAAGTTAAGAGGGAGACAAAGGAAAGTTAGAAAAATTAAGAAAAAAGTATGGTGTCAGAGCATTGTAGTGTCAAGGAGCAAAATTTCAAGAACAAGATGGACAATATGGAAAATAGAAGGTCAGAAGAGAACAATGAATAATACACCAATAAAAAAGAAAACAAACATTGGAATTGAGGAGGAGGAGCTTACTGGTGAGTTAGAATAGGTTGTGGGATATGATAGAAACCGTGGCCAATTTGCATGTAGAAATAGATGGAAATTGAAGGATTGGTTGATGTTTTTGAAATAAGGCAATTACAGAGCATATTTTGTATACCGAAATATAAATTGTCTATTTCAGCTCTTTCTAGTTGGTCTCAAGGGACACAAGATACAAGAGAATACATAGAACCAGTACATAGTCATAACCCCTACTGGAAAACTGAATCATTCTATGGAAGGATATAGAAACACTTTATGTCATCCATTACTCCTCATGGAGAGGATCATAAAGCCAGAGGAAGTTTCCTCCCAATACATAGCCTTCTACCAAAAAATTATCCCCAAATCATTGCAGCACCCATCTAGCTTCTTAGGATTATGCTTCCTGAACAAGAATCTTTAAGGCTACTTACTATAGGACTGTGTTCAATGTGGTGAGGTATACAAAAAGATTATAAGCATAGTCTTTTTCTGCAAAGTACTTCCTAATTAGAAAACAAATCAGACATACAAATGAGGATTAAGCAACAAAATAAGACTAAGCATGATTAAGTTTCCAAGTGAAAATAGTCTACTAGAGATTCTGAAGAGGAGTGATTGTTTTGTTAGAACCCTGAATTTTAAAATGCATTTAGTTGATACATACCAATGTATCAACCAATGTACAATACAATAATTATGTATTGTTATAATTACCAGTAGTAGCTCTATTTATTAATGACCCACTATGTGCCCATCCCCATGACAGAAACATGAATACTTTTTTATGACCCTCATAGCAACCTGAAAATTCAATGCTATAAAATTCCTTTTGAAGACAAGGAAACAGATTCTCAGAGTTTAATTAACTTGCTCCAAATCAGATCATTAAGAAGTTGCAGAGCAAAATTAAAAGCCAGCTCGCCTGTGATGGTAACTTGGTAGATTAAATCATTTATCTTCAAAATGACTTGGCAAGTTAGAATTTTGTTCTTAAAACACAGAATTAATTTTTGTAGGGATACATGTCAGGCTAGAACTAAATAAACTTGGTTTATATTGTTTCTGGTATCATCTTTGACCACATTTTGTTACCAGGACCAAAATCCTGGGAAGCTAAAAGTATTCTATTTGAGGGGAAACTGCTATGCAGTATAATTACACAGCAGGTTGTTGGAATATTCAAGTTTTCAGAAGACTTTAAACCAATCACTTGTGTCCTCTGAATCTTAGTTTCTTCATCTGTGAAAATGGAAAGGTTGTCATCAGGAATAAATAATTTTGGGGAATGGCAAAGATAAATGCACATACATCAATCTATAAAAGAAAGTCCACGTAGTACAAATAGATGTGAAATGAAAAAGCAGTACAAATTTAAACATCAGGTCCACAAGTAAAATCTGTACAAAGAAATACATCAAATCTACACCCGCAAGGGTTCTAACAGTTCCTTAGTCCTGGAAAGTGGGTGGATCCATTCCCAGATCCCCAAATGCTGTTAGCTATAAGTTATCACTCAAATAAATTTACTACCAAATAACCAAACCATTATGCTGAGTCTAATAAAATATCCCAGATACGGCATGTATTAATTTGATTTGTGTTACACTTCGGGCTGGTAAGGTTCATATGTACACTTAGAAAACTGAAAAATGAAGCGAAATGGATGAAGATCATATGGGCACTCTAAGAATGTTTTCAAAATACTGAAATATTGAAAGCATGAAATATGACATATTGAAAACATGAAATATTGAAAACATGAAATATGAAATATTGATCTTTACGTGAGTTACAAAAACATTATTTCACGCAGGCTTTCAGCAGTCTGAATGCTTCTCCCGCTGTTCCCCCAATGGAGAATTGGATTCCCTTTTGCCCCTCCCACTCAGTGCTTCCAGATTGCTTGAGAAGGCCAAGGCAGCCGGCTCAGCAGCAGGGAAGCCGGGCTGGGTATGCAGGAGCTATATATAGCTCCACCTTGGAGATGTGCACACACAAGCACACGTACGAATACCCATGCCCGGTCTGGCATGAAAATAAATAAATAAATAAATAAGGAAAGGTCGCAGCTATCCCCTCTTCCTCCTTCCCATCACCCCAATTTTTCAGGAATTTTCCAAACAGGGTGTCATCAGTCCCAGAGGGTGATGCAGCGTCGGATTTCTCTGCAATTCTTCTGCCTACTGCTCCCAGCAATCTGACTCCTGCAGGAACCGGCACTGGGCCAACACCTACTACCCAGATGCGGTCACCCAGCGAGGCAGCCTCGCAGCCGCTCGGAGCTCATCCGGGCATAATCACTTGACTCCCTGGGAATCCCTGAAGCCAAACCCACATTTCAGAAACTAGGTGTGAAGGTGGTTCCCGTAGACAGCGCCAGGCTAGGAGAGAAGGGGCAGTGGCTCCGCGGTCTCTCCCTCCCGCCTGCGGCAGATCGTGGAGAAGGGCCGGTGCCTTCTCAACGGAGATGTGATTAATCGGAACGTGCCCTTCGAGTTGCAGGGATTGTTCCCCACCCCCATCTCCTGAAGGGAGCTAGATCTTAACAGAGGGGCCAGGGGACAAACAAGTCCCTTCTTCCCCTCTCCGCAACCGCTCCCAGGTTTTCGGGGATGCGCTAGCCAGGCGCCCAGGTGGGATGGGGAAGATCAGCAGGTGCGGGCCGGCGTCAGGAGCGAAAGATCTGCGCGCCCCGGGCTGCCGACCTCTCTGCTTCCCCACCCTTCCCCTGCCGAGGCGATATGGCATCCCTGGGGCGAGTTCCCGGCGCTGGCGGCGGTGGCAGCCTCCGAGAGGAAAGTTGACGAGACACAGACCCCGGGCTCGGAGCCCTCTCCTAGGGCACTGCCGTCCTGCCCTGTCCGGCACCCCAGGGCTCCGGCATCCCGCACCCCTGCTTCCCCGCACCCCAGCCACCTCCGCCCCAGTCCTTCCCGCGCCGTACTTCACGGCGAGAGCTGCAGCGTCCACAGGAGATGTGGGGGTGACGAGGGCGGGGCGGGGCTGGGGGAAGGGAAGCAACAGCATGGAAATGCGCATTCTTTATTTTATCTGCAAAGAAGGAAAAGTCCAGCTTCCTACCTGTTCCCTGCTGCTCCTGCTCGCCTTGGTGCGGCACAGCTGGACCATACCCTACAGGTTTCCCACTTCCGCGGCAAACACCTGGGAGTGCATCTCCCCACCCGCGCCCCTCCTCGCCTCGGCGGAGCCCACCCTGGCTACTTGACAGCAGAAGCCCGGCCTTTTAGGGCGGTTATTGGGGCAGCGGGGAAAGTGGGGCGGGGACCGCAGGGAAACCCGCGTCTCTGATTGGACAACAGGGATATCACTCTCACCCCCAGAACCGGCGCAGGCTGCAGACTTGGGTAGCTGCTAAACCCAACTGCAAAGGTTCTCTGCAGTGCCTGAAACCCAAACCTGCTGCTACCGGATCAAGGATCCTTCGCTGGAGAGAAACTGGTTTGATGACTTGTCATCTGAGGCCCCAAGAGGGAGGGATGGGCCAGGCATAACTAGACACCCAGCACTTTCCTGAGCTTCCCTGAAGGGACCATCTGCTCCGGGAGATTTGTCAGGCGAAAATATCAGGGCAGCGTCTCATAGAGAAGAATGAGCTTCGATTAGGAAATAATAAAATACTTATGTGGGACAAAATACACACACACATACACACAGGAAAATAAAACGATGTGAGGATTCTTTTTTAAGTTTCCATTTTTGCCCAGATGTAACATGGCAGTTTTTCTTGAGAAAAGACTGAATTGCTTAGCCTGTAATGCAGAAGACTCCCAAATATCCCCTGGTAAAAACAGTGTTTTAAATAGGGAAGCACTGCATAATAACCTCTCAAGAAAGTGTAAAAGAAATTAAGGTCAAACTGCATGAGCGTTTTGCTTTGGGGCAGTTCAGTTGGTGGCAAAAGTCTTAAAATAATCACCATCAGACTGATTGATAACCAATCTGTTGCTTTTCTACTGATATTAGTTCATCATTTCTTTGGTACTCAAACACTGAGAGGATGTTTATGCCCCCCAAACCTAAGTGATCCCAAGCCTGCCTTTTATGTGAAGGGGACAGGGTAGAATAACTTTGCTTTCAAATGCCATCTCCGCCATTTATTCAGGTGGAATCTGGAAATTACGGAATTCAAAAGACTCCTTAAATGAAGGAACATGCTAGAACTACCACAAGTAAAACTGGGGGTCTAGGGTGTCTTAGTATATAGTACCATGTGAGGAATCAAGTTGCCTTCTGCCTGCAAATAGCCACATTCTTCTTCTATCTAAAGTAGCCATCTTAAGTGCTAAGCATAAGACACAACTCTCATTCTCAAAGAGCTTATGATAGGCCTGGGACACTGGATAACTGTTAGAAGATGACATTGCTATTAATAAATGTAGACTCTCTACTTAGTGGTTATGGTTGTTATTACTATCATCAGGTAAGGCTTTTCATAATGTTTTTTCATAATACTGAAGGAATCTGATTAACGCATTTGAAGGTGGGGGCCAGGCAAGGTGGCTCACGCCTGTAATCCCAGCACTTTGGGAGGCCAAAGCAGGCGGATAACGAAGTCAGGAGATCGAGACCAGCCTGGCTAACACGGTGAAACCCCGTCTGTACTGAAAAAAAAAAAAAAAAATTAGCCTGGTGTAGTTGTGGGCGCCTGTAGTCCCAGCTACTCGAGAGGCTGAGGCAGGAGAATGGCGTCAACCCGGGAAGCAGAGCTTGCAGTGAGCCGAGATTGTGCCACTGCACTCCAGCCTGGGTGACAGAGCGAGACTCCGTCTCAAAAAATATAAAATAAAATAAAATAATAAAATAAAATAAAGCATTTGAAGGTGGGAAGGGACCCTGGAGAAGATTTACAGTGAACAAATAGATATGAGTTGTATGGTGACAACCATCTTAACACTGAATGGAAATGACTAAATATGCTGTGGCAAATTTCAGAAGCCCTGTGTCATTTCTTACACAATACTTCTATTAGTCATGTACCTTTGTCCCAGGTACTCACACCAGTTATTCCATTGGATTGGCCAAATCATTCATGAATTACTGAGCACTTTTTCAGTGCCATATCCTGTGTTAGGTGCTACAGAACTAAAGCAGAATAGCATATTGAACACGTTAAAGACGATCTCAGGAAGCAATTACAATAGCAATATTTCTTAGGAATGTGTGTTTGCAACACGAACATCTTTTGATGCCTAAGCATAAATTATTTTGAGTCAAAATGAGCTTCAACATACTCTCCTCTAGAGGTAATCGGAGGGGAAGAAAAAGTATCAAAGAAAATACCTAAATATTGAAGATGACACAATAATTGAAATAGGTAATGAAAAGAAAACTAAAGAAATCTCTGCTATCTGCATTCTTTCATTGCTTCACTCATTCATTCCTTCAGCAAATATTACTATTATAAGTATAATGATGAATAAAATAGACAAGATCTCATGGAACACATTCTTTATTATTCAAGCAGACAATGTTACTTTGTGCATTTACTGTGATCTAATTAGCAGCTTTGTGTGTACATGCACACACAACTCTAGAACAGTATTAGGATAATTTCTCTCTGGATCAGGCATCTCACACATTTTCAAGTAAAACAGAGCGTTTTCAGGTTATTGCTTATTATCTCAAAGAGAAAAACCTGTGAATACAAATGAATATATCGAAGGTATCTGCTACAGAACATTTTAGATTTTCCAAATCACTTTCAGATACAATCTCCCTCTGTGTTCTAAAATAAGCAGGAGAGTCATCATTAGTCGCATTTCACAATGAGGAAATTGAGTAACCAAAGAGAAATGTGGTCCTTCAAAAACAAAGGTAATACAATATTATAGGTGTGTATATAATGTTTGGCATATTGCAGACATCTAATATGTATTTGTTGACAAATATATGGTTTCTAAAACATGAAAGTTTGAAGGATCTTAGAAATTATTGAATTCCTTGTAATGCCAGCACTTTGGGAGGCCGAGGCAGGTGGATCACCGGAGGTTGGGAGTTCGAGACCAGCCTGGCCAACATGAAGAAACCCTTTCTCTACTAAAAATACAAAATTAGCCGGGCATGGTGGTGCATGCCTGTGATCCCAGCTACTCAGGAGGCTGTGGCAGGAGAATAGCTTGAACCTGGGAGGCAGAGGTTGCGGTGAGCCGAGATCGTGCCATTGCACTTCAGCCTGGGCAGCAACAAGAGCAAAACTCTGTCTCAAAAAAAAAAGAAGATGAAGAAGAAGAAGAAGAAAGAAGAGGAAAGGAATAGGAGAAAGAGAAGGAGAAGGAGAGGAGGAGGAGGAGGAGGAGGAGGAGGAGGAGGAAGAGGAAAGAAAGAAATTATTGAATTCCACTCATTATTCTGTGAGGGAGGGACAGAATTTGCTTAAGGTCTTGTGACTAGTTAGGGGAAAGCTGCAGCTAGACCCCAGGTCTTAAGACTCTTCATTCATTACTTTTTCTACCACATGAACAATAACTGTTTTGGTATTTCTTTCAGCAGAGTTCCTTCCCTTTTTCCTCCCTGTATCATCTAGCCTTTTGATGTTTTCAGTACTGATCCAATTGGTGTACTCATCTTCCAGCATCTATAAAAATTTGTGAAAGTATGCCACTTTAACTATAAATTCAGCTCAGATTCAACTTGCTTGTAAGTTTGAGATTTCTCTCATGAGTATGGGATCAGAGTTATCAGGACTGGTGTTGAGGTATGAAGAAAGCTGTTAGAAAATGGATGGCCAGCTGGCACTTCTGCCCCTAAAATTAGGAAGAAGGGAATTATAGAAACAATAGTATGAATCCTTCCAATCTGGCAGTCTGGTATAGAACCTGTCTACAGATCGGCAAAAGAAACTGTAGGACAATTTTGCCATGTGCCCTGGATGGCTCTGACTCCCTAGTAACTTACAGAGTTCCATAGTACAATTTATTGAGCATTGCTTTGCTAAACTGCTCTTTGCCTTATTATTGAATTATCCTGTCTTCCCCTCCTTTTTCCACCCTGCACTGGCCCTCCTTCTTCAAACATTCCAATTTCCTCCAACTAGTGATTAAACCTCAGTGAGGGGAAAGGAAACTACAGCAACAGTGCAGCTTTCCACAGCATGTACTCCCTTTCTTTCTCCTCTGCTCCGCCAACCATTTCCTCACTTCTCCAGGCTTCCCAGAACAGTTTCTAACATACCTGATATGGCAAAAAAGAGGGAGAGTAAGGAAAATGGGGCTTTTCCAATTGATATTTTAAGCTGCAATTACCACAGCAGAAAGGTAACCAAGGTTCTGCCTATTGATTTAAAGAAAGTCATGCTAAACCCAGTCTGCAGCATCTCAGAGATCACATCAGCCCACTGACCTAGCTTTTACATAGCCAACTGGGAATGCAAGCAAACAGTGCACCAAGCATGCATGCGCGCACACACACACACACACACATACACACACTATCAGTGCCACGTAGTGGGGACACCAGGCCGGGAAAATAGTTTTTGAATACTAAATATTGGATATATATTCAACAGCAGCAACTTCATGCACAGCCACTGTAATCTTTTAGGGATTAAGAGTAATATTAGAATATCTTAGCTTTGGCAGTAATCTCATAGCTTTTGGTGCTATGCACCACAAGACCAAATTTACAGAAAAGGACACATGCTAATATTGCAAGGATGTCTTCACATATATTGTTTCACAATGGAGTTCACTAATTTATCTTTTCTGTTGCCCCATTTGTGTAATAGGAATCAGTGTATAATGTAACAAAAGGACATGTTACTCCTTACTTCATAGCCAATGTGTCCTCAAATTCTTTCAACTCATACAACTCATGGGGAGTGGCCAATGCTCAATTCAGTTGTTTAAATTGTAGCTTTACTCTCCTTATTCATGGAATGTCAGCAGCCAGATATTATTAGTGAACTCCCACTCTCAACCTTAATTAATATGCCCTTTCCTTTCATTACCAACTCTCATTATAGACACTGAAAATCCTATTTTCTGAATAGCTCTTTGAAATAATGGATACCTTCACCCTCTGAAGTGGATAAAAGACTGGACATTAGAAGACCTTTTATCTTAGTCTGTTTTGTGCTACTATGACAGTATACCTGAGATTGGGTAATTTAGGAAGAACAGAAATTTATTTCCTCACAATTCTGGAGGCTAGAAAGTCTAAGATCAAAGGGCTGACATCTGGTGGGGGATTTCTGCTGCATCATCCCATTGCAGAGAGAGAAAAGGAGGGGGAGGCAAGGGAGGGAAGAAGGCCCAACTTATTCTTTTATAAATCACCCACTCCTGCCATAAGCACACTAGTTCACACTTATGAAGTCAGGGCCCTATGATCTAATCATCTCTTAAAGGTCCTACCTCTCAACAGTGTTGCATTGGTATTCAATTTCCAACACATGAACTTTGGGGGATACATTTAAACAACAACACTAATGATTTAGTTTGAATATTTGTCCCCACCCAAATCTCATGTTGAAATGTAATCCCTTGTGTTGGAGGTGGAACCTGGTAGGAGGTGTTTGGATCATGGGAGCAGATCCCTCATGAACGACTTGGGCCATCTCATTAGTGATAAGTGAGCTTTCATACTGAGTTCACACAGGATCTGGTTGTTTAAAAATGCGTGGCACCTCCCCTCTACTCTGGCTCTCTCTCTTGCTCCTTCTTTTACCAGGTGATGTCCCTGCTCCCCCTTCAGCTTCTGCCATGTTTGTAAACTTCCTGAAGCTTCCCTAGAAGCCAAGTAGATGCCAGCTCCATGTTTCCTATAAAGCCTGAAGAACAGTGAACCAATTAAACCTCTTTTCTTTATAAATTACCCAGTTTCAAGCATTTCTTTACAGTAATGCAAGAATGGCCTAATACAATATATCAGTGCTTTTATAAAAGCACTGATTGGGACCCAAATATGCATCCCACCCTCACAAAATAATAGAGAGGTGCAAAGGAGAAGGAACAGAGAAGAGAATTTGTCCATTTCATCCAAACGTTCAAACTTATTTTAATATTTTGAACAAAATTGTTCACAATATCCCTTATTATATGTAATGTCTATTGGAGTTATAATCTAAATTTTATTCCTGATTACTGATAAGTTGTCAGCTTTTTTCTTGTCTGTTTTTCACAGTGTTCAGAAATTTTGTTAATCATTTCAAATATCAATTTGGCTTTGTTATTTTTCTCTAATGTATATTTGGTTTTAATTTTATGTATTTCAGCTCTTATCTCTATTATTTCCTTCCTTCTTTTCTACTTAGTTTGGATTTGGTATTCTTTTCTTTTCTTGGGATGGAAACATACATCATTGACTCTCCCTCTCTCTTTTAAATATTTGCTTTTAAGGCTATAATATTTTCTCTAAGTAGTGCTTTAGTATATCTGAAACATTTTAATATATTTTTTAGCATGTGGTTCAAATATTTTTTAATCTTTGTTTTCTTTTGTGATTCAGAGATTATTTAAGTCCATTGTT
>NW_016803844.1:2507114-2518970 GCF_001698545.2 Rhinopithecus bieti
TTTCAGCTCTTATCTCTATTATTTCCTTCCTTCTTTTCTACTTAGTTTGGATTTGGTATTCTTTTTCTTTTTCTTGGGATGGAAACATACATCATTGACTCTCCCTCTCTCTTTTTAAATATTTGCTTTTAAGGCTATAATATTTTCTCTAAGTAGTGCTTTAGTATATCTGAAACATTTTAATATATTTTTTAGCATGTGGTTCAAATATTTTTTAATCTTTGTTTTTCTTTTGTGATTCAGAGATTATTTAAAAGTCCATTGTTTTATATATAGTCATTTAAGGTTTTAATTTATCTTTTGTTTTAGAATTTTAAATTTCTTTTGTCAGAAAAAATGCTTTAAAAGGATTGCAATCTATGCTGATTTGTAAAGACTTTGTTTATAAATCAAAATATGATTTTTTTTTTTTTTGTAAATGCCCCATGTACTCTTAAAAAAAACATGCAGGACCAGCTTTCAGTAATAGAAGAGTAACTACTGTTGACCATGTACCCTATAGATAAAAACTATAAACTCTGGGAAAAAGAGAAGAACAACTACTTGAGGGCACTATAGAATAGTCCAAAGCAGTTAGAAACTGAAGAAGTGAATATCTGTGGGAAAAGGAAATGACAGAATGCAGCTTCCTATTTCATCTAGTTTTTGGTCTTGAATACAGAAGCTGGCTGATTCCAAACAGGATGGCTAACTCTGAAACAACAATAAAGGCACACTTTTTCTGTCTTGAAGAAATAGTGGACAGAACTCTAGATGACAACAGAAGAAAGAAGTAAGACAGGCGAATCTTAGAAAAAGAGAGTCACCTGTTCAGAATATAAACTCTATCCAAATCTTAAACTGACTCTTAAACTCTGTGAACACAGGGCAAATTCGAAGCAGCCCAAATAAGGTTTAAAAAACATTGTAAACGGAAAAAGTCTGCACCCTCCTCCCCTAATCCTTGGATCCTATGAGTGTTACCTTATGTGACAGTCTATGTAGTGATTAAGTTAAGTATCTTGAGATAGAGAGATTATCTTAGATTATCCAGCTGAGGTCACCCTAAATACAATCACATGCATCCTTATAAGAAGGAGGCAGTGGGAGATTTTACTACACAGAGCAGAAGGCAATGTGAAGATACCACAGAGAGAAATTTGGGGATGCTGCCCTGGAAGATAAGCAAGTGGTGCAGCCATATGCCAAGGGGTCCCAGCAACTACCAAAAGCTAGAAGAAGCAAGCAACAGAGTCTCCTGCAGAGCTTCTGAAGGGAATACAACCCTGTTAACACTTAAATATTAGCCCAGTGATATTGAGTTGGACTTGTGGGTCTCCAGAACTTGTGGGTCTCCAGGATCGTGAAAGATTAAGTTTTTGTTATTTTAAGCCATTTTGTTGTTTCAAGTAATAGAGTAAATTTGTATTGTTGAATTGTGGTCACATTTTGTTACAGTAGCCGTAAGAAACTAGTACAAGAACTTAGCAGAGATTTCAGTAGCTGCTTATCCAAGGGGAGACAGAGTTTGGAGTTGAGTGCAACCAAGTTAACTGTCTCCTAAAACAAACAAATCAAAAAAAATTAATACTCTTATAAAAAATACCACATACACACAACAGAATCCAGGATGCATCATCATAGTGTCCCAAGTATACTTTAAAATTTCCTGCTTCACTGCTCTCCCCTTCATCCCTTCTCCTCCAAAAAATAGGAAAATTTGATTCATATTCAAGAGAAAATTCAGATATTATAATCACAGGGCGGGTTTTAAAAACTGCTATTATAACCCTGCGTAAGGCCAAAAAGGAAAATATGTCCATAGTGAATATTTCCCCAATACATTTTCTGCACACAAATCTTAACTTCTGCTTCCTGGGTAACCCAACATAATGTAATAAATTATATATGCTCATTACAGAAAGTGTGAAAAACTACAAGACTTAATAGTTGGAATGAAATCCCCCCAAAGACTGACAAATTATTGTTTGTTATTAGTTTACTAGGTTTTTGTAATTTTGCAAATTTTCTCTGAATTTTCATGGGTGTTCCAATTGAACGCTGACTAGTTGCAGTAAATACCAGAAGACAGGCTTTTTAAATTCATCCTTCTCTTGTTTCCCTTTTAGCAAGTATCATCTATATATCTTGTATGTCCAACATCCATTTCTCTACAGACTTCCCCTTATTATACAAATACGTTTACATTTTTCTCATGGAAAATTATTCTGACCCTGCATTTCCCTCTAATTACAATAAGAGACCCTGAGAACTAAAAATTTTCCACTGTGATCATCGCATGTGGCCCTCACATCAGTTTTCAATTTCCTCCTTTTTTTTTTTACCTAGTTCTCTAAGAACTCAAAAGCACCCTCCCCAAATATCCTTTTTCAGCATATCTCTCACTATTGATTTTATTTAAAATTGCAGAGCTAGGTTTTGACTTTCTTATCACTTTTTCTCCTTTGTGATATTACAAATTCTTATGGTTCCAGCTTCCTCTTATAAGATCATCTTTCGATATCCAACTTTGGATATACTCTGCACTGCACATTCATACATCCATTCCTCTAGTAAACATCTTTATCTAGTTGATTCACAATCATGTCAAATTCAAAACGTCCAAAACTAACTGATTACTTCAGTACAATTTACAAAGGAGTATTGTGACAACAGCACCACAACATGAGTAAGAGGAAAAAAAGGAAGTAGAGATGACATTTGGGTGAACACTTAACTATTTTTAAGTAAAAAATGTTTATATTCAGGGAAATAAGGATGTAAGATGGCATTCTTAGTAAGAAAAAAATGTTAAAATGTATATTGTAAAATATTAAGGCACAATCAAGCATTGAGAGGAGTTGATTGTGATTAAATCATAAGTATTAAAAGGATGAAAAATAATTAGAAACTACAGTGACCTTCTCATTAATCCTCAAGTAAATGAGGAGAACTCCAGTTGCAGGGCCTTTTTAATTTCTGGTTTCTCTCCTGAAATGCTCTTCTGTTTTCTGCATGAAAACATTGTTCAGATTTCTATTAAAATATTACTTTCTCCGTGAGTCCATTCCTAACCATCTCATTTAAAACTCATTTTCACCAATTCCCATCCCAGATCTCTCCACCCCCTTTCCTACTTCCTATTTCTCAATGGCATTTTCCATTACAGTATGTGTTCTGTGTTCATTGGGTTTATTGCCTACCTTGTAGAATATAGTTACCTACCTCTTCTCTAGAACTTAAGCTTCATAAAGTAAACAGTCCAGGGGGCGTGATAGGTATTCAATAAATACATGTTGCGCATAAAAATAGAATTAAAGAATTAGGAACACAAACAAAAAAGAGCACCCTTAATGCCATTCTTTTTGCTTGACTCTGTCTTCACACCTATTTTTCTCTCACCCAGGACACGATTCCTCCCTCTTCCCCACCTAGACTGTTTTCAACAGGTGAATTCCTGTTTGCCTGCCAAAATTTTTTTAGAAGTTATTTCTTTCGTTAAACTTTCTCTACCCCTTCTTCCGATCCCCAGGCCCAGAGATAACCACTTCCTCTTCAGTACTTCTACACTTCACACATAAATTTATCATGATACTATAAAATTTTGTTATAGGCATTCATTGGTATGTTTCTGTTCACTACAAATAAAAGCTCCTTAAAGGCAAAGGCTATATTTTGTTTATTGGGTATCCTGGTCAGAACTGAAAAAAAAAATGTTACTTCTTCCTACTTTTGATTATATGTCATTTGAGATGCCTTCAGAAAAGTGTCATATGAATTAGACATTTGTAAACAAATAAAATCAACTAGACAGAAAGAGGATAAGAAATAGCATATATGTAGTTTTATAGTGACAACTTACTTTGCTTTTAGTTTCCTTATTCTCATGTGAAATAGCATAGATTTTAAGGACCACATCATCAGTTTCTCACTATAGAAAGAGCAGCTATGTCACTTTTTATCTTCTTGATGTGTTAACTTGATGTTCTCATAACTTTAATTATGAAAATATGGCAAGTCATAGGTTAAAGCACCAAAAATTCTAAATCCACCTAGACAAGTAGAAAGTATGTAGAATTCAAACTTTAGGACTCTGAATTCCAGCTTGTTGTTTCTGAAGAAAATGAGATCTGCCATTGTCTTGTTCTGTTGCCATTCCTTTGAGTCTTCAGTAAAATTATAAGGAACATAAACCACAAATATCTCAACACACAAGGAAAGCAAGAAGCACAGCTTGAGAAAGTGTTGCCTATTTCCAGTAAATCTAAGCGTTTAACCACCACTGATTTTTCAATTAAGAAGCTCTACTTAAAAGAAAACTTACTTACACTATAGGTAGACATAGTAATTCCCTTTCTCAGGAAGCTGTACCATTTGGCATTGAAATAAAATTGGATCAAAGCCTGAACTTGCCTCCACCTGGTGGTCTAACTAAAAGGAGTTAACTGATTAGATATAGACATATATATTTATCACATATATTGCTGGAAGCTCTCTATCATACCTCTCCAGCATATCTGAATGTCTGAATTTTTCCTATATTGCTATTGCTCTTTACAATCTTATTATTCTACATTAAGTAGATGGTCCTTATACTATCAAAAGTTCCATTATTGGCTAGTAAATTTCTAGTAAAAACACTAACCTGAGTCAGGTTAGTTACAAAAGAAAATACACTATAATGATTTATTTAAACTGTAATCTTGAAAATGATATGAGATGCTAAAGTTTTTCATGTGTGCCACAATTCTTTGGAAAAGCTATTTGGAAGAGCATAATGGAATTGATAGGAGATGCAGGGTTGTTGGAGCTAGGATTACTCCACCCTGAGATGCTCTCTCACTTTAAAAGTCCTCTCTCATCTAAGTCTTCCCCTATTTAAAACTCTCAAATGGCCGGCCCTACATTACAGTGTTAACATCCAATTCTTTTTTTGTTATGTATGATCTGACCCTTCCCCACTTCTCTGACATCATCTCAAGCCATTCAGCACTTTGCTTACTATGTTGCAGCTGTACTGGCCTTCTTTCTGTTCCACAAATGTGTCAAACTCAGTTGCCTTTCCTTTTTTTGAAAAGTGGTCTTCTCCTGGTTCTTCATATGACTGG
Source organism: Rhinopithecus bieti (assembly GCF_001698545.2). NCBI lineage: Eukaryota > Metazoa > Chordata > Mammalia > Primates > Cercopithecidae > Rhinopithecus > Rhinopithecus bieti. The sequence continues at coordinate 2,512,202 of NW_016803844.1, forward strand.
TTACGATTTTTGAACTCTAGTATTAAATAGCACCCCTCAGAAAAGACTTCCCTGACACTACTAAGCAGAGGTACACAGCCTACTGCATGCTGAGGCCCAGGACACCATTGTTCAGCCACCAACTGAGTCCCTGCTGACCCTAACAATACTGTAAAACTAAACCATGAGTTTTGACCAGATGCAACAAAATAAAATGGAAAATGGAAACTTCCTCCCAGTCCCCTTTTATGCTCTTCTGTATCCCTCCTCTCTACCTTCGTGATGACAATAAAGCAAATCAGCAACAATTCCTGCAATATTAAATGACAATTTTTTTTTTTTTTTTTTTTTTTTTTTTTTTTTTTTTTTTTTTTTTTTTTTTTTTTTTNGAGAAATAGACAAATCTACATTAGTGGGAGATGTGACAACTCTTTCATAGGTAGACAATATTATTAAGGACATAGAAGATATTTAGTAATATTGAATAATGATATGTATATAATTACATATATATATAAATATACAAACACTGCCTTGAATAACTGCAGAATTTACATTCTTTTGAAGCACTCAGATCTATGAAAGTTGACTGGGGCCAGGTGTGGTGGTGCATGCCTGAAATACTAGCTATGTGGGAGGATCGCTAGAGCCCAGGAGTCTGAGACCAGCTTGTGCAACCTAGTGAGACCCCCATCTCTCTCTTTTTTTTTTTTTTTTAGAAGGAGTTTCACTCTCGGTTGCCCAGGTGAGTACAGTGGCGTGGCGCAATCTCGGCTCACTGCAACCTCTGCCTCCCAGGTTCAAGCGATTCTCCTGCCTCAGCCTCCCGAGTAGCTGGGACTACAGGCGCCCGCCAGGTCGCCCGGCTAGTTTTTTGTATTTTTAGTAGAGACGGGGTTTCACCATGTTAGCCAGGATGGTCTCGATCTCCTGACCTCGTGATCCGCCCGTCTCGGCCTCCCAAAGTGCTGGGATTACAGGCTTGAGCCACCGCGCCCGGCCTAAATGATAATTTTTTAAGATTATTTTTTCAATATCCAATTAGTTGCTCAAATTCAAAATCAAGAAGTCATCCTTCTGTGTCATTTAGTATTTTACTAAAAAGTGTGGAAATTACTTGATTTCAAGGGAAGGATGAGGCTGAAGAGGGAAGCCCAAAACAGATCTTAATGTTTCAAAGGAGTACAGCTCTGCACAGCCATCAGATATGAGGGCACTGTTCTGTCTGGTGTCGTAGCCATCTCAAGAACAAATCAACAGCAACAAAGAAAAGAACACATTTTAAAATTAAAAGAAAAGAAGTCATCCTCCATTCCTCCCTTTCACTCACTCATCTAATTCATTCATAATTCATATTAATCCTCCTCCAGATTATATTCTAATGTATCATCAGTGCTGTCACTCTGATCAAAGTTACCAACAATTATCTTTCTGGAGGCCTAGTGCAATAGTCTGCTAATTGATTTCCCTCCTTCCACTCATGTCTCCCAGCTATTTGCTTTACTCAAACAACTAGAGTGATCATTTAAAAGCATAAATGAGATTATATCATTTCCTCCTTTGAAAGCCTTTAGTAGCTTTGAATTCCAGCTGGAACATCCAACTCTTTTTCATTACATATGGTCTGGTGCCTCCTCAATTCTCTGACTTCATCTCAAACCATTCAACACTTTGCTCACTGTATTCTAGGCATACTGGCCTTCTTTCTGTTTTTCAAATGTGCCAAACTCAGTTGCTATCCCTTTTTATGAAAGATCTTTGCCTGGTTCTTCATGATTGGCTACTTAGGATTTTTCAAGTCGAATCTTAAATGTCACCTCTTAGAGAAGACTTTCGTGACAACACTATTAAAGTATCTTCACTCTCTATCACATCACACTGTTGTTTTCCTTTCCTAACACTTTCCTGTAGGAAATAAAACTTGGTATTTATTTGTTTATTTGTATATCTCTTTTCTCTCTCTTCAAGAGTATATGCTCCATGAAAACAGGAACTTAACTGTTCAGCAGATTTTTTTTTTTTTTTTGAGAGGGAGTCTCACTCTGTCACCCAGGCTGGAGTGCAGTGGCACGACCTTGGCTCACTGCAACCTCTGCTTCCTGGGTTCAAGCAATTCTCCTGCCTCAGCCTCCCTAGAAGCTGGGATTACAGGCATGTGCCACCATGCCTGACTAATTTTTGTAGTTTTAGTAAAAACAGGGTTTTGCCTTGTTGACCAGGCTGGTCTTGAACTCCTGACTTCAGGTGATCTGCCCACCTCGGCCTCCCAAAGTGTTGGGATTACAGGCATGGGCCACCATGCCCGGCCTCAACAATAAATAACAATAATAACACATGACTATTTAAATATATATATATATCCATGGCAGGCAGTAATGAAAGAACAATTTTGGTGAGCACTCACATAGTCACAAACTGACAGCTGCCCATTGGATGAACTGTCCTGTAGAGTGGTCCAGTTAGAGCCAGGGTAGGCTGCTTTGTTATGCTCTAAAGTCAGTTGGTAGGCTCAAAGGAATTAGCACTCCAGTGATGCAGACAGTCCATTTAAGCAAAACTTTCTAATGCTTTTACATCATATAACTTGGTGGTTTACTTACTAATGTTAGTAATTTACTAATTCCCTTCACATAATAGAAATACTCTCACAATTCTGCTTAGGTACCCAAACTTTACTTTCCCCTACACACACATATTTACACAAATGTGAAGAGAGGAGGAGTCATAAAGCTACTCAAGCCATAAACTGACCAGATTATAGAGCAGAGTCATAAGGTTGAGTCTGGAGATACTTTAATTTATAACTACTAACTATTTATGAAAAATATTTCTAGAAACAACTTATTCAGAGAAGGTGGTTTCTCTAAGAGATTAAAATGTAGTTCTACTACAAAGAAATTGATTATTTATTTATTTATTTTTAAGAGACAAGATCTCACTTTCTCACCCAAGCTAGAGTATATAGCTCACTGCATCCTTGAACTCCTGGGCTCATAGAATCCTTCCACCTCAGCCTCCCAAGTAGCTGAGACTACAGGTGTGTGCCACATGCCTAGCCTGAAACGACTATCTTCAGAAGACTAAGGGACATGTCTTGCTGTATAACTATGGATATGGTGCTCTTGTCATGTATTTTCAAAGGTAGACTCAATTTCAAAAACCTTATTTAAAACTAGATTTATGGAGGGTAAGGGTGACTGCCTGAATCTGAATATCTTTACATACTATCTCAAAAAACATAAGAGCAACAAGGAAGACAAATAAAATCACATATGACCTAAGTATTCAGCATAATTAAAAGTCAGAGAATACTAAAAGAGTCAGATTAAGTGTAAATAAATAAACACCCAATTTCTGATAGAGTTCCCATGGCTGTTGCATACCTGCAGGTATGGATGATAGGAGAGGGGAGGCTTAAGAAAGTCCATGAAAAGAGGAACAGAGTAAATATATGCATTAAGGAAAAAGTATTCCTAAGGGGGCAAAAAAAGGATTCAGCAGCAGCAAATGCACAAGTATTGGCCTGATACATGGTAATTCACATTACTACAGGAAAGGTACTTGAAAGTGAGAACTGGAGTGACAGCCTGAGAGAAGAATTACTTCTGGGGAATGGAGATAAATAGAGAAGGGTGATGCCTCTTGGGAAAATATGGTAGTAGAGGAAAACAAAAATACAAGGAGGAGGGAATTAACAATCTTGCAGAAACAAAAGGAGAAAAAATAAACCATCACCAAAATAAACAAAAGGAACCATTAACAAAACTACATTTCCATAAACTAAGAGATAGCTTTCAAACAAAGAATCTTGTCCATCAGATACTCACAAATAGAAAGAAATCAAACATATTTTATATATGGTACTGAAGTAAGAAAACAGAAGGTGTGAAACAAGATTTCAGTTGAGAAAATTTCTCCTCAAAAATAAAGCCACGAAGCAGAATAAATCTATAACACAACATTTAAATCTTAGTTTAAAATCCTCAAACAGGAATTTGAAGATATTTTTAGAAAATACAAAAATTAAAAATGCAAAAGCTAAGAATACAAATGGTCCCAAAAAAAGCCCCATCAACAAAATTCCCACTGAAAGAAAGCAGCAAGAGTTTAGCAAATTACATAAATCATATTAGAAAAGAAGAATAAGTTACCAAATGTTCAAGGGATAATAGATTTAAGTGGAAATTTAATAAGGAGCATTGAGGAACGAGGGAGAGAAATGAAACCATAAAAATGAAATGAAATAAAGAAGTAAACAAAGTAAACACATTTAGAGAGATAGTAGGTGATATAGAAGACAAAGAAGACCTGGCACACATATAATTAGAATCCCAGAAGAAGGAAAGCAACACAATCAAACAGAAATAATATTTAAAACTATAATCTAACAAGACTTTCAAAAGAAAACTTTAATTTAAAAACTGACAGCCGATTATGTACCCAGGAAAATTGACCCAATAACTCTGAGACATATCCTAGTAAAATGATTAGGTATTTTGAGACAAAAACAAAATCATCAGCATCTGCAGATAAAACATAAAATTATAAGGATAAAAAAAGTAGGCTGGTGCCAGACTTTTCATTAGCAACACAAAAAGCAAGGTCACATTTAAAATAAATAAGCACACTTTTTAAAAACCTGGAGAAAGTGTGAGAAAATTATTTTATATGCAGCCAAGTCATCCTTCAAATAACAAGCCTATGAAATAAATAGCTTTGAATTAAAAGAAACTCAAAGTGTACTATTTTCATGAGCTCTTCATGAGTAGTCTATCACAAGATAAACTTCACCGAAATAGATCCCTGGGGAAGCTTATACAAAAGGACCAAAGATGAGCATTTAATGTGCTAACTGTAGAACTAACACTAATACAAAGTCGATACATGAAAGAACAGTGTGTAAGCTTTACATATACTGACAAAGTAGAAAGAACACAACTAATAAATGGAAGGAGACAAGAAAGGGAAAGGAGAAAGTGGGATAAGAGCATTGACTGTAAAGGTGATAGGCAGGAGTCAAAGAATACCATGTAGATTTCACAAACTGCAGAGTAAAACATTAAGGAAGAAATAAGGTTATTAAAGGCCCTTAAAAGATGTGCATGAATGGGTAATAGATAATATGAAATACAAGACTTTCTAAATACAAAAGGACATTTTCAAATAAAGGAAAGAAAATTCCATAAATACAGAAAGGCACATGGTAAATATAACATAATAGACATAATAATTATAACATAATATGACAGAAACCAACATAATTACTGTACCATTGTATATGAATAGGCTTTACTCACCTACTAAAAGAAAGCTCTTTTTGAATTGGTTCACAAAACAACCCAACTCTCTGCTATGCACAAGAGACATACATAACACATAATAATTCAAATGTGTTAGAAATAAAGGCATTAGCAAAGCTATAGCAGGCAAATGGGAACAATAAGGAAGCAGGAATTGTGTTTCTGATGCTAAAGTAAAATTCAGGGCAAAAAGTATTAAATGAGAAAAATGGGCACTTTAAAATATTAAAAGCCACAATTTACAACGAAGATATGAAAGTTATGAATATCTAAGCACTAACTAGTACTATAACCACTTAAATGACAGGAGATATAAAATAGAAACACTATATTTATTTGATTTTAATATATTACTCTCAGTATAAGACAGATAAAAGGAAAAGGATTAGAGAAGATGTAAATAACAGTCAACAATATAGGTCTTGTGGAGGCAGCTCAATCAAAAATGACACTACATAGTGATATGGAGAATATAGTTTCTTCTCAAGTACACATGGACTAGTCACAAAAAGAAATCATATGTTAGATCACAAAAGAAGTCTGCAACTTTCATAAGTTGAAACAATGACAACCCACTCTAATCACAATGTAAAAGAACAAGAAATTAAAATAAAAATGGCTTTTTCACACAGAAATTAAAAAAAAAAAAAGAAAACCGTCTACTAAGTAACTCTTGGGTAGAAGAGGAAACACAAACAGCAATCACAAAATTTTCCGGGAAAAAAGAGAATGATAAGAAACCACTGCCTATTACAATCTGTGGGAGATATTCAAAGAAAAATTGGAGAATTTAGAGACTTAAGCATTTGTGTCAGGTGTCAGAAAACTACTGTTCACAGTAGTGGCCAACTCTAACCCACTGTCTGTTTTGTATGGCCTACAAAAGAGTCATACTTATTCATTTAAGCATATTCTGTGACTGTTTTTGCACAACTGCAAAGTGGAGTAGTTGTGAGAGACTAATGGCCCACAAAACATAAAATATATATTATTTATAGACCCTTTACAAAAATAGTTTGCCAATTCTTGCTCCATATGTATCAATAGAAAGATAGATGAATTGTAAATAAGTACATTTTTTATTCAAAAGTTTTAAAAGTAAGCCAAATTAAGCACAATGAAGAAAATAATGGAGATAAAACAGAGATTGATGAGGTTGTGAATGGAAAACAGTCTTTTAAATAAAATCTTGATTCTTTAAGTCAACCAAATAGAAAAAACACTAGCTAATTGAGTAAAATAAAAGGAAAAGAAATGGCATGGGAGAAATTACTATTGATATATGGGAGAAATATATATGTAACATATAGATCATATATTATATATGTAATACATGTTATATATAATGTATTTTATAAAATATATAAATTTATAATATATAATATACATGATTAACATGTAAAAATTAACATAAAAATATATGATTATATATATCTTTATGATATAGGTATGGGTAAAATAACTTTTAGATATATGTTGAAAACTGAAAA
>NW_016803844.1:2519950-2560999 GCF_001698545.2 Rhinopithecus bieti
ATGGAGTTAAAACAGAGATTGATGAGGTTGTGAATGGAAAACAGTCTTTTAAATAAAAATCTTGATTCTTTAAGTCAACCAAATAGAAAAAACACTAGCTAATTGAGTAAAAATAAAAGGAAAAGAAATGGCATGGGAGAAATTACTATTGATATATGGGAGAAATATATATGTAACATATAGATCATATATTATATATGTAATACATGTTATATATAATGTATTTTATAAAATATATAAATTTATAATATATAATATACATGATTAACATGTAAAATTAACATAAAATATATGATTATATATATCTTTATGATATAGGTATGGGTAAAATAACTTTTAGATATATGTTGAAAACTGAAAATACAGCAATTTCTTGTGATAATACATTTTATCAGAATTGTCTTTGGTAGACAACTTATTAATTTCCATAAAAGATGTAAAGATCCCTCACACCCATTAGGATGACTACTATTAAGTAACAAATAGAAAATAAAAATAAAATTGTTAACAAAGATGTGGAGAAATTCACATCCATGTGCACTGTTTGTGGAAATGTAAAATGGCATAGCCACTGTGGAAAAAGTATAGTGATTTCTCAAAAAATTAAAAATAGAATTACCACATGATCCAGCAATTTCACTACTGGATATATATCTAAGAAGATTGAAAGCAGGGTCTCGAAAGATATTTGTATACCCATGTCCATAACTATTGTCCTAATATATTTGGGCTACTGTAACAAAATATCATGGAGTAGGTGGGCTATACACAACAGAAATTTGTTTCTCCACAATTCTGAAAACCAGGAGAGCCAATGTTGTAATTTCTCTTTCAACAGTCAGTAAGCTTGAGACCCAAGAATACCCAATGCTTCAGTTTGAGACCAATGTCCCAACTCCAAAATATTCAGGCAGAAGTTCCTGCTTACTCACAGGAGATTCAACCTTTTGTTCTAGTCAGACCTTCAAGTGATTGGATGAAGACCACCATATTATCATTCTTCTGATTTGAATATTAATATCATTCAAAATTACCCTTGCAGACACACCTAGAAAAATGTTTGACTAAATACCTGGGCATTCCCTGGCCCAATCAAGTTAATGCGTAAAATTAACAGCCACATTCAGCAAAGAAAGTGTCAGTATAGAACTACAAGTCTCCACTCTGTAAAAATTTTAGTTAAATGATGGTTTGGAAGAGGTGGAGGGGAAGAATGTGGGAGATTTGAGAGGAAATATAAGAGCGGTAAATCTTCAGCTCTTTAGATGTTTAGAAAATAACCCATAGATGACAGACAATTTGTAAACATACAATTTACAGTTTTGAGACTAAATACCAGAAAAACATATCAAAAGAGTTGCAAATGGCTGCCTCAGGGAAACAGAAATTGTGAGTAGGAAGAAGTAGAGCAAAGAGACAACTACTTATAATTTGTCATAGTAATAACTTTTTAAAAATTATGTACACTCCTAAGAAATTGTTCCTGGTAGAATATTTGAAGAGTTAGTTTAGAGACTATATTAACTGGAGTACAAATAAAAGTACCTCATCCTGACACTTAGTTTTCACTGACTAATATCTTGGTGAAATTCAGTCTTCCATTTATTTGCCAGGGCAAAATAATGTAATTTTAGAAATGTAGGTATCATAAAGAATACATTTGTGTACTCTTCCAAGAAAAAATAATAATACAAACATGGACATCTGGTGGTTGAAAAAATGGATTAATATAAATAGAGAAAAGAGTAATCAGGATTAAAACAGAGATTTTCAACCAGGAAAGAAAAGCAGAGGGATCAGTACATCATCTTGGAAGCAGAATATTATAAATTCTAGAAATTTTAAGACCAAATTATATCATCTTGGAAGCAGAATATTATAAACTCTAGAAATGTTAAGACCAAATTAGAACTATAATTTGAAAGACAGCTTCGATTTTACAACTATTTTATTTGTTTTAATTACAATATTTAATTTAGTTTGAAAATCAGCTAAGCATTTTAAGTTTTCAAAAATGTACCTGGATAATACATTTTTTTCTAATCTGAACAACAAACTGTGAAAAAAAAATCTAACAGTGAGCAACAAAAAGTATCTGAATCAGAAACATCAAGTAATAGCCACAAAAGTAGCAGAATCCATAGTTTTAAATACTGACAATTAATAAAACTTCCTGAAATGCAATTTTCAATGTCAAGGCTACCACTAAAAGAATACAAACAAGACATATATCATCCAAATCCTGGACGAAAGACTTCCAGGAAAAGAAATAGAAAAATTAACAATTTTCGCAGCCATCCAATATCCTTCTTTTTTCACCTTATCTTGTCCTGTACTTACTTTGAGCATTATCATTAAATTAAGTATAAAGGCCAAACTTTATACCATAAATGAACATTAGCGCAACTTGGAATAAAAGACAATGAGATTCTCAAATTCAAAAGTCTTTTTGGAGTAGCCCCTGTGTACCAGATTTCCTTTACGAAAAGGCAAGGGTTTCTTCACACATCTTCAGACGCTATCCTTATGCTCATTTTTCATAATGAGAACCTGAACTCAGAGAAAGCTAATAGGCTTGTCCAAGGTTATAAATCATATCGGTGTCAGGGTTGTGGTTTAAGCCCACGGAATTTAGACTCCGGTTCCCTATTCTCTCAATAATACTTCTCAACTTACCGCTTGTTGAACTTCACACAGTGCTTGGGTTGGACAAGCTCACAACTACTTTTTCTTTCTCCTTTGTTGTGTATGCTTTCCTGTTCTCATTGTATTAATGCAAGAATCAAATCAAACAAAATTACGTGTACATTGTTGCCTAAGTAAACAGATGTGCATTACTTACAAGATGGAGTAGCATAAATTTTGTATTCCATCATGCCTCTGGCATCTAATCTCAACAAAAGTGAAAAGAAGAGGCAACTCTAGCTGCTTGCTAAATTTCCCTTACATTCTAGGAGCTGGCCAGTAATTTCAGTTTAGTAGTTAACCAAAAAAAAAAAAAAAAACGTAAAAGAAAGAACCAACAAATAACAAAAACCAAAACAAAAGACAAAGTTGCATTTAAATCTAGTAACAAGCTCACACACATGTTTCTATTATTTTAACTGAATCCCATATGGTAGCCAATAAATTTCCCTTTTATCTAAAAAAACTCTAGTCTACATCAATTTTCCAGTGTTTCGTGAAATTACTGAGAATACAACACAAATCCACTTCCCTCTGAAGAAAGGGGAACAACTGTCAAATTGTCAAAAGTATATGGGTTCTCCAGATAGTTCTATTTTCTGTGTACGCACTCGTTGAATGATAGGTGGAGACAATGCTGCAATATGTTCCAACCCGTTGTCTGTGCAGATCCATTCCACTATCACATTCCTAAATAGAAAGTTTGGAAATTTGACAAACAGGCACGTTTGAACAGTCTGAAAGATATAGCTTTTCTGTTGAGAACTTAATGACTCAACTCATATTGGGATTTTAATACCACAAATCTTATAACTCAATATATAGTCTATATTTAGCGAATCATTAAATGGCAGGTCCAAAAAAAAATGAAAAAGTTGGCAACGGGAAAATAAAGGAAATGTTTCCAGAGAGTCAAGCCTTTTGATAAGTGAAATTCAAGGCATGTTGACAATGTTGTTACAGTAAAAACTTGTGTTTTATTTGGAATAATTGTTATTTGATAATTTCAATGTAAACTTGGCTTTGGCCATGCCAGCTTAAAAATTAATCACTTTGACTTTATTAAAAGAGATGAAAAGAGACTTTCATTTTAGCATTCACGTTTCTTGATTTTGTTTTTAATAAAAGGGAGGAGATTATCCTAAAGAAACTAATATATAAATATGCAATTGGAATATTAAGTTGCAACAATTTTAGAAAATTTATAATACATTTGGAAAATCCCTAAGAATCCAACTGGCAGTGCAAGTCTCAAACTTTTACAAAGTAAATGAATGCTTCCTTTAACAGCTTTCAAAACATAGTCATTTGATTTCTAGCTGAAGTTTTATAATGACAAGAAACAATGACAACAGACTTCTTGGCCTAAGATTTGTCCCCTTGCAATTTTGATGAATGAAAATTCTTTACATTGAGTCAAATGACTCTTTTTAATTTTTACTTATTGATTGTAGATTTGTCTTCTTGACTAATAAAAAATTAATCTAATTACTCACCTACTTACCATTGTTCTATATATTTGAATACAACTAGCATTTCTCTTGAATATGTTGTGTTCTACAGTCTAAACACCTGTAGGTCCTTCAGTGCTTCCTCATGTTATGTGGTTTCCATTTTCTTCCTCATATCACTTAAATTCCATTGGAGGTGCTAGTGTTTGCAGATGTCTCTATTTAAACATGACATCAAGTACTAAACATAATATTCCAGATATATCATGACCACTGAGGATTAAAATTACGTTGCCTTTCTCAGTCTATGCAATATCTTTAATATTCACGGTATATTTATATTATTCTCTAGTCAACTAAAACTTCCTGGCTTTTTTACCCACATAATCATCTATGTCAGGTTCTTCTCATCCTAAAATTTATTTTTTAAATAAAATCATTATTTCTCTGGAATCTTGATTCTATTATCCATTATATTACGTTTCTCTTCCAGTTTTGTGTGATTAGTAGATTTGACAAGATAGCTCGTGTCATTGTGTTATTGATATAGTGTCAAATAAAAGAAGATCCCTTAAGGTATATCTTGATAGAATACATTTGGAAACAATAGTTCATCTGTTTTTAAAATATTTCTATCTGTGTTATCGTCTAATGCACATTGCTCTTGGGATATTCTTCAGCAAGATCTTGAGACATTTTGTTAAAATGTCAATGAAAGTGATTCACAGTAATTATATATAATTCTCCTGACTTAGTAGTCTATCCCAACCCCCTAAAAAGAGTATAATTCAGGTTAATTTACACTTAATGAATCAATTTTCTAAGTAAATAACACTTTTAATTCCAAATTCTCACAGACCAATTGTCCTGAATTCCCTGTTCTTTTATTGGATGACTTAATTCAGCCTAATTCCATTATTAGCAGAAGACAGTCCATGTGGGTATGAGTATGTGTGTGCATGTAAAAGACAAATTTGTTTGAATCTATCCACACAATTTTGAACAACTTGTCTCGATCCTGAAAGCCTGAGTGTATATCTAGGTTTAAGAAATAGTTCAGAATCAATGACATAATTGTCCCTACATTCCTGTGGGTGAAAAGATAAAAATACACACAAAAAAGGTTTTTAAGGTGCTAGGACTGATAAAATATGTGCCTAATGGCTCTGCAGAACAAGTTACACCAAGTTTTAATGTCATGCAGACAATAGAAAGAATCATTACATAGTCAATTTAACAACTTACACAGATATTTATGTGAAATTTTTAGTTTTCAAAGTAAAGGTTTAATTTTACATAAAAATATATAGTTTAAACAGTAATAAAGATATTCTCAGACCAGGACATCGACACCTATTGACATCATCCACTCCTACATTTTGTTTAGAATTTAAACAAAAGGAAATGTGGTGGTGGAGGGGCTTTTGTTTCATTTTTCTTGGAAAGTATCAGTTTAGCTATGATAGATTCGGTTGGATTACTTACCAAAAAATGCCTCAAAAGCTTCTAAGCCATAATTGATCTGATACTTGATTAACATTCAGTTCAAAATTAAACTCAACTATACAAGTAGCCCGCCATGCAGCAGGAGCAACATCCTTGCACAAAATGAGTACCACCGGGAGACCCCCCCCTCCCCCGGCCGCGCGCCGCCCCACCCCTTCCCCACACAGGGAGAAGTCAGGGTAGGTGATGAGGGCATGGGCTGAGCCCAGAGATCCAGGACAGCAGCCAGAAGATTGGCTGAGTCTTGCAGTCAGCCACGCAAGGGTGCTCTCTCTTCTAGCCGTCATGTTTCTCCTCACCAGGACCCTCTTCAGTGGACTTTGCAGAAGGAGACAGGAAGGAGAGCCGTTGCAGTACCCCCAGATTTGGGAGTGCATTACATAACCCTGGCTCCAGACTCCTAAGACTAAGCCATACTCAGCAAAGTAGGGCTTTTTGTCTCCTTCGATCCCTGCTGTGTCCCCATATCCCAGAATCTTTGTGCCTCGCACAGAGAATATGTTTGATAAATGTTTGTTGAATGTATCAGTTGTGATATCTTTATACTGGGTTAATGAAAATCCCTACCCCACATCTATAATATCCCTTATTTCTTCCTACTCTAATTTTCTTTTAAAATATAAGTAATATTAATAATAGCAGCTAACGTTTGTTGAGTGTTATATGCCAAATACTGTTCTGAACACTTCACACGAATTAACTCATTTACTTAAGCAAATTAAATAAGCTTTCCTAGCTCTTCTCCCATTGCGTATTTTATGATCTGAATTTCACTCTCAGATGTTGCTACTTCGACTACAAAATGTCCTCCACTACAAAGCACTTCAATTTGCCCAACTTCACATCTAGACCCTAAACCAGCCTCTCCAAGTCCTGGCAAACCAGAGAGATAGCTGTAGCAACTGTCTTTCTTTATTGTGTCAATATTGAGGGAATCATATAAAAATTTAGTAGAAGATAAAAAAGAATGCCAACCAGAACAGATTCTTTTTGTAAGTATGTTGTTTATACATTTCAGATTTTGACAATATGAAACAGTCTTCAAAAAGAATCACAGTTTGTAGGGTAAGTTCCCAACTTAATGATTTACGCCAATCATATCTGGTCTCTGCCTTCTCATTAGTCATTCTCTGGCACTTCCTTATGTCTTTGCAGGTGTTGTTTCTGTCTGAATGAGATGACCTCTTGACAAATAGACTTCTTGACAAATTCTTTTTCATCTATAAAAATTCAGCTTAGCTGTTGCCTCTGTAGGATGCTTTTCCTGATTAACTGACATCTCCCTTCCACATATTACTTCTACCCCTTGTTTCTCCTTCTTACATTGCCCTTCATCTGTTGTACTGCTAATCATTCCCTAAGCTGGAATCCTTGACAGTTTCTCCAGACTTTAGCACAGTAATATATGTTTGGTGCTCATTAAAGCTTTAATAGATAAATGAGGGAATTAATAGAGAAGATTCATTGCCAGATAATAATGAATTTTTCTTTTACTCTTGTTAGAATGAATGCTAACTATACATTTTCCTAGATACTGTATAATGAAAAGCCTCCTTCAGCCCAACATTGTTTTTTCCACAAGAATTCTCTCGAGGCAGCTTTCTATTCTATCTTCCTGACACTCTCTTCACTCTTCAAAGGCTAGATCAGTTAATGTGTTCACAATGAAAAATGTTTGGAAAGAAAAGTAGTAATAGCAAATATGTTTCCTTTGTGGATGCCTTCATTATCTCCTGCCACAGCTCAGGCACAGCCAGTTCCAGGCTTCTATGGTAATCCTATTCTGCTCCCTACAGTCACTAAAGCTACGTAGGACACAACAAAAGGAGTAAAAGGGCAGCTTTCTCTTCCCCACTTCAGTGCATTTATTGCACTGAAATATATTTGCACATGCCAAAAAAGGCCAAGAGGAAACTTCAGTAAACACTGTGAAACATCTGAAATGATTTTAGTTTAATAACTTACATAAGCCTGGATAAGCATTTAATGTGGACTCTTAAAGGTCAAACTATTTGCCTGTTGTGAAATTCATTAATAATCTTTATATAATGATTTCATAAGCTAGCTGTAAATACGTCAAATTTGTTCTAGAGTTTTAAATTTTCTTCTTTCATCTTATCCTTACATTCTTTCTAGCACTAGACTGACTTCCTAGAGTACAACACTGATTGTGTCATTCCCTGGATCAAAAGTTTTTTAGTAGAACCTCATTGTTATGAAACAAGAGTATTCATGGGATACCCTAAGGCCTCCAGATGTCTTATATTTCAGCTTTCATTTACAGGTACCTTGTTTTTCCAGACAAATGATTCTCCTTGGTATCCCTAATTATTTGTTCTCTGCCTAGTAGGGCTGATTTCTGAACTCCCTAATCATTTTCTACCTTTCTTTATTGTGTGGTTTACATATTATCTCTTTTAATATTAACAGTTTTGTGTGCATACACAAGTCAACTTATGTATACAATGTCGACAAAATGTTACCTTTTTGCAGGCATGGTTTCTTGTTTCTGTCCTCTACAATTCAGAACATTACAAATAGTAAGTAGTCAGTAAGTGTACATTGAATAAAATAGTAAATAATTATATTTCCTAATGAAACCTCCACCCACCATTCTGGTTAGACATAAAGGTTTTTAATCTCATAATTCATCTTCCACGTATCAGTTGTCTTTCCACCTGTTGCTTCTTAACTAGCAGTCAGTAGAAGGTTGCAGAAACCTTGCTTGACTGAAGAATCTCCTCTCTCTAGGAGACTATTGCCACCTTCTGACATTGCATCTTGCTTGTGCTGTTCTTTCAGTAATGTGGATATTCAAACCATCAAAACGGGAAGAATTGATAACACCCATTTTCATAATTACATCAGTGTGGAACCATTACCAGCTATGCTGATACTTTGCAAACCTAAACTCTGGTACTTCACTTTCAGATCTAGAAAATTTCAAATTGTAGAAATGGTCTATAGAATGGATTGCAGGTCCAATTATGGCAGTCATTTAATCCCTGAAATCACAGTGATGCATTTGCATATTTGAAATTCAGTCTCATTCTTAAACACTAACAGTGGTGTATTCACGAACATGAGAGATCATATTCCACTCTCTTGCATCCTTAGAGAACTCACAGTTTTGTACTTTCATTCCTAAAATGTGATTCAAGGAGTTAAAATATATTTGCTGACTTCTCTTAAACAGTGTCTCAAAACAAACTACTACTTTGCGTGTTGCCTTTGAGATACAGCAGAATTTATCTTTTCATGAAGATTCTGTGTGTCATATATGTATGCATGATGGGGTTTGGATTGAGATAACTCTTTAAGGGAGCCTTTTAAATTTGCAAATGTAAGGTGTATTCTAGAACAGAGGCTTTTTCCATACAGGCATAACTCAGAGATAGTGTGAGTTTGGTTCCAGATCACCACAATAAAGTAAAGATCACAAGAAAATTCACATGAAGATTTTGGTTTTCCAGTGCATATTAAGTTATGTTTACATTGTATTTTGCTCTATTAAATGAGGAATAGCATTATATCAAAAATTAATGTACAGACCTTAGTTTTAAAAAGATGTTATTGCTAAAACTTGCTAATAATCATCTGATCCTTCAGTGAGTAGTCATCTTTTAGCTTGTGGAGGATGTTTTCTCAATGTTGGTAGTTGCTTACTAATCAGGCTGGTGGTTGCTAAAGGGTGGGGTGGTTGTGGCAATTTCTAAAAATAAGGCAACAATGAAGTTTGCTAAATTGATTAACTCTTCCTTTCATGAAAGATTTTTTTCTGTAGCATGTGATGCTGTTTGATAGCATTTTACTTACAGTAGAACTTCTTTCAAAAGACAAGTCAATCATCTCAAACCCTGACATTGCTTTATCAACAAAGTTTATGAAATATTCTAAATCTTTTGTTGTCATTTCAACAATATTCACAGCGACTTCACTATAGATTTCATCTCGAGAAACTGCTTTATTTGCTCATCGATAAGTAGCAACTCCTAATCTATTACAATTTTCTCATGAGATTGCAACAATTCAGTCACATAGTCAGGCTCCACTTCTAATTCTAGTTCTTCTGCTATTTTCACCACATCTGCAGTTACTTTTCTGCTGAAGTCTTGAATCCCTCAAAGTCATCCTGGAGGGTTGGAATCAACCTCTTCAAAACTCTTGTTAATGTTGATTTTTGCACTCCCCTGATGAATCATAATGTTCTTACTGGCATCTAGAATGGTGAAACATTTCCAGAAGGTTTGCAATGGACTTTTCCCAGATCCATTAGGAATCACTATCTCTTGCAGCCGTAGCCTTACCAAATACATTTATTAAATAATTAGACTTGAAAGTTGAAATTACTCCTTGGTCCATGTCTGCAAAATGGGTGTTGTGTTAACAGCATGAAAACAACATTAATCTCCTTTTGCATTTTCATTAGAGCTCTTGGATGACCAGGTGCATTGTCAAATGAACTGTAATATTTTTAAAGGACTCTTTTCTGAGCAGTAGGTCTCAATATAGGGCTTAAAATATTAAAATTATGCTGTAAACGTATTTGCTGTCATCCAGGCATTGTTTTTCTATTTACCAGCTCAGGCAAAGTAAAGTTAGCATAATTTTAAGGGACCTATAATTTTAGAATGGTAACAGAGTATTGGCCTTGCCTTAAAGTCACCAGCTGTATTGCTTTGAACCCAAGCATTGTCTTCTTTTTAGCTTTGAAAGTCCTACGTGACATTTTCTTCCAGTATAAGGCTGTTTTGTATACATTGAATATCTGTTTTTTAGTGTAACCTCCTTCATTGATAATCTTAGCTAGATTTTCTAGGTAACTTGCTGCAGCTTCTTCATCAGCACTTGCTGCTTCACTTTGCACTTTTATATTATGGAGATGACTTCTTTCTTTAAGCTCCATGAAACAACCTCTGCTAGCTTCCAACTTTTCTTCTGCCACTTCCCCACCTCTCTCAACTTTCATAGAATGGAAGAGAGATAGGGTCTTTCATTGGATTAAGCCTTGGCTTAAGGGAATGTGTGGCTGGTTTGATCCTCTATCCAGACCACCCTAACATTCTTC
The DNA here is from genome assembly GCF_001698545.2 of Rhinopithecus bieti. Taxonomy (NCBI): domain Eukaryota; kingdom Metazoa; phylum Chordata; class Mammalia; order Primates; family Cercopithecidae; genus Rhinopithecus; species Rhinopithecus bieti. The sequence continues at coordinate 2,530,661 of NW_016803844.1, forward strand.
ATATCAGCAATAAAGGCTGTTTTGCTTTCTTATCATTTATATGTTCACTGAAGTAGCACTTTTATTTCCTTCAAGAACTTTTTTTCTTAGCAATCACAACTTGGCTAACTGTTTGGCACAAGAGGCCTTGCTTTCAGCATATCTCAGCTTTTCACATGCCTTTCTCACTAAGCTTAATCCTTCTAGCTTTTAATTTAAAGTGAAAGGTGTGTTTCCCTTCCTGTCACTTGAATACTTAGATTTATTGTAGATTTATTCATTGGCCTAATTTTAATATTGTTGTATCTCAGGGAATTGGAAGGTTATAGGAGAGGGAGAGAGATGGAAGAAGAACTAGGTGGTAGAGCAGTCTGAACACACACGATATTTATCAATTAAGTATCAATTAAATCTTATATCTGTGCAGTTCATGGCAACCCAAAACAATTATAATAGTAACATCAAAGATCATTCATCACAGATCACAGTGGAAGATATAATAATAATGGAAAAGTCTGAAATATTGTGAGAATTACCAAAATGTGACATAGAGATACAAAGTGAACACATGCTGTGGGGAAAATGATGCCAATAGACTTGCTTCATGCAGGGTTACCACAAACATTTAATTTATTTTAAAAATGCAGTATCTGCAAAGTAGAATAAAGCAAAGCATAATAAAATAAGCTATACTTGTGTATTGAAATGCTAAAAGCTGTGCATAATGTCTCAAGTTTAGACATCTGGACTCTAACTAAGGAAGGTCTAATGTAAAGTAACATGATCTGGCTGGGAAATCAGTCCCAGCAACAGAGTGACATAATGGAAATTAGGAGAATGCTGGTTGATCCCTGGAGGAGGGATGTGGCAAGTGAATGTTAGAAACCATTATGTCTGCTCTCTGGCAAAAGAGCGGTTGTGAGATTTCCATGCCTCCCATCTGCAGTCTACATTATAACTTTTTCTGTTCTTATGCTTTTGCGTAGTTTTGTTAAACAGTAAACTTTTAAAAATTGTTGGATGAACATGCTCCCACACACAGGAGTGCTCCAGTATTCTGGAGGAGTAATATTGACCTGGCAAGCAGTGATGTGTTTGGAAGTCCAGAGAAGCAGCTTGATGTAAAAGATGCCAAGTGACATGCAGGCAGCATTTGAAAAGAAGAGAACATTCCTGAATATTAACTGAGAAATATTTGGAAAGAAAAATGTGGTATAAGACAGTATTTCCTATAAATCAAGAAGGATGGGAAAATGCAAACTATTTGTATTAGATCATTCTCATACTGCTATTAAGAACTGCCCAAGAATGGGCAATTTATAAAGGAAAGAGGTTTAATTGACTCACAGTTCTACATGGCCTGGAAGGCCTCAGGAAACTTACAATCATGGTGGAAGGGAAAGCAAATACATCCTTGTTCACATGATAGCGGGAAGGAGAAGTGCCAAGCAAAGAGGAAAAGGTTCCTTATAAAAACATCAGATCTTGTGAGAACTCACTCACTATCACAAGAACAGCAGCATGGTGATAACCAGCCCCATGATTCAATTACCTCCCACTGGGTCCCTGCCACTACATGTCGGGATTATGGGAACTACAATTCAAGATGAGATTTGGGTGGGGACATGGCCAAACCATATCATTCTGCCCTGGCCCCTCCAAAATCTCATGTTCTCACATTTCAAAGCACAGTCATGCCTTCCCAACAGTCTCCCAAAGTCTTAACACATTCCAGCAGCATTAACCCAAAATTCTAAGTCCAAAGTCTCATCTGAGACATGGCAAGTCCCTGTGCATATGAGCCTGTAAACTCTAAAGCAAGTTAGGTACTTCCTAGATACAATGGGTGTACAGGCATTGGATAAATATAGCATTTCCAAATGGGAAAAATTGTCCAAAACAAAGGGGCTACATGACCCAAGCAAGTCCAAAATCTAGCAGGGCAGTCAAATCTTAAAGTTCCAAAATGATCTCTTTTGACCCCATGTCTCACCTCCAGGTCATGCTGAAGCAAGAGGTGGGCTCCCACAGCTTTGGGGAGTCTCACACCTGTGGCTTTGTAGGGTACAGCCCCCCTCCTGGCTGACTTCATGGGCTGGCATTGAGTGTCTGCAGCTTTTCCAGGCCTATGGTATAAGTTGTTGGTGGATCTACAATTCTGGGGTCTGGAAAACAGTGGCCCTCTTCTCACAGCTCAACTAGGCAGTGCCCCATTGGGGACTCTGTGTGGGGGCTCCAACCCCACATTTCCCTTCCACATTTTCCCCAGAGGTTCTCCATGAGGGCTCCACCCCTACAGCAGACTTCTGCTTGGACATCAGGCATTCTCATACGTCCTCAGAAATCTAGGCAGAGGCTCCCAAACCTCAGTTCTTGACTTCTTTGCACCCTCAAGCTCAACACCATGTGGAAACTGCCAAGGCTTATGGCTTGCACCCTCTGAAGCGGCAACCCGAACTATACCTTGGCCCCTTTTAGCCACAGCTAGCCAGGACACCAAGTCCCAAGACTGCACAAAACGGCAAGGCCCTGGACCCAGCACACAAAACCATTTTTTTTCCCTGAGGCCTCTAGTCCTGTGGTGGGAGGGGCTGCCATGTAGACCTCTAACATGGCCTGGAGACATTTTTCCTATTGTCTTGGCAATTAACATCTGGCTCCTTGTTTCTTATGCAGATTTCTTCAGCCAGCTTGAATTCTCCTCAGAAAATGGGTTTTATTTTCTATCATATCATCAGGCTGCAAATTTTCCAAACTCTTATGCTCTGCTTCCCTTTTAAACATAAGTTCCCATTCCAAACCATATCTTTGTGAATACATAAAGCTGAATGCTTTTAACAGTACCCAAGTCACATCTTGAATGCTTTGCTGCTTAGAAATTTCTTTTGTCAGATACCCTAAATGATCTCTTTCAAGTTCAAAGTTCCACAGATCTCTAGGGCAGGGGCAAAATGCTGCCAGTCTCTTCGCTAAAACATAGCAAGAATAACCTTTATTCCAGTTCCAAACAAGTTCCTATCTCCATCTGAGACCACTTTAGCCTGAACTTCATTGTCCATATCACTATCAGCATCTTGGTCAAAGCCATTCAACAAGTGTCTAGGAAGTTCCAAACTTTCCCACATGTTCTTTCTTCCTCTGAGCCCTCCAAACAATTCCAACCTCTGTCTGTTACTCAGTTCCAAGTCGCTTCCACATTTTTCGGTATCTTTACAGTAATGCCCCACTACTCAGTGCCAATTTGCTGTATTAGCCCATTCCCCTGCTGCTATATAGAACTGCTGAAGACCAGGTAATTTATAAAGGTAAAAAGTTTAATTGACTCACAATTCTGCATGGGTAGGGAGGCCTCAGGAAACTTATAATCATGGTGGAAGGGGAAGCGAACACATCCTTCTTCATATGATGGCAGGAAGGAGAAGTGCTGAGCAAAAGGCAAAAAGCCCCTTATAAAACCATCAGATCCTCTGAGAACTCACTTAATATCATGAGAAAAGCAGCATGGGGGTAACCGTCCCATGATTCAATTATATCCCACCAAGTTCTTCCCATGACATATGGGAAGTATGGAAACTACAAAATGAGATTTTGGTGGGGACCCAGCCAAATCATATCACTACTGTTACTATGATTTTAAAGACAGAAGTGTCAGTACCACACAATATACCCTTGTAATAAATCTGTACATTTACTCCAAGAATCTAAAATAAAAACGGAAATTTTTAAAAATCCCATGGTATGAATGCACCGAATTTTGTTTCTCCGTTCATCAGTTGATGGGCATTTAGGTTGTTTCTACCTTTTGGCTATTGTGAATAGTGCTACTAAGAGCATTCATGTTTAAGGTTCAAAAAGAGAAAGAGAGAGAGAGCGAGAAGTGGCACAAAAGGCTGAAGAATTTGAGGACATTATGTTCTTAAAAGAGTCAAATATAAACAAAATGGTTTCAAAGTATAATAATTCATGGTCAGTAATACTTTATCATTAATATTTATTTTCAGCACTTTCTCATTATTCAGAGAACTTCGATTTGACTTCCAGGATCCAGCCATGGATAACTAATGCTGTATTCAGCATATATTTTTTCACTTCTTGATAGATAGAAGGAATAGTTCAAAGGGAATCAAGTATAATCAGCCAATAACCCCAAACCCTATCACTTTCTTCTCTACTAAAACTGTGTTTGCCTTATACACTAGAAAAGAACCATCCCTTAATTAACTGCAAAAGGCAGCATTTAAAAATAGAAGTAGAAATAGTCAATTACAAAAGTAAAAAATGGAAATAAAGATAATGTAAACAATAATGAATTTTATAATTATACCTTAAAATTGGGCCACAGGTAAATGGTTATTATTTTCAATAATAGAAAACATTTGGGTTTTATTTTCATTTGTAAGCAATTACACACTTTATATTTTCACTAACTTTACTAGACCCATAACTCTGACATTTCTCTGACAACTTACATTTAGCTAGTTTTAAATTAATAATCCATTTCAGGGGAGCAATTTTTTACGTGTCACTCACATAGAAGACAAAAAAAATGGTGGTAGAGAATTCATCTTTTATCTTTTAGTTTGGTGTTATTCAATTGCTTCTTTTTATTGATACATATTCTGGGGAAAATGCATATCATAATAGCATCCTGTCCATTCCCCACTGGTATCTTTACCACCTCTGGGCATCCCTCACAAACAAAGAATCCATTTGTTTTCACACATGTAAAGGCTTCCTGTGTGTCAAACCCCTGATTGTCTTTCTGAATATTATTGCCTATGTAGTGGATATTTATTATTCTGGCCTACCTGGCTTTCCCTCCTTCTTATTCTGTAATGTAATTCCTCTTTCCTTTGGGAAATCCATTTCATGTGCTTCATATGCATCTTGTCACTCCCCATGAAACAGAGGAGGGAATAGGATCCAGGCCTGGCTAAAATTCCCCCATCTTTGGGGAGCCTCCTCGCCATTGTGACAGGTCCAGGAATATGCACCTGACTACAGACAGGTCAAGAAGCGTCTTCCCTAGAACAGTTCTTCTGGGGCAATCAGAAAAGACCTATTCTGTTGAGGCTAATAGGATACTAAGATACAAAATCAGGCTCTGGTGAACCATTTGGCCTACCATGCAGCATGAGCTTGTTCAAGAGATGAAGAGTGAGACAGAGTACTATTAAAATATCTTTAAGTGAGCCACTGGGTGACTGAAATTTCAGTGCTTTCAGACTTCACAGCTGGAAACAATATATTCCCTTTTGTGAACAGGCTATTTTGAGTTGAATTTCTGTCATTTGCAATGGAAAACTCCTGAAAATAAATCTGTTCTTGAACTGCATGGTCTGTATCCTATCCATGGACCAGGATCTCCTGTGACTTTATTTTAAAACACCCATCCTGTGAGACTTGCTTGCCCAGAATCCCTAACCGTTTACTTGCGTCCCATGCTATGTTCTTCTTGTTGGACCTATACTTGGGAGTTTCTCCAATTAATGGGCTTGCCTATCTTCAGAGCCCAGCCCTGCCCACAGTAGATGATATTAGACCATGAACAGCACCAATTATGTTTGAAAAGATTATCATATTCCCCATAAAACAGAGTAAGAAGACAAAACTCATTGAATTCCTGTTGACTGCTGTGCTGATAGGTGGTATGTATAACAAAAGAATAATAATCACACCCGTTATTCTCCAAGAACAATGGTAGAATGCAAAATAGGGTGATTCTCCTATGTCAGCCTCCCATGTAGGTGGGACTACAGGTGTACACCACCACACCCAATTAATTTATTTGATTTTTAGTAGAGATGAGTTCTTTCTACGTTGCCAAGGCTGGTCTCCAACTCCTGAGCTTAAGCGATCCTTCTGCCTTGGCCTCCCAAAGTGCTGGGATTACAGGCATGAGCCACCATGTAGTGCTAACATTGTTTTTACTTTATGGCATTTTCTTTTGGTTTATTTCACACATTGTTCAAAACTAGTACTCACATCATTGATTATTAGTTTTTTGACATTTATATATAGTTAAAGATTTTTCTCTTACATGATCATTTTATATAATAGAAATGGCTGTTTGTAATTATACATGTTTTAATCTGCCTTCATGTTGAAAGTAAGAGTTATTTCATTAGTTGGGAGGAAATAGAGAGTGCACTTCTAGTCTCTGCCTTCATATGTTACATAGATAACACTGATGCAGGTGTACATATGGATATGGATGTCCACAGACACATATGATGTATGTTGTTTTCTTTAGCATTCTTCTGTATCTTTTGTGGCAATATATGATTTGAATGCTAAAATATAGTGAAAATGAAATGTCATGTGAAATGATTTGAAAGTTGCATAGATAATTATAAAATAAAATTATTATCACTATTCATCTTTGCATTTCTACTCAGACTAGGAAAGATGTGTGTTGCTCTCATCTACTGCAAAGTTGGATTCTTAGAAATAAGCCAATAACTGAGGCCAGGCATGGTGGCTCATGTCTGTAATCTCAGCACTTTGGGAGGCTGAAGCAGGTGGATCATTTGAGCTCACTTCAAGACCAGCCTGGGAAACATGGTAAAACGCACATCTCTACAAAAAATACAAAACATAGCCAGGCACGGTTGCACACGCCTATAGTCCCAGCTACATAAGAGGTTGAGGCAGGAGGAGGCAGAGGTTGCAGTGAGCTGAGATCATGCCATTGCACACTAGCCTGGGTGACAGAGCAAGACTATGTCTCAAAAAAAAAAAAAAGAAAGAAATATAAAAGAAATATGCCAGTAACGGTACTTAGCATTTAGTATTTTAACCAGAGAAAGGTACGGGTTTCCAGAGTTTGCATGGACAAACTCCCTGTGTATTTCAAGTCCAGTCAGAAAATAGAAGCCACTCTACATAAGTAAACTAGCAAAAAAGTTACACAAGAAATGGTGACACAATGAAAAAGAGATGAAAAGCTAAACAGGAAGTGTTTAATCAACCAAGATTAGCAGCAGCAAGAAATGACTACCATCCTTAGGCTGAAGTGATTGTGAAGGAAAAGACATCTATTAGAGTATGGGGCTGGAGTCAATTGGAAAAAGCTAGAATCAGAAGGAGATGGAAGAATACAAACTGGAGCCCCAGAGAGGACACCAGTGTTCTCTGAGAAACAAGAGGACAGAGAGATACTCCCCAGTGTCCTTCATCCTGTCCACAGGGCTTGATGCTGCACTTGGTCCAAACTGAGCTAGAAGTCATCAGTTATCCAGCAAGCCTGGGAAATTTAGCCTGCAGGAACCAACTAGTAGGCTGAGAACCAATAAGTGAGTTCCCATTACCTCTCTAACTCCCAAACTCTTAGCTTATAAAATGGTGATAGCACATATCTCTCAGTATTGCTGTATTAGATAGTATAAGCAAACTGTTTGAAATAGCAGTCATTCAACAATTCTTTCTTTTCTCCAAGTTTTTAATAGCTTTGATTTAGACACCTACTTATTTATTAACAACTTTACTTGTTGCATTCAATTGTTTACTCAAAACAACAAAATTGCATGCCTACAATGTCCAGATGATTTGGTGAATAACATATAGCCCCTGCATTTATGATGGAATAGTAGGGAAGACAGAGAATGAAAAGCAAGCAAACAGTGTGATAATTAAGTGCTGGGACCAAATTAACACTGTTTTGTGATAAAGCTGTCCAGAGCAAGGTGACAGGAAATAGAAAGTCCTCCTATTCCAAAAAGGTCGCCAGGGGAGGTAACAAGACCAAAGTATGACAAAGAGGTTTTGCTTAAAGAGCTGAGAAATTTGTGATAGGTGGAGAAAATGACCTGTGGACAAGCCCAAGGTAAGAAAAAGGTGGAGTATTTTTGCTTTGTTGTAGAAACTTTTTATAAAAGCCAGATTAAATGAAGATTCAAGTGAGACTGTGAACTAGGAGCAGATGCCTTCCAAGAAGGAAGGAGAGGAGATGCAGATGGGTGGAGCTCAGAAGCAGAATCTTGAAGGAGCAGGTTTTTAAGTGCTGGGAAATGGCACTGGGTAACAAGGAGATACAAGGATGCTCTGAATTATGATTTACTTAAATTGCTTGACAGGTTTCTATGATAACAGGGTAGGATATTGATTCTCTTCAGGGGTTAGGTAAGTCAAAAATCACATACAGTCAAAATTGCTTTTGAATGTCCTTTAACTCTTACACAAGTGAGTCTTTGGGAACCCAAAAGCTGAATTAATCTTATATGTGTCACTTGGACCTTGTGCTCTTGTTTTCTCTTTCCCTGAGGCCTGCAACAGGAGAGGCCATGATTTGACAATGAAAAAGGCAAAAGTACAACTAGGCCGGGCGCGGTGGCTCACGCCTGTAATCACAGCACTTTGTGAGGCCAAGGAGGGTAGATCACGAGGTCAGGAGGTCGAGACCATCCTGGCTGACACGGTGAAACTCCGTCTCTACTAAAACAAAAAAATACAAAAAAATTAGCTGGGCATGGTGGTGGGCACCTGTAGTCCCAGCTGCTCGGGAGACTGCAGGAGAATGGCGTCAACCCGGGAGGCAGAGCTTGCGGTGAGCCGAGATCACGCCACTGCACTCCAGCTTGGGTGACAGAGCGAGACTCCATCTCAAAAAAAAAAAAAAAAAAGTACAGCTAAAGAGATCTCTCTCACTCTTTCTCTCTTGCACTACGTTTCTCCCTTACTCTCTGTTTTCTTCAAGTGGAGCATAGGTAAATTCCAGTAAGTTAAACAGATTTTTGTTATGCCCATGTCATCATGCCTTCATGTGGTTTAAAATGTTGGTAAGGCCAAATCCAAGTGAAATTAGGAAGTATTTTTTCTTCCAGAAACTCTCAGAGCACCTGTGACACAATTGTCCTCATGTTCTATCATCTTCATACTTACTCCCCAGTCCCCGCTGCAACACACATGAAGTAAAATTTATGCTTCCTCCCTCAATACTCTCGTCTACTTTGCCCTGTTTCCTCAGGAAAATTCTCAGGTGTGGGACAGGGGGGTGGCAAGGGACTTTACTAATGTCTCCCTTTCCAGATAACTGTATTTTCTAGTTAGTTAACACCTGGCTGGAATTTCATTCAGCCCTAAAGGCTGATAAATTCTCAACAAAGAGGATTGTCTTAAGGTTCCACAAATCCTACTGTACTGGCAGTCATGTACTTATTCTGTGATTAGATTTCTGTATGCCGGCTAAAAGAGACAAATTTGATGATGCTGACTCAAAAGATGAAACATTTCAATGTACAAATTTGATGCCTTAAACTATGCCAATTAAAATATCCACATGTCAAAATATACATTTCAAAAAGTTAAAAGCATCATTCTATTGCAAATATTTGATGAATACACGCCAAAGAGGCATTTAACTCACTAATATGGGAAGTAACCAGGTCTGCAAAGTTGATTCAGAGGGAGATAGGAGAGGCTGGTCTGTGAACATGTGGTGAGTGGGTGGACATATGGTCAGCACTGAAAAGAATGCTGACAAAGGATGAAAAACTGAGGTACAAAACTCCTACGTGACAATGAAATCACGATCGTTGATGTTATGTTTTCTATTAAATAACAGTTGTTTCACTACTGGACAAAAGGTTGATTGTATTAAACCAGTCATCTCTAAATTAACATTACAATCAACATTTATGGAACCTGGAAATTATCAAAAATAAATGTCGGCCAGGCGCGGTGGCTCATGCCTGTAATTCCAGCACTTTGGGAGGCCGAAGTAGGCAGATCATGAGGTCAGGAGATAGAGACCATCCTAGCTAACATGGTGAAACCCCATCTCTACTAAAAATACAAAAAAATTAGCTAGGAGTGGTGGCGGGTGCCTGTAGTCCCAGCTACTTGGGAGGCTGAGGCAGGAGAATGGCGTGAACCGGGGAGGCGGAGCTTGCAGTGAGCCCAGACCGTGCCACTGTACTCCAGCCCGGGAGACAGAGCAAGACTCCGTCTCAAAAAATAATAATAATAAAATAAAAATAAATAATGTCAAACAAATAATGTGGTTTCCCTAGAGCTGTATTGGTTAATATGCAAACCACTAGCCACATGTGGCCATAGAGCACTTGAAGTGTGGCAAGTCCACATTGAGATGTGCTACAAGTGTAAAATACACACTGAATTTCAAAAACAGCATAAAAAAAAAAGGATGTAAACTGCCCCAATAATAAGTTTCTTTATTGACTACAGGTCAAAATAATATTTTTCATACGTTGGATTAAATAAAATATATTATTCAAATAAACTTCACCCATTTCTTTTAAAATGTTTTACTGTGGCTACTGGAAAATTCAGATTACATATACGGTTCACATTGTATTTCTGTTGGACAGATGTGGTAGGCTGGTAAGGCAGGGCTCTTACATGACTTTAAAAGAGCACAGAACTCTCTTTACCTTGTTGTTAAATTTTGGATAGTTTTATTATCAAAAAAAAAAAGAAAATTGAAACATCTCTGTTATAAAAGTACGTTAAAATAGATTACAAAATGAAAAGCTCTGCCCTTGATTTGCTGAGTGCCCTTGAGCAAGCATTGGTCTGTCTGTGATGGGAGAAGATTGTGTCAGAACATTTGTAAGGACACTTCAAAGGCAAGCTTCATATGGAATTTTCTGCTCCTTTGCTGTGAGCACAGGCCTGGCTATAATGTTAGACTTTGAGGATGAAAATCAAAATCCAGTCTGGGGACTTGGCTCACACCTGGAATCCCAGCACTTTGGGAGGCCGAGGCAAGTGGATCACCTGAGGTCAGGAGTTCAAGACTAGCCTTGCCAACATACTGAAACCCTGTCTCTACTAAAATACAAATTAGCTTGGCATGGTGGCAGGCGCCTGTAATCCCAGCTACTAGTGAGGCTGAGGCAGGAGAATTGCTTGAACCCAGAAGGCGGAGGTTGCAGTGGGCGAAGATCGCGCCATGGCACTCCAGCCTGGGCAACAAGAGTGAAACTCCATCTCAAAAGAAAAGAAAAGAAAAGAAAAGAAAAGAAAAGAAAAGAAAAGAAAAGAAAAAGTCCATATCATCAGGTAGTAGATAAATCAAGGTTGACTTCTTCACAAACCAAGCAAGTTACCAGGAAACCTTAGCTTGCTTTCATTTTCTTTTTCTCTTGCCTAAGACCTTTAATATTTGTAGATTTGATCATTCTAATAAAATACCTCCTCACCAAACAAGTCAGATTAGTTAATCTTATTATTATCCCAATGTATTCATCCAACAATATTTATTGAAGTTTACTCTGAGACAGATACTACTATAGGCATGAGGGACATTTCAAAGAACAGGGGAAGCTTGCTGCCCTCATAGAGTTTATAGTCTGGTAAAAGGAGATTGCCAATAAAAAAAATAATAAGCAAAACAAATGAAGAAATAAGCACATGATAGAGCAGGGAGGGCTGGGGACAGTCATGAGGTATTGAGGCTTCTTAATACTAGGTCAGGGAGGCTTTGCCAGTGAAGGCACACATGGGCAATGACCTGGAGGAAGTGAGGAAGGGAGCCATGGAACTCAGGGGAAACATTTAGGCAGAAGAAACTGTGTGCAAAACACCTGAAGCCAGCAACAAGGCTGATGTAGTTGAAGCAGAACAAGCCATGGGTGGGGAATTGGTAGGAGACAAAGTTAAAAAGGTTGGGAAGAGAGGAAAACATTTTGTAGACAAGGGATTTTTGGCTATTACTTGGCATGAGCTAGGAAGTCATTGGATAGTATTGGTTAGAAATGTAACAGCACCTGACCTTCCATTTTCAAAAGATCATTCTAGCTACTGTATAGTGAATAGACTGAATAGATTGAAACAAGTGTGGAAGTAGAAGGACCAGTTAACAGCTTGTAGATATAATATAAACAAGATTACAGCGGCTTGGACAGTGGTGGTAGTAGTAGAGATAGTAAGACATAGTCAGAGTTTAGATATATTTTGAACATAGGTCAAGTAGGATTAGTAGTAAGTGTAATATGGTAGAAGAGAAAGGGAAAGGGAATGTTTTAGCCTGTGCAATGAAAAAATTGAATTACCATTTACTGACATGGGGTGGTCTATAGGAACAGCAGGTTGGGGCAGGAATGTAGAAAATCAGTATTTGGTCTGGATATGTAAGCTTGAGTTACATGTTATACTTGTAAGTGGAAATGTCAACTATAAGGTTGAGTATATGAGTCCGGAGTTCAGCCGAGACAACTGGGCTAGAAGTATAAATTTGGAAGTGAGCGCATGTTGAAAGCCATGAGACTAGTTGCACTCACCTAGGGAGTGAAGGAAGACATCTGAGTACTCTGTCATAGGGCCCTCCAATTTAGAGTTAGGAGAGATGAATAGAAATCAGCAAAGAAGATTAGGAAGGAATAACTAATGAAGAAGGGCACTGAGAGAGTGAAAGTGAGATATAGAGAGAAATATGCTAGAAGTCAAGTGAAGAAAGTGGAAATAAGGAAATGATCACTCTATTAAATATTAGATGAGAACAGAGAATTGACCATTGCAGTTGGCAATTACAGGTCATTGGAGACCTTGACAAGAGCTGTTTCAGTGAATTAAAAGCCTGATTGGCATGGGTTCTGAAAAATATTAGAAGAGAAGAATAGAGATAGCAAACATAGACAACATTACCAAAAAATATACTAGAATAGAGGACTGGGAAATGGACAGCAACAAGAAAGGTGTAGATAAGATGTATTATAGCATATTGATATGATATTGAGAATGATATAATAAAGAGAGGAAATTGATGATGCCATAGAGAAGAGACAGTTGCTAAATTAATGTATTTGAATTGGCATGAAAGGTTGGGATCTAGTGCCCAAATGAAGGGATTGACCTTAGATGAGTTGGTGGTTATTCTATCTACGGGTGATGGAGGAAAGGCAAATATATTAATAAGTCAGTAGAAGTGGTTTTGGGAGCATATGGAATTGTATCCTTTGGTTTCTTTGATTGTCTATAGAGGAAGAAAGGCTAGTTATTCTGATTGGAAAGCGAGGAGGAGGTACTGGTGGCTGAAGGAAAGAGATGGCATAAGATGGTCATCTGTGAAGGTATAAGAGTGAATGTACTAAGAAAATATGGTGGGTGACACTACTGGGCAACATTGAGGGCCCACTTGAGAATCAGAGTCAGAATATTGGAGGGTAATGAGACAACAAACTGCCAGAGAATGGTTGAATCAATATATTCCAGAACTATCATTAGGTTCATATTGATAGTGGCAGGAGGCAGACAAATGCCTAAGCAGATAGGGGTGGGACCCCTGTGAAACCCCACCTCCAAGCCAAAGATAGTTTAAAGCCTGAAAACCAAGCTACAGGTCAAATCCAGGGACCAGATTGAGAAACTGTCTTCCCTTTTGGCACACATTCCTCTAATTGATCCTCACCCTTCACCTATTTTACATATATCTACCCTTCCCTAAATGGTTTTTCAAACTTCTGTGCCCACCTTTGAGTGCTGCCTTTGTATTTAACCTTTTTTGCATACTCACAAACCAATCAGGATGCACTCTCCTATTATGGGCCCATAAAAACCCTGGACTCAGCCACACTGGTTGAGAGAACACCCGACATCAGGTAGCTGACCACCTTCACGACCCCTCTTGGCTAAGAGCTGTTTCATCCTCAATAAAATTCTTCTCTGCCCTCCTCACCCTTCAACTATCAGAATATCCTCATTATTCTTGGACATGAGACAAGAACTCAGGAACTGCTGAACATGGGTATGAGCTATAGCACAAGTGGGATGGGGCCTGCTTGTCCCAGCTGCAGGTTCAGCCAGTGCACAAGCCAGGCATAGCCTGGGTGGGCTGAGTGGGTGGCTGCCTCTTGTGGCAGGTAGCATGGCTGAGCGAGGCCCAGGCAGGGGCATCACTGGCTGGAGGTCCCAGGCTTGCAAAGTAAGTAAGAAAACTCCTTCGTCAATATTGTCCACAGTGTCTCAACTTTCATGAAGCCCCTAGGGATTTAGTCCAAATGAACGGAATCACCTAAGATCCTGGACACTGATTCCAAAGTTTTCATGTAGGGCAGTGTGACCCAAACCAGAAAACACAGCAGGACATAGCATACACATTTAGCAAGAGGCAGATTCAAACAAGTTGCCAACGTGGAACCAATAATGGGAGGATGCAAGAGACAGAAGGAGATTGACGTGACCTCAATAAAAGGAGATGGGGCAGCAGGAATAAAAGTATGGTTAGTAACTAAGAGTGGAGCTTTGAGGGGCTGCAACTGGGCAAAGAGAACAAAATCAAAGAAAAAGCAGTATAGGAGATGGTTAAAATCCTAGGGTGCAAAGTCAGTTATATCTGTTCCAGGAATCAGTGATTAACTATAAAAGAAAGTATTTCTCAACAATGACATTCTTCCCTCTCTGAAGTAAAACCATCTTTGTAAAAATTATATCAGTGAGAAAATCAAGCCACTGAAAGGGATCTGAGTTAGTCAACCCCTATCTTGCCATTCCTTTAATTATTCCTGGGCTATTGGACCAAGCTAACTTTGGAAGACATTTAGGCTATAGTTTAAATGATAATGGGTTTTGCCCTGAAACTCAACCATTTTTGTAAAGCTAATAGGAGACCATCAGGTTGGAATAGGAGAGGAGCATGAATCTTTCTAAGGTGGAGACATAAATGTTTGTCAGCCTATATTCTGGAGGTTATAAGATAATGCAACTTCCCTAATTACTCCTGAAAATAACATCACTATCATAGAACCAAAGATGGGCCTTTTGAGATATCTTTTCAGGTATTTTTGCATGTCTGAAACTCATGGCTCCACCTGGACCTGCCAGCCCTACTACTGTGGCCCCACCCAGAAGCTATTCAGCCCACAGGACAGCCTTGACTCCCTGTGATTTCATCTCTGCCCCAACCAATCAGCAGCAAATACCTGTTACCTGGCTACTATCGGGGGAACCAGTCCCCAATATTTCAACGTAGGTTCTTTTTCTATTTTCCCCAAGTATCAGCTGGTCTGAGAAATAAAGAGAAAGAATACAAAGAGAGAAATTTTACAGCTGGGCCTCTGGGGGTGCCATCACATTTTGGTAGGACCATGATGGTGACCCCGAGCCACAAAACCAGCAACTTTTTATTAGGGATTTTAGAAGGGAAGGGGGCATATGAACAGGGAGTAGGTCACAAGGATCACATGCTTCAAAGGGCAATAAAGATCAGAAGGCAAGGCAAAATTAGAACTACTAAGGAAGGTCTATGTCCTACTGTGCACACACTGACTTGATACACATCTTAACAGGAAGCAGGGTTCGAGAGCAGACAACCCATCTGACTAGAATTTACCACGCTAGAATTTTCCAATCCTAGTAAGCCTGAGGGTACTGCAGGAGACCAGGGCATATTTCAGTCCTTATCTCAACCGTATAAGACAGACACTTCCAGAGTGGCCATTCATAGACCTCCCCCCAGGAATGCATTCCTTTCCCAGGGCTATCAATTATTAATATTCCTTGTTGGGAAAAGAATTCGGTGATATTTCTCCTACTCGCACATCCATCTATAGGCTTTCTGCGAGAAGAAAAATATGGCTCTATTCTGCCCGACCCTGCAGGCAGTCAGACCTTATGGTTATCTCCCTTGTTCCCTGAAAATCACTGTTATTCTGTTCTTTTTCAGAGTGCACTTATTTCATATTTTTCAAACACATGTTTTACAAACAATTTGTACAGTTAACGCAATCATCACAGGGTCCCGAGGTGACATACATCCTCAGCTTACAAAGATGATGGGATTAAGAGATTAAAGTAAAGACAGGCATATGTTCAGAGATTGCAGTAAAGACAGGTTTAAGAAATTATAAAAGTATTAATTTTGGGAATTGATAAATGTCCATTAAATTTTCACAATTTATGTTCTTCTGCCGTGGCTTCAGCCGGTCTCTCCATTTGGGGTCCCTGACTTCCCGCAACAGGCTACCTGTATAAATTTCCCCAAACTGCCTTTGAAAAACCCCTAACCCTTGAGCTTTGGATGTGATGATTTGAGTACTAACTCCATCCCCCATGTGGTGTGACTGGCCTCCTGCCTATTAAGCTCTTTCTTTACTGCAATGTCTGCCTTTATGCAGCAGACAGGGAGAATCCCTTGAATGGTTACAGAAGCTATACTATTCTTTTCTAAACAGAAGATCACTACCCCTGACTAAGAAAACAGCAGCCATCACAGAATGATTTCCCAATCAGTACATTCTAATAGTTTGATGGACTTTGAAGATTGTGGATTGTCTCCCCGATGTCCAGATTGCAGATTCCACAGTTAAAACACTTATACATGGACTGGGGCCAAAAACACTGAGGTTCCTTTGGAGATTCAAATTTTGATAGAAAGATTACCATCTCTAGGAATTAAATCCACTTCACTGGGCAATGATTAGTCATTTAAATGTGAGAAGATTAATCTTTATGATTTCCAGTGATAGTGATAAAATGGAGAATGAATGAGATTAACAGTCAAAATGAATTTTAATCCTGGTTTCAGTTTGCTTTATTTAATTTTTATGCATCTCAGCTTTCTCTTCTATATAAATGGGGTAATAATATTTATCTAGAAAGTTATGTTAAAAATTAGATCCGGTGACATACATGAAAGCACCTATCACATTACCTAGATAAAGCTCAGTAAGTGCTCTGAAAATGTTGGTTTGTGTTCTTTGCTTTCCTTTTATTTTTATTTCTCCCTTCTTCTCAAACTATCCCTTCCCTTTACCTAATTTTCTTCCTTTCCTTTTTCAGACACTAGATTTCATGATCAAAATATCTTTATGTTGTATATCCAGGAACATTTGATTTATATATATTATTTTTCCCTTTCCCCTGACCTTTCAGTAGAAAGTGTGAAAAAGGTCTAAATTCATATACTGATAGGAAACATGGGCCTACTATTTTTCACACAATCCCATTGCTTTGTTTCTGCTTGCATTTGACTTTTCTTAATAAAATTTGTTTTGCTTTGTCTCTACCCTTGAGAATTATTAGTATGACCTCTCAGAAAGTTCTCCATTGACCCAATTTTTGTGACTGTCATTTTGAAGTGAGAGGGTGAAGTGAGGATACATTTCCTACAATATATCAGCTACTTTTTTGTAAGATGACAGAAGCCTTTTTTTTTTTTTTTTTTGGTAGGCTATTACATTTTTGTATATTGCTTTATAAATATAAGATCATGTTTATCTCAAAATATCTCAAGTCTGAAAAAAAAAGCTGCCTTTAGTAGCTACCTTGAAAGTAAACTGTCTCTCCTTCTTGTCTACATAATCCATGTTGCTTTTGTTTGGACAAAAAGTTCTTGAACTCTTAACGGCCACATCAGCTTTCTCATCAGCCTGGCCTTCCATCATCTCAGAAATACCACAAGGTTGTGATATTACCTCTCACAGCAGGAAGATTAATGGCCTTTGTTTTTGCTTCTTATCTAAATTGTCAAATTCTCTTTGTTGAAAATCTTCCAGTAGCCTGTATTTAGCTTTAGCTTGATTCAAATATATTCTTGTTTATTGCAAATTTCGTTCTAGACCATTCCAGAGTTTTAATAAAATCATTTGTCTTATAATATTTCTTATCTATTGGTTTTAGAATGTTTTATTTTAATTTAAAAATGTGAATAAAAAGCTGTCTTAGGTAATTCTTGCCTTCTTCAAGGGCATGAGTAAAATAAAGCTTTGCATTTTCACAGACATTCCCCCCAAAATGATGCATTGCTTTCTTTACAGAAAATGCAAAAAATAAATTACATATAAAAGTATAAAATTGTATTAAATTAACATTTTGTCAAGATTACTATTCTTAAATAGTTTTTCTATAAAGAGTTGACTTTTATAGCCACATTACCAGGCATTGTAATATTGAGAATATAGGAAAATGGACATTGTAAAAGCAAAGATATGTACTCAGTTTTAGGAGAAACCATCAATTAATTGTTCAAATAGGTTATGAGGTAATAAAGTAAAATACAATATAAAATAGTAGAAAATGAGTTTTGCAATATAGTTTTTAAAATGCATAGGCAATTTAAACTATTCTGGAGAAAAAGAAACTAGCGTCTGTTTTAGGGCATTTTGCTCCAGGATCAAATCAGCATTAGCATTGAGAATATGAAATCCAAATTTGCAGAATTTCAGTATGAAGGCTTCAAATGGGCAGAAATATTGCAGTCTTTGTAGATGCCTGCATTCAAGGGTCCTTGTTGCTCCAGGTAAGGAAAAGGTGATTGAGGAAGAAAGGAATAAAATGCCAGAAGAAAATTGTCTTATTTCCTTTTGTGACTCACAGACAAAGACGAAAATGATCTGTTAACTGGTCATGGTGTGTCATTCCTAGGACACTGACCTGCTCATTCAGGCAAACTGCTCTCCTATAGAAGCCATATGGCTGGCATTAGATATTGATCATGTACAAGAAACATTTAGGTCTGTCCAAGGTGTAGTCTTTGTGCTAGTCTTTTTTTAGAAGTTCATTCTAAGTTCTTTTCTGAACTGAAATTTAAATTAGCCAGTCATTCTTGGAGTACTTTAAAATATGTTTAAATATGTTAAAATACGTTTTCTGCAAAACAAAATAGTTTTCCTTTGGGAAAAGGGCAAATTAACAACAAAAAGGAAACCAACAACAACAACAAAAAACACCTCCTTTAAATCCTAAAACTCTTACCTGCTGAAAAACATTACCATTAGCTTCATTATCCGTACAGAAAATCATGTATGCCATGTTGCTCTCAGTTTTAATCAATGAGTTTAAAGCTAACACTTCATGCCAATTTTGTTCTCATCAAGCAATCTGTTTTAAAATAACCTTGAAAGTAAGAATAATTGTGAGATTTTACAAAAGATTTTGACATTCTCTTCCCTGAGAGGGCAAACCCTGCCAAATAGCCAAAAGTATTAAATTTGTTGAAGGCATATGAAAATATTAGTGTTTGATGCCAAGATAGTGTGGATTTGTTTCTCCAGTCACTCCATCAGGGAATTAAAATGGATCAGAAGCCTGTTGGAGGAGAGGGACTGACATCAGGAAGCCTGTCAATGTTAATTCCCTAGAAGTCAGTGAAGGGAGATTGGCAAGAGGATTTGTTTCATTCACATGCTCTTCCATGCACGAAGCCTCCTTGGCTCTGCAATAGTTCTCTCAGACATGGAAGAGAGAGCTGACCATAACAATTGGTGGTCCTTTTATTTTGGAGTAATAGATGATTTATTCTAAGCTAAGCATGTAAAATATTTGTAAAGCATAGTAACAGCAGGCCTGCTTTACATGTTGTCTGAAACCCAGGATTTAAGACTGCTTTCCCTTTAAAACCTTTCCTAACATAACTTCATTAAAAGTTCTATGATTGCCTAGATAGGACTGCATATCTGGGATATGCTTTATTTTTCAGGAAAATATTTATAAGAACAAAGAAATCCATAGTCAGCAGGTGTCACGAAGTCCAGGCTCATGTTTGGGAAGTCAGCCATTTCTTTGCCCTTTTTTTGTTTCACTTTTGAATTTATTCTAATGAAACTATAATTCAGCCTAACACTGGTTTGAATTCCAAAAGATTTTAAAGTTTTTCACTAACTATAAATTATCTTTTTTATATTTTATGATGGTTCAGTTGCCAGATTTAGTTGTGTTTGGTAGGATAGTTTGGTCTAAACACTGCCATTATAAAATTCAGCCTCAATACTTTCGGCACCAAGACTGTGACTCCCACGTCCTAGTAAGGTGTACATGATTCCTCTCAGCCAAGAGAAACTACGTTGATTTTATTTTGTCCACAGAACCTTGGTTTTAACTGTTAGAATGGTCTTAAATATAGTTAGCTAAGTAATAACCAAATTTTTATAATTTTAGAGTCAAGAAACTTCCACTCCCAAAGTGCAATGCCTGGCACAGATATCTTCTTCAGTGTCAACTTAAAATCTCAAATATTGTAATTAGATGGTCAATCCTATACAAACACAAATGTACTAGGATATTTTAGTCAGTTGCTTGCCAGTACAGAAAATACCATACACATACTACATGCACACCCTTAGATATGCCCTCTCCACATACATAACATGTATCAGCCTCCCTTCTTGTGTTTGTGTCCATGAAAGTTTTTGTGGGAACAATGTTTACACTGATAGAAGTTTTGTGAAATCTAGGAACTATTAGGTTGGTGCAAAAGTAATTGCATTAAAAGCAATGATAGCAATTGCAATTACTTTGCACCAACCTAATAGATTAGAATGTGAAGACCATGAGAGGGGTAGTGAAGACTATTTCCTTCCCCAGGAATTTGAGACTGTTTTCCAGCCTCTGTGAGTGTTAAAACCAAAATTTTACAGTCCCCCTCAAATGGTGGTCGTGTGACTCCAGGCCCAAAGAGAGGTGCCCATGGGGACCCACATGAAAAACTGAGGCTCAGGGATAAGTTAGAATGCCCACCCCTTGTATCTCTGCAGAGCCTTGCCCCAGTCTTGAACCTGGATGCCAAAAACGGTGGCAGGGTGCAGAGTCGCAGTCTTGGCTTAGATAGACACTGGTGACCGCATGATGAGCAGTCCGCCACACTGAGGCTTTTACCAAGGATCTTGGATGATCCTAATATTCTAGAGCTGGGGTTGGCAGCCATTTTCTGTAAAAGGCCAGACAGTAGATATTTTTGGTTTTTTTGCCACATGCTCTCTCTGTCACGTTGTTGCCTCTTCCCCATCTTCCTTCTCATCTTGTTCTTTAAATAAACCCTTTAAACTTAAAAAACAAAACAAACGAACAAATAAAAAAATTTAAAAAAAACGCGTTTAGATTGCAGACTGTACAAAAACAGGCCATGGCTGTATTTAGCCAATTCCGTAGTTTCGTAACTCCTATCCTAAAGGGTAAGTGGAGAGTGGACAAATCATCCAGAAACAGAACACTGTATTTGTAAAGATATGCTAGCTGCTCATAAACAATTCTCACACCCCATGGCTTAACAAAATTAAGAATTTCTATTTACTCCCATTCTTGTTGAATGTGGAGGTTGGTTAGGGTGGAGGCAGTGGGAGCGGGTTTCTCTGCCCCATATAGTTACTTGGGTACCCAGGTTTCTTGTATCAGTGACTCTTCTATCACGTAGAGCCTCCATAACTTCCATTGAATGCTTTGCATCTGGCTAACAGAGAAGGGAAAACAAGAGAAGGCAGATCTGGAAGGAAACTTTAAACACTCGATTTGTAAATGTTGCACATATTGAACTCAGTCTCCTTGCCCCACTTAACAAAGAAAGGGGCTAGAAAAGGTAACGTCCCAGTGTCAGTGAGAAACAGAGGCAAACACAGATTTTAGAGATGACTAGCAACCTCTGAATCAGTGACAAGTAGACTGGGAGCAGTAGTACACAGGTGTCTGTAAGTATTCAAGGTGGGAGGGACAAGGGAGGGAGGAAAAAAGAACAGAAAGAAAGGGAGTGAAGAGAAATCTCTACCTATTCAGCAGTAATCTTAAAAACTGCTGCAGTTTGCATACCATATGCAAGGATGCAAGTATCACCTGCAAAATTTGGAATTACTGATGATAGTCAAATGATACATATGTTGAAGTAAAAAAGTTAGAAAATAGTGGTCTTCAACTTCACAGTTTCCATCAGCAATTTTTCCAATTCAGAATGGGAGTTGAGGTTAAGTTGAGATAAACAATCCTCAACATTATTTCATTTTGATCAGGGTATTAATAAAGTTTGATAATTTTTCTAGCATTTAAAGCATATTATTTATTTTACTAATTGCCCTTCCCAATGAGTTGGATATTTTGTTTACAAATCTTATTTGTCATTACACATGAATATTTTAACTTTACCTCATTATCTTAGTCAACAGGAAATGACCCTTGTTTGACATTGTTTATCTTGTTGTAAATTGTACTCAGGTAACTTCCATTAATTTCATTGTAGCGATTTCAGCAAGGATAGCAGAAATTTACACTTATCAAACTATAGCTAAAGCAGAATGTTCTATGTAAGCATTTGCTAGTAGTAGCAGCACATAAATCAGTACAATTATCTAGAATGCTACTAGTCTCAAGTCCTTTTGAAGGAAAAAAAAGTTTATCAGTCAAAATTTTCACCAGGTTATGTATATTCCCTAAGACAGAAGTTACTCCTTTTGACTTTCAAGAGCCAAAGATATCTTTCTAAGCTAACAAAACTCAGTGACTTCAAAAGATACCTTGAAATGGGTGCTTATTTTCTGTAAACTGCTATAACCATTTGAATTACAAATTATCAAGAGGATCACTTTTGTTCTATTTGTAATGAGAGGAATAACCAAACCTCACATCTCCAGCCACAGGCTCTGCTGCAATCCATGGGCCTTGGATGCCTGTGCAACTGAGGCTTCTTTTGACTCCAAAGCCCAGTGATCACATATAAAGCCCTAGAAGTGTGCGCAGTTCAGCACCCATCTCTAAAATCATATAAATAACTAGTGTTTAAAATATCTGGCTGGGAGCCATACACTCTGTTTGACAACTAAATCTTACAGTGGATTATAATAAAATAGAAAACTCACATATCTCATTCCATGGTTGGTATTACAAATTTTATATATGTTATTCCACTTCATTCTTTAACACACTTTTTTTCTCAGAAAACTGGTTATGGTAAATCAATTTCAACCTTTATAAATGTGTCTTGCAGCCACTGTTAAAATGTAATTTTTTGTTGATTTCTGCAAACCCTCTAAAACTGTTTCTGGCCTGATATGGTTTTGTTTCCAGAAAGTGGTCACAATCTAGACCCCAGGAGAGGCTTCGTTGATCTCACACAAGACAGAATTCAAGGCAAGTTCATACAGTAAAGTGAAAGTAAGCTTATTAGGAAAGTAAAGGAATAAAAGAATGGCTACTCCATAGGCAGAGCAGCAGCCTGAGCTGCTGGTTGTCCATTTTTATGGTTATTTCTTGATTATATACTAAACAAGGGGTGGATTATTCATAAGTTTTCCAGGAAAGGGGTGGGCAATTCCTGAGGATTCCCCCTACTTCTTGACCATATAGGGTAAATTCCTAACGTTGCCATGACATTTGTAAACTGTCATGGCCCTGATGGGAGTGTCTTTTAGCATGCTAATGTATTATAATTAGCATATAATGAGCTGTGAGGACAACCAGAGGTCACTCTCATCGCCATCTTGGTTTTGGTTGGTTTTAGCCAGCTGCTTTACAGCAGTCTGTTTTATCAGCAAGGTCCTTATGACCTGTATCTTGCGCCAACCTCCTGTCTCATTCTGTGACTAAGAATGCCTTAACCTCTTGGGAATGCAGCCCAGTAGGTCTTAGCCTTATTTTACTAAGCTCCTATTCAAGATGGAGTTGCTCTGGTTCAAACACCTCTGACAATTTGGCTCTCTGTTCCCTCCCAAATCTCATCTGGAATTGTGATCCCTATAATCCCCACATGTTGAGGGAGGAATCTGGTGGGAGGTGATTGGATCATGGGGGTGGTTTCCCTCATGCTGTTCTCATGATAGTGAGTGGGTTCTCATGAGATCTGATGTTTTTATAAGTTTGTGAGAGTTCCTCCTTCACATTCTCTCTCTGTCACCTGCTGCCATGTAAGATGTGCCTGCTTCTCTTTCTGACATGATTGTAAGTTTTCTGAGGCCTCCCGGCCATGCGGATCTGTGAGTCCGTTAAACCTCTTTTCTTTATAAATTACCCAGTCTCAGGGCAGGTCTTTATAGCAGTATGAAAATGGACTAATACATGGTCTTTAAGTTGTATAGACAGTCTTATGATTTCAGGACAGTGATGGAGATTTTGAGATTTTGACTGAGTCTCTTATACTAAGTCTGATAGAGTGTTATTTTCACAAGAATTTACTGCCCCTCCCTGTAGAAGAATTATTAGTGCCCATTCTATTGACATCAGATTTGTCAAAGGCAATTTCAAGGGTCTTTGTCTTACTTTAGAATATTGAAATGACCACACAAACTTAGAAGAGAGTCACAATGTGTGACATCATACATACTTTATTCCTTAGGTGAGTTCTGAAGGACATCTTAGAAATCTTTGAAAAGCTCTGTTCACCCATAGCTGCTTATAGAAGTCCTACAAGGAGCTGTGAACCTCTTCATAGTAAAGATAATGTCAGTTCTTTCTAAATAAATTTATATATGTATCGCTATTGCAATTAAATTCTCAGCAGGTTTGTGTAGGTGTCTATATGGAAATTGAAAAGCTAATTCTAAAATGTATATGGAAATGCTAAATAAATTTTTTAAAAATCTTGAAAAATGTAGGTGGAGGACTTACAACTCCAGATATCACAACTCACTATAAAGCTACAATAATTACAACAACGTGGTGTTGTACAAGGAAGTAAATAGACCAATTAAATGGAATAGAAAATCCAGGAGTAGACACATACATATCCAACCAATCTAATATATGACAAAAGTGCCACTGACAGTAGGGAAATGATTTTTTTAAATAAGTTGTGCTGTATCAGTAGATATCCATATGATAAAAAACAAATTTTGATCTCCATTTTACATCAAATACAATAATTCATGGACTTAATTGTGGAATATATATACAAAGCTTTAGAAGGTAACATGGGTAAATACTTTTAGGAACTGAGGTATGCAAAGATTTCTAAACAGTACAAAAAGCACCAACCAAAAAAGGAAAGATTGATAAATTATACCTTTTAAATTAAGAAATTCTGTTATTAAAAGACACTATTAAGAGAGTGACAAGTGCAGCCTTATGTTGGAAGAAGAAATTCCAAGCTGGCAGCCTGCCCTAAAGATTTGATACTTACCTTGCTAGATTTCACGGTTATGTATCAAATCTTCATTTGATCTTTTGCAAGTTTATTACCTTCACTTCTTCTTCAACACTGACTTTGTTCTGTGATTGGGTTTGGTAAGTCTAGGCATACCTATTTCTACTTCTATCATCTCTCTTTGCATCCTAATCTTCACTTCTTACTCCTGGCTTTCTGTGATTGTTTCCTATCTTCTTCAGTCAGATGATTGTTAGAAGAGAGTCAGACATCTAATAATTTCTGTTTGATCTGTTTCTAATAGAAAGGAATCTTCAAAACTATAAATATTCCCTCATTAATCAGCATTTTAAACATTATTTATAGACTATTTCTCTACTAATTTGGAATGGAGAGCCACAAAATCAAGACTAGCATTTGCCAAAAGACAAACTAGAATATCTCTTGTACCATTTACTGTCCATGTGGGTGCTGGTAGCTTTTCTGTCCAAATGGAAGGAAAGCTTGATGTACTCAATGTGTGATTTCTAATCATAATCCAGTGTGATTTTGTTGGAGTCAAGTCAGAGTTTGTGCTTTCTTTGCCAAGATTTCAGACCAAAATGCACTGTGCATGGTGTTATTCTGGTTTTCTATGGAGGGGAGAAAAGCATTTTCTGAGGCAACCAGATATCCTCACATCAACTTAGCCTTTGCCTCTCTTTCCTGGCATGTTGCCTGTTGAGAGTTGTGGACTCTGAATGGTATGTA
Organism: Rhinopithecus bieti; assembly: GCF_001698545.2. Classification (NCBI taxonomy): domain Eukaryota; kingdom Metazoa; phylum Chordata; class Mammalia; order Primates; family Cercopithecidae; genus Rhinopithecus; species Rhinopithecus bieti. The sequence continues at coordinate 2,556,123 of NW_016803844.1, forward strand.
GAGGCAAGCTAGGATCAGACAGCTTTCATTTACAAGAAACAGAAACCACCATAGACATATTTTATGTAGACATTGGTTTAAATGTAGGAAACGAGGTGCTTACAAAAATCATTAAAGGAATGGAAAGGCAAACTTTATCCTAAGCTTCCTCCAGGAATGATTCCAAGATCAATACAATCGAACTGGCTTACCAGGCAACTACAGTCTTTACCACAGTTAGGAAGACAAGGAAACACAGAAGGTTTTCTGACTGTGATACAGAAAATAAGCTAGCATCTCCAAAACTCCCTCCTGACACCCATTCTGTAGTCACTCTCAATGACTAGAGAATGCATTGCTGAGCAGGGCCACCAATGCTGCTTGAATCTGCCTTTCCAAGACTATGCTCTAGAAAAGAGGTTGGAAATCAATGTTCCCAAGACCAAATCCAGGCAGCAAACATGACCACACTCCTCTGTTTACATACTGCCTGTGGCTGCTTTCACTGCAAGACAGAGTTGAGGAATTGTGACAGAGCTTGTATGTGGCCTCTAGTTCCACAAAACTGGTATATATGCTCTCTAGCCCTTTATAGAAAATATATATCAACCTCCAGTCTAGAAGTCAGTGGTTGGAATGCTGTTTCAGTGAAACCAACAAGTATACAATGGTGCCTGCCAAAAATAACACCCAAAGCATAGGGAGACGTCTGCTCTCCATGCCTCAGGCAGTTCTATGTAACATACAGTACATAATTCTCACCTTCAACCTCAGCTTCAAAGGAATCTAAAACATGGAGTTTTAATTTTTGCGACCTTTGCTGTAGAGAAAGTCACATGAGGGAGAAAGTTGGAAAGTTGGAAAGTTGGAGTGAATATGAGTACCGTTTCACTATATCCACCAAGTTCAATTTTCTGGGTATGCAACATTTATACACATATTTCTCCATATACTTAAACTCCCAACAATGGCAACCTAAAATAACCATTACCATACAGATATAATGCATTTGCCATCTCTCCAAAAGGAGAGAACCAAAGTCTCATCAGTCACTCTAATGATCTTTTTGTGATACTCATCCTTCTTTTAGTTCAGCTGAAATGCCACCTTCAACATTGTTGTCCTTTTTTCTTTCCTCTTTCCTACTCGCTGAAATATGCATGTGGGGTTGAACTATCTTTGACATTTCAGGCAGGGACAGCATTCTAGAAATGGGAGAGCAAGCAATAGAAGAAACTCGGATCTCTGATAGTGGCTCAAGCTACCATCAAGCCCTAGACTATAAGCCCAACTATTATATAAGAGAGAAATAAACTTTTATCTTAAGCTACTGGATTTTAGACTCTCTTGTACATCAGCTTAGATTGTTCTCTTATGTATAAAGCTATAAATTAAATTAGAACTTTAACATCAATGATACATTCTATGAGACAAGCCTAAGCAATAAAGTGAGACTCCCATCTCTATAAATAAATAAATAAATAAATAAATAAATAAATAAATAATATCTGGGTGTGGTGGTTTGTGCCTGTAATTCCAGTTCTAGCTACTCAGGAGTCTAAGGCAGGAGGATCACTTGAGCCCAGGAGTTTGAGGACGCTATGAGCTATAGTTGTACCACTGCACTCCAGTCAGGATGACAGAGCAAGACCCTGTCTTACACACACACACACACACACACACACACACACACACACACACACAAATCCTATACAAAAAAAGAAAAGCAAGGGAAGAGAAGCAAAAAGTTAACTAGTAGGTAGAGATATACACATCACATAAAGAGAAAGAACTATGTATAGCTATGACCTATGTCACATTCTTTACCCAATGCCTTAGCTGATTAGTTTTGTTTGTTTTGCTTGATGGTTTGTTTGTTTTGTCTGCATGTTGATCCAAATCTTTATTCTGAGATGTCTGGCTCCTTGCTGGTCTTCCCTGAATGATCATTTGGCCAATATAATTTTCCATTGTCTTTTATCCTTAGACTGGCCACTACTTGGAGACCATTTAGATAACTTGGCTCCAGACACAGTTTTTTGTCTCCATTGTGAAATAGTAGGCCTATTTTTCTTTGGTAATTCAGTTAATCACTGGAACAGTTATTTTACTCCCACACCAGTTGTTATTTTATTTTGTTTTGTTTTGCTTGTTTCAAGAAGAGCCTACAATGCAACTGTCATTGTGGCCCTGGTAGAAGCATTTCTCCCTCTGGAAACTTAAGGAAAATATTTCCCCAAACCTGGTCTGGAATGTATTTCACAATCTCCTTCCAAGCAAAAATTGGCATACCTAATGAAATAGCCTAAGCACCATTGTATCATTGCCTGAAGAACTGTAATAAGCCTGAGATCTGTTCTGGAAAGCTAGTCACCTGCCCACCCTCTAACTGTCAGCTGACTGTCAGTCAGAAGCATAATCATCTCTAATCAGAAAATCTTTTCTTAATTAACTAACATTTCTCTTTTCTATAAATGTACTAGCAAGAGATAAGTCTTTAAATTAGTCTACTTAAGTCCCTTTTCTTGAACAATCTTGAAATAAAATTTTGACAAGGCCACATAATTAAATTGTCAGAACAGGTTTAAATTTAAAATAATAATAATAATAATGACAGAAGAGTCCAAAATGGCATAGGATTTTGTGAAGGTGACATTGGTATAGTAGGTTAAAACCTACTTTCACTTCCACTCCTTGGTTCCTTGACTTTTGAATTATGGCTACAGAAAAAAAGAGTACCATTTACAATATTTCTTCTGTTTTACATCACTTTTGTTTTGCCATTTTTTAAGGTTTTTGTGTCTCTGACATCAGCCTGCTTCTTACAATCATTGTAAGTTATAGTTTACTTGATAGTATATGTTTTTCTTAGTTTTACATAAAATAATTGCACTCCTTACAATCCAGGCCAACTTAAATTTGATGAGCCAGGAAATGACTCACTGCTTAAGATCATTTTCTAAAACAGACTGTTAACCTCACAAGGTGCTATCTTCCAGAAAGTGCTGTAACTGAGTCTTCAATATGCTGTTTCATTTTCATTATTCTATAAGGAGAGTTCCGTAATGGGAGACATAGCACAGTTGGAAAATTCCTCAGGTTTCAGCACATTGTTCCATTTATCCCCCATAGAAAACAGGCACCATGGTTGGAAATAATATTGTGTGGAATCCTGGTATTGTGAATGAAGCGTTCACTAAGTTCATAGATGTTGATGTTAGCAGAGAACAGACAAAAAAGACAAATTCAAATTCAGAATGTGTGTCTGTTTCAGGGAGAACACATGAATCTAACAGATGTGGGTCAAAGTAGCTCACCTTGCTCCCAGATGTTTTCTGGTACCTCTGGGATATGCTGGCAAAGTGGGTGCAGCATTAGTCTCTATTCTGGCAAGTGGAACATTTAACAATACTGTTAGCCCCATTAGCCTTGGTGAGGGGAAGCCTGTACACAAGTGCCACCTTGCCACCATGGGCATTTTGTTCCCAAGCCCCCTAAGCAGGCACTAGGCTGTCTGGGGAGTGAGGCTCCTCACATTCTATCCATGTGATTTCTTTTTTCAGGTTTCACATTTGTAATTTTATTAAATTGATTGCTTTACAAAACATTATGGATGTCACCATTATTATAACACCAGTTTACCAATCTATAGCTAACTGGTGCCGTTTGCTGAGCATATTTTATAAAGGAAGGGAAATGCTAAATCCCCCAGATAGTGATTTCATTGCAGCCTAGGAGACAAAGGAGATGTTGTTTCTCAGACATGTAAATCTGGTTAATGAAACAGGAAAAGAAATTCTCTCCCCTATCTGAAGAGCTGCTTCAGAAGGAATATTCTAGTAAATATAAACTACACTGTTTATGCTCTCAATAAATGGCATAAGTTGTGACATCCCTTTCTTGGACTTCAAAATTGGAGAGTTTTGGTCTTTCAATTGTAGGTATCAAATATATGGACATTTCAGCCTTAATATCTTCACTCTGAAATAACAGTCTACCCCATAATTTCTTTTTAAAATTCTAGCATAGTACTTTCAGCCAAACATTTAATACTGAACACACACCACATGCCTTATTGCAATCTGTGTTTCCTTTTTTTTCACCTCAGCAAGTTACAAAATAATTCATGAAGCTATGGTTAAAGCTATATTTCTGAGTGGCATTGATAAATGCTACATAATTTTTTGATACATAAAAACTCGTTTCCAATTTAGTGACTTTTTTACTCTGGAATAAGATAGGAACTATGACAAGAGTATTAGGATTTCTCTTACTATGTTTAGTAAAAACGTCTCTTTACTAATTTTAATCCTGGGGCAACAAGATCAGAGTTTTCTTCTTTATATTAATAGCTAATTGACAAGTAATTTAAAAGCCAACACTTGTTTTGAATAGCATTTGTAGCAACTGAAAGGAAATGAAGTCACGCTACATGTTGAAGGAATTATAGCCAACAAGAAATACACAAGACCGGCTGGGGCCTGTGGTTCATGCCTGTAATCCCAGCACTTTGGAAGGCCAAGGCAGTTGGACTATCTGAAGTCAGTATTTTGAGACCAGCCTGGACAGCATGGCGAAACCCTGTCTCTACTAAAAACACAAAACGTAGCCTGGCATGGTGGTGTACATCTGTAATCCCTGCTACTCGGGAGGCTGAGGCGGGAGGATCACTTGAATCTGGGAGATGGTGGTTGCAGTGAGCCGAGATTGTGCCACTGCACTCCAGCCTGGGCAACAGAGTGAGACTGAGTCTAAAAACGAACGAACGAACGAACGAAAGAAAGAAAGAAAGAAAGAAAGAAAGAAAGAAAGAAAGAAAGAAAGAAAGAAAGAAAGAAAGAGAGAGGGAGAGAGGGGAAGGAGGGAGGGAGGGAGGAAAGGAGGAAGGAAGGAAGGAA
>NW_016803844.1:2561247-2568470 GCF_001698545.2 Rhinopithecus bieti
AAAAGAGAGGGAAGGAGGGAGGGAGGGAGGGAGGGAAGGAGGGAGGGAGGGACACAAGAAAATAAGATGTCACAAAAACTAACATATATTCTCCATCTTAGTCACCATGGTTAGCGGTGACCATTCATGGAGGCCTTATATTAACTTCCCAAAATAATTCATTTCTTCTTTTTAACTTTACTTCTCTCTTTTTTTTTTTTTCTTCTGCATATCACGGGCAACAAATTCTTTGTCTTTTTCAGGTCCTCACTGTCCAATAAAATGCATTTATATTGAAAAAATGTCTTCCAGAAACCACTGTATGATAAAGTAATTTTTCATATTCTGTAATTTGACCATTTAGTAACCTTCCAAACTGTGTGATCACTTCTTAAAGATGTGCTCATGACATCTATCCATGAATTTAGTTGATGATGCAAAAATTGTATTTCTCAGTAACTTTACAGGAGCTTCTTTCTTTAATGATAGCTTTATTGATATATAATTTATATTCCATAAAATTTACTCTTTTAAAATATATACATATTACCATTAGTATACTATTGCAGTAGCCACTTTATCCACCAAGGCTTGCCTTCTGCAAACGCTTCATTCTAGACCAAAGTGATAATTCAGGAACTACTTTATCATAACGTCCTATGTGTTACCAGTATTCCATTTTCCAATGGTAACTGATCCTCACTGCCTTAAACCCAAACTTGATTAGATAACCAATCCCAGATTTCCATCTAAAAGGATTCGTTGGCTACAATCCCTGCCTGCACATGGCACTACATATCTGTTATTCAGGTTTCAGATGTAGGAAACAAGAACCACTTTTCTAATAAAGGAATTAAATATTTAAAGGGAATAAGGTACTTACAAAGCCATTTAGTCTCCTTCGTTGTTGATGGTGGTGGTGGGAAGCTTGTGCTGCACTCAGGTGTGTACAAATGGAACTTCCTTTCTATATCTCGTTAATTTAACTATAGTCTCTCCAAACCTCCTTTTTGCTATTAGTGAAGACAGAGTTCTTAGTCTTGCTGGTTCATATTAAATAATTTTCACTGAATTTAAAACAGAATTTTAATTCATTTAATTCAAGAGTATTTGCTCCTCTCTTCTCCCTAAGGGAGAAAGTGCTTATATATGATTAGGGTCGCAAGGGAAAGTTGATATCTATCCATGGCCATTTTCTGTCCTGTGAGGCATTCAGCAAGATAATATAATCCATCTTGGCCTTGGATTATCAACATCCATTCCCTCTGCCCTCTACTGCACGTACCGCCCATGGTACTGCCATGCTCTCGATTGCCAGGACAATACAGTTCACTCCACATATTCCTCATCCCAGCTCTAAGGCCTATCCAACGTGGGAGATGAGACTATGCCACCCAAAAACATGTATCTTTTGCATAAGATTAATATCTTCACCTCAAAAATCTGAAGGCAAATAAGAAAAAACAGATACAGGAAATCTCTCTGCCCTTTCTACATTTTCCTAAAAGTAGAACATAGATTTACAAGGACAAAGGATACTCCATCCCCTTTTCTACCAGGTAGATAAAGGTTAACCACTAAAGCAAACTTTAGACCTGCATTGGCCTGGAGATGGCACCAGAAGAATCTACATGAAAAAACTGTACTCACCAACATTTATCTGCCAGTTATTTTTCTTCCCTCAAGTTGCTATTCCTAAAGACTCAAAGTCCTTTACCTTTGTCTCGTCACTTCCCTAAGAATGTGCCATTCTTTACTGAAGATACTATATAAGCTAGAAATCAAAGCTCCCTCTTTGAAAATTACTCATTCCCTGGGTATCTCCTTGTAAACATGAAACGAGCATATTAATAAACTTCTGCTTTTCTCTGTTAATTTGTCTTTAGTTACACAGGGCCATGCCAACTAAGAATTTATGAAGGTTGAGGAAAAAATTAATTTTCCTCCTGGACCCCAGTGCCACCTGTACTTTCTCAGCCTTCCTGTGCGTCAATTTCAAGGGAACATGGACATCATTTAGTTGCTCATCCACACTGCTCTTGGCCCAGGGGAGCAGATGGATATTTCACAGTTAATTAGATAGGCATGAGTGGGGCAGAAGAGGGCTCTCCCACCTACTAGGAATGCCGGGTGATGGTTCAGTAATTATCTTCTTGCCTCTCTAACAGTGATAAATTAGCAGCTGGTGCTAGGGAGAGGCCATTTCCTGATGGTCCACACCTATTGCACTAAAGTCATAATTGAATGCAGATGACAGGAAGAAGCGACTTCCTGGGCATGCACATTAAGAGACACAATGGTGGAGTATGACTTTCCTGGGGCAGTCTACTGGGAAAAGGAAGAAAGCCTCAGACGGGCATTCATACAACTTCCTAAACACACTGTACATACTCACTTCCTGAGGGTAACAGGGGCACTGGGCATGCAGGCAGTCCATTCTAAGGGAAGAATCATGGGAAAGAATCACAGGAAAGTTTTTTTTTTTTTTTTTTTTTTTTTTTTTTTTTTTTTTTTTTTTTTTTTTTTTTTGAGATGGAGTCTGGCTCTGTTGCCCAGGCTGGAGTGCAGTGGCCGGATCTCAGCTCACTGCAAGCTCCACCTCCCGGGTTTACGCCATTCTCCTGCCTCAGCCTTCCAGGTAGCTGGGACTACAGGCGCCCGCCACCTCGCCCGGCTAGTTTTTTGTATTTTTTTAGTAGAGATGGGGTTTCACCATGTTAGCCAGGATGGTCTCGATCTCCTGACCTCGTGATCCACCCGTCTCGGCCTCCCAAAGTGCTGGGATTACAGGCTTGAGCCACCACACCCGGCGGGAAAGTTTAACCTAAGATGAAGGTTAAACATCTACTTGACCTTGGTGTCCACTTGGGTTTCTTCCAAGTATACTTCTCTTTCCATTCTTTTCTGCTCTAAAGTCTTTTAAATAAACTTACAATCCTGCTCTGAAACTTGCCTTGGTCTCTTTTTGTGCCTTATGTCACTCAGTTGAATTCTTTCTTCTGAGGAGGCAAGAACTGAGATTGCTGAAGACCCATATGGATTCACCACTGGCAACTGATACCTTACAGTGGTAATGGATAGGGGTGAGAGTCTCTCTGTCTCTCTGTCTCTCTCTCTCTGACTATAACTGCCCTTGCATGCATGTTTCTTGCATTATGATTGCAATGCTATGCATAAGTTCCCCTGCTCAACAGTCCAGATAAGAAGTAGGGCACTCCTCCTCTTCAATTCTCAGACTTGTTTGCAGATATAGAATAAGCACAACCTCAATTTTGACCTTGGGAGGGACAAAGGCAGGATCCCACTCCCCGTCCACATGGGAACATTCTTACTCTCCTCTTCCGATCTTTAAACCCTTTCCTCTAAACCATAAAGGAGTTTTATTATCTCTTTTCTGTGCTACCAAAAGAGAAGATGTGTGTAGTGAAGAGAATCAGTAATGGACTCTTCCTCTACTGACTTTCCAGTCCAACATTACATTTTCTTGCTTCAAGCTTTATCTCAGGATAGTCAAAACTTCTATCCGTATATTAATTTATATGCTTTGGAAAATCAAAATAATTTTTCTTTCTCTTGTAGTGGAAGGCATTCTTTCTGGTGTGTTTTTCCTTAAGAATTCATTCAGAATTCTTTCCTCTTGGATTGTAGTGCCCCCCACCTTTTTTTTTTAGACAGAGTTGCCCAATCTGGAGTGCAGTGGCACCATCCTGGCTGGCTCACTGCAACCTCTGCCTCCCAGGTTCAAGTTATTCTCCTATTTCAGCCTCCCAAGTAGCTGGGATGACAGACTTATGCCATCACGCCTGGTTATTTTTTGTATTTTTGGTAGAGACGGGATTTCACCATGTTGATCAGGCTGGTCTCAAACTCCTGACCTCAGGTGACCTGCCTGCCTCGGCCTCCCAAAGTGCTGGGATTACAGTTGTGAGCCACCACGCCCAGCCTAAAAGGCTCTTAACACATTAAGGACCTCAGTGGCTTAAATAAGTAGAGGGGTAGTGGATAAATAAGAAATTGTATCTGTGTGAAAAACTAGTTAAGATCTAAGTTTTATTACTATCTCCAAATATTCCTCTCATAGACTCTTTTCATGGGATGAGAAATATTCTGCACATCCTACCTGGTTTCCTAAAAAGATGAGCATATGAAATATGAAGTATATGCAGTTAAAATTTCCCCTTGATTTTTTTTTTTCCTTTTTTGAGACACGGTCTCACTCTGCCACCCAGGTTGGAGTGCAATGGTGCAATCTAGGCTTACTGCAGCCTCCGCCTCTCAGGCTCAGATGAGCTTCCCTCTCAGCCTCCCAAGTAGCTGGGGACTACAGGCACGTTCTATCATGCCCAGCAAACTTTTTGTAGAGATGGTGTTTCACCCTATTGCCCAGGCTGTTCTCGAACTCCTGAGCTCAAGGGATTTGCCAATGTGGGTATCCCAAAATGATGAGATTACAGGTGTGAGCCACCTTGCCAAGCCCTTCCCCTGAATTATTTATTGCTCTGGTCTACCCTGATCCCATCTACCTCACTTTATTTGAATAATGGGAGTGGGGAGAAAGGCTAAAAGAGTAGCTTCTGACTTCAAAATCAATATGAATGAAGAAAAGACATGATTTTCTTCTTTTCTGGTCGATATACATTATAGTTTGGATGTTTGTCTCCTCCAAATCTCATGTTGAAATTTGATACCCAATGTTGGAGGTGGAGCCTAATGGGAGGTGCTTGGGTCATGGGGGTGGATCCCTTGTGAAGAGATAAATACCCTCCCTGGATGGGGAGGTGAGTGAGTTCCCACTCTTTCAGTTCCCAGGGGAGCTGGTTGTTAAGAAGAGCCTGGCATCTCCATGATTTCCACACCTGCCAGACCCCCTTCTCCTTCCACCATGAGTGGAAGCAGCCTGAGGCCCTCACCAGATGACTATTCTTCCAGCCAATCAGAATCATGAGCTGAATAACTTTTTCCCCTATAAATTATCCAGTCTCAGGTATTCCTTTATAGCAACACAAATGGACTAATAGAATATAGAACCTGAAACTCTAATGAACAGATCAGCAGTGGGGGAAGGATGAAGGATCTCGTAACCTTTCAGCTAGTGTGTTTACTCTCTTTCTCTTAAAAAGGAAGGGGGAGGGCAAATCGCTGTTACCTTACTCCAAATTCCATCAAACATACAATTAACAGAAATTTCTAAAGTTCCTGTGAGTAGATTATCTGTCAGGCAGTAGACTGCCTGCTGGTCTTTTCAGGATATTCCCAGGAATCTGGGTGTTAAGTTGGGTGTGAGTAGGTTGCATTAGATACTGCTTCCCATTTTTCAGACCAGGAATTTTTTTTTAATAGCAAATTTATTCAGTGTAATTTGTTTCTTGGTGAAGTTAAAATTCTGGAAACAGAACAACAATGTGACCAATCTGAAATAGCATTACCAAGGTAAGTTTTTTTGGGGGGGTCGGGGAGGGGTTGAACTCTAATGGTCTTCTTTTTGCTCTTTAACTGGTAATTATCTAACCCTGTCTTTGCACCTGGAAGTGAAAGAATTCAGCCTTATGTGAGGGAGAATGTCCGCCATGACCCAATTCTCATCCTCCACTACATAACTCCTGAAAGCGCTGATTGATTTCAAAGTGAGTGCTGTAAAGAGATCCTCTGTGATGTGAAGAGAATTAGAATTGGGCACAAAGGTAGAAGTGTAACTGATGCTAAAAATAGCTCATGCTTTAGAAAGTTGATTAATCCAAAGAAAAGAAGTTATTAAAATGTTCAATTAGAATTTCTGCAGCTTCCAGATTCTATTTTTAATTTCTAAAGCATTACATATGTAAAATGCAGGAGTGTGTGAATCTTACTAGGATCAGAAAAACAGAGAGGAAAGGGCAAAAGCTTCCTTTAAGCAGCAACCATAGGCAGAATTTGATAGCAGTAGGAGTAATTATTACCACAGGTGTCCTAGTCTGTTATGTCTCTTCATCAGTATGACATTTATTTTTTTACAATTTGTATTTCTTTAGAATTCCACAAATTATTTTAAACATGAATTTTATAAGTTTGATATCCTAGTTTTGAAATAACATGACTTTTATTCTTATTATATACTTCTTAAGCACATTAAATACAGGATACATATAACTCTAAATATTAATCAGTAATATAAAAATCAATTCACCCCTGAAAATAACACAATCATCTATATACGGTGGCTCAATCTAGAAACCTTAGAGCCCACTAGATTCCTTCTTCTCCCTTATTCCCCACAAGCAATCACCAAGTCCATCAATTTTGCCTCTTTAATAACACTCAAATCATTCTGCTTCTCTACATCCCCATGGTTACAGTCCTAGTCCAATCTATCAAAAGCACTTGCCTAGGCTATTCCTAAGCAAGTGCTATTCTGATAACCTCCCTACACTTTCTTCAACCTACTTGTGCTCTTCTCCAATCCATTCTCTACTTTGGAGTTAGAGTAATGGATCAAAACCACATCTGATTATTTTATTACTCTTCTTAAAAGCTGCTGCTGACTTCTCCCTACTGTTGGGTAAAGTCCAGTATCCTCAATAAGGCTTTAACGACTCTGAACCCCTTCCTAACTCTATATCCTCATTTGAGTGTCCTTTCCTTACTCTCTCTGCACCAGCACACTGAACTAGTGATTCCTTGAATGAATAGATACCATCTTCTAACTGAGTAGTTTTGCATAAGTTCTTTTTTCTGCCTAGAATGTCTTCCTTTCCTCTCTTTGTCTAGATGGCTTCCATTCATTCTTTTTTTAATTATTATTATACTTTAAGTTCTAGGGTACATGTGCACAACATACAGGTTTGTTACATATGTATACATGTGCTATGTTGGTGTGCTGCACCCATTAACTCATCATTTACATTAGGTATATCTCCTAATGCTATCCCTCCCCCGTCCTCCCACCCCACAACAGGCCCCCGTGTGTAATGTTCCCCACCCTGTGTCCAAGTGTTCTCATTGCTCAATTCCTACCTATGAGTGAGAACATGCAGTGTTTGGTTTTCTGTCCTTGCGATAGGTTGCTCAGAATGATGGTTTCCAGCTGCATCCCTGTCCCTACAAAGGACGTGAACTCATCCTTTTTTATGGCTGCATAGTATTCCATGGTGTATATGTGCCACATTTTCTTAATCCAGTCTATCATTGATGGACATTTGGGTTGGTTCCAAGTCTTTGCTATTGTGAATAGTGCCACAATAAACATACGTGTGCATGTGTCTTTATAG